>NW_027492466.1:0-545351 GCF_021521415.1 Bidens hawaiensis
GTTTAGATCTTAGAGTGAAATTCTCTAGCTTAGAGTCTAGCGTCACATTGCCAATTGTTAGTATATTGACGAAATTCGTCAACTAAGTCTAATGTGAATTACACCTCCTCTTTTTATCTTTGCACACACAGTTTGCTATGGTTTTTCACCTTTGCTTATTTTATTCATAAAAATGCCTATATGTGACCCGTTTTTGTTCTTCATGTGGCTGGCGGATTGTGTATGTTTCGGTACGTTAAATTGGTTAATGTTTTTAAGTGGAAAACCAAAGTGAATGGTGATTTTAATACACTTTACAATTTGAATTGTTTATTTCGATCCTAGAAATAATATGGTAAAAATCAAATAGAACAAAAGAACAGAAAATAATCAAATATGCCATCAATCTCTAAAGATGACTAGACCCCTCACTACTTTGATGACTCCATATTTGGATACACAGGAACCCAACGTCCACCCCTACTTTCCTAATTTCATTTTTGGACAAGCCAGTCAAACATTTAGGGGGTGTTTGGTAGAGGGATTTGATTGGGGAGAAATGGAATTAGAAATATTTCTTTTGTTTGTTTTCCCACTTTTCATTTCTATTTCTCTTTCTATTTCTCTAAAACTAGAGAATTCCATTTCTCTTTAAAACAAAGAGAAATCCATTTCTCAGCAGCCTCCTCATAGCATGTCATCACCCCCGTCTCCGGCCACCACCCCCCGTCTCCGGCCACCACCTCGTCTCCAAGTCTGCAACCGCCCACCTCGTCTCCAAGTCTGCAACCACCACCCCCGTCTCCGCCGTTCGCAGTGGTGAACACAGAGATGGTAACCGGTTGTAGGTTGCAGGTGGTACGGGTGAACGGAGATTAGGGTTTCAAGTTGTGGTTTGTGGTAGGTTAGGGTTTTCAGATGGTCGGGTGATTGTGGTCGCAGGTGGGTGACAGTGGTGGTGGAAATCGGCGGTGGTCGCAGGTGGCTTCTGATTATCATCATCATCATCGCCACCACAACCACCACCACAAAATCTCCAAAGAGGCAGTAATGACAGATCTGAGCCTCCTTTTTCTATATCTTATGTTCCAAAAATTTGAATCTTTTTAATTTCTTGTGTACTGTGGTTGAAGAAGGGGATTTGGTGGCGGCAGCCGGTGGTGGTGGGCTGTGGTTGAAGAAAGGGCTGTGGTGGTGGTGCTGGTGGTGTGGGGCTGTGGTGGTGGTGCTGGTGGTGGTGGGGCTGCGGTGGTGAGTGGTGTCAGGTTGGGTGGAGGTGGGGTTGGGTATGGTAGAGTTCTCTGTTTATTTTCCTCGTGTACCAAACAAGAGAAATGATTCTCATTCTCCATACCAATTCTCTTTCTCTACAATTCCATTTCCATTTATATTTTCTCTCCTTTTCCATTCTCTGTACCAAACACCCCCTTATAGTCAAAAGTCAACACAAGTGTATACCCACTTTTAATTTCCATTTATTTTAAAATATAAAAAAATGGTCAAAAATATCTTGCAATAAGCTCAACAAATATATGGTTTGGTTAGGTTATTTTATGAAATGGGACAAAATGAGAATGATGAGATAAATTTGTACTAAAAAAATACCTCTCAAGAGGATTAATAAACGGAAAATTATAACTCAACATTTAATAATAAACGAAAAGTAAAAAAACCACAAAATTGTTTCCACAATCTTCCTCGTTCTCAAAAAGAAAAAAGAAATACGCAATGTTGAAGAAAATAGATTATTGTGTATTTTTAATTATCATTGGTTTTTGTTTATTTTCATCAATGATTGTTTTTTTTCTTTGACATTGTGTTTTTTTTTCTTGATATATTTTATACTAATAAACGAAAATGTTGAAGCTTAGGTGTCAAGCCCTGCATTTCTTCTAATTCCTAATCTTTCATTTCATTCATTCTAGCTATCGGGTTACTGGTCAAAACCATTTTGTCAAGTGGGTTATAACATAGTGTGGATTTTATTCATTATTGAATTAAGTATCATTTTAATACCTAAAGTTTAACCAACTACGCAACTTTAGTACATTTTTTTAAAAATTTTCTGCAAATCAAGACCTGACGTTTCCATTAAAACATGTTATTTTAATACTTTTCGTTAACCCCCGTTTGTTATTTCTATTAAATCTACATTAAATTAATTTATAAGTATTTTGAGAATCACAATTGAAATAACGTACCTTATTTATATTTATTATTTGATAAAGTCCGTGTAATACACGGGTTCAAAAGCTAGTTGTGTTATATTACTTAACATTGTGTTATATTTTGCGACATATTGGGTCTTTATTGTGTTTTATTGTTTATTTCGTCATTGTGTCTTTTTTCTCGACATTGTGTATTTTAGTTGTTTTTTTTAAAACGTAAATGTCGTGGGAAACATTTTAGTTTTTTTTTAAATCGCTTTTTATTTCTATTTTGAGTTATGATTTTTTATTATTTTTTTTTGAATTAGTTTTTCAAGGTTTTATTTTGCACAAATACTTTTCACACTTCTCATTTTTATCTTTCTTTTTAATTTAACTTTTCCATATATGGTTAACTTGATATGGGATATTGATAAAGATAATTATACAATATTCGGATTCTGGATAGTGTATTTCAAAAGTTATAAATTAACGATTTTAAAACAAATGGGTGAGTATGCTTGGTTTGGGTCAAAAGTATTCATTTACGAGACCAAAAACACATTGTGGTTGGGCTTCGAAATGATATTACTGGTTTCTTCCCCGAGCGTTTCAACAAAGTTAACTAGTTAACCTTACAATTCAATAATATGCAACTTTAACTCAAAAACTAATGTTTGTACATGATTTCACGGTATAGAAAAGACGATTAGGTTTAAATTGAACGATTCGATAATATAGGAAAGACCGTTGTGTTAAAACTTTTAATCAGAGATAAATGTCGGTCGTTAAAAGTCTTTGATATAAAGTTTAAACAATAAATTTTACCTTGAGTTTAAACCAATGGTATTACCGGTAATACCATCGGTTCAAATTTTAAACCTTAAAATGTTCGCCCAATTTTCCGATATTAAGGGGGTGTTTGGCCTAGCTTTTATTTTTTAGCTTATACTTATATTTTAAAGTAGCTTATAGCTTATTTTTTTATTATTTGATAAGCTCTTTTTAAATGTTTGGATTAGCTTATATTCTACAAGTTGGTTGTACGTCTTAATAAGTTGTTAAATTCATCATTCTTTAATTCGTTTTAGTAATAAGTTGCTTCAATATTATTAATCCATCACCACACCATTTGAAGTCAAATGAGTAATTTACCTCCTTAAACAAATAAGTTTCTTCAAATAAGCTAAAAAACTATCTTCAAATTAGCTTATATAAGCTTATAAGCATAAGCTAAAAAAGATAAACCAAACACCGAGTTAAGCTTATCTTATAAAGAAAGGCTAAAAAAGCTATAAGTTTTGCTAAAGACTTTAGGCCAAACATAAATGTACTAGCTACTTGCCGGCATGCCGAAATCCGGTTTACCTGATATAAACTGGTTTTTAAAATATTTGTATGACCAGAAAAGGTAAGGTATGTTTCTCTCTTTGAACCTTTGTGCCTCTTCTGTTTTTACTAATTACTTGAATGATCTGGTTAATTGGGGGTTCTCACAGTGGGTTTGACATGGGCTCTTTGTTTGCCAAAACTACGTTGAATTCTACGGCAGATCCACATATGAGAGGTCACATCAATGAACAGTCTGGTAGTAACTGATGTTCTCTAAACATCCTTATTTGCAAAAACCTATGAATCTATGATATCTGGTCTTTTATGCTTTATTTGAAATGCATAGGAACTGAAATATCCAATCAATCCACCTTTGACATGAAGGTTTAACACCTCTCTTTTATTTTTTATTAATTTTTTTTATCATTGCCTGGATAAGTAATCTCGATCGTAAGCCAAACCTTTACCGATCATTTTTTTGCATTTTAACCAAAATATATACATAAATATATATATATATATATATATATATATGTGGTTGTTGAAACCAAACTAATAAAAGATATTTAAAATATTAACATAAAATTATCAACAAACAAGCTAGTGTTCTTAATGAATACGGTGTACAAAACAAATGGTTATTGTTAGATATTCAGTTCATTGAGTTTTTACATTTTAGGTAAATCTCATGTCGACCGTGATAAGGAGATTCATGGTTGGTTTATAAGGAATGTCCCGTCTCAAATATCATCAACGCGTTTTAGGCCGAGCTAGATGTGAAGCAAAACGATACTCCACGGTTAAATGTGCTAAGGTGGGAGTACCATCAAGATTGGTGACCACCTGAAAAATCTCCACTAGAGCAACCAAAAATATTATTATGAACTTTGGATTGTAGAACAAAAATATATGTAGTACGATATAGGATGTTACAAGTTTTAAAAACAGTTTACTAACAAAATTACTATTTTCAATCAAAGAAAGAGTTAATAAAACATATTCCCTTTTAGTTTTCTATAATTGGTATTAGAGCAAGTTAATCCAAGTTTTTAAAAATTAAAAGATTTTCAAAGCGTTAAGCTGGATTCATGACTCGAAATTATGTAGAGAATTCCACAATTATACCACCTTTGATTGAAAATAAAGGTTTTTTTTAAATGGAAACAAGGATTTGAAACTTATATATAAGCCGAAGATGTTAATTTTTCTGAGTTTATTGAAAATGGCGATCTTACTCCGACAACGTATGATGATAAAGAAAAGGTTACAATACCCCCCACAAAAATACATTACATTTAATGAAAAGATAATGGTTTTCATATACTTTGAAGCTAAGCTTATTCTTTAAGGATTAGGCTAACGTATCATCCTTTTTTATTTGTCATACATTCTTCTCTAAATTTTAATTCTTTAATAATTGTATTTGACATATTACCCCATCTAATATATTATTTTCATTTTAAAGTATTTTTACAATGTTTTATTTTTTAATGTTTTCTTGACCTTTAAACATGAATTGAAAACTATTTTTGTGTACGTTAAAAATACAAATCATCACATGTGACGGTTTTTCTCAATTAAACCTATTTCTTTAAATACAAACACACTCTAAAAAATAAAACAACTATAAAAACAATGTATTTTTAAATAATGAAGCATACATTTCATTTCCTTTTCCTTTTATTTACTTTTTTATGGGTGTTAAACCAAACGAGCGTGCCAAAGTGCCAAACCAGTTAATCACGTTTTTCTTCCTTTTATTTATTTTTTAAATAAATCACAGCAAGCTTTGTTGAATGACGGATTAGGTAAAACATAGTGTCTATGTAACAGTGATGTGACATTTTGTTATACATATTTTTAATTAAACTACAACACATATAGTCTTATGGTAATAGCTAAATAATGCTATTAACTGGATAAGAAAAACTTTAATCAACCTGTGGAAGATGTTTTAGAGGGTGAGATATATGTAATAGACCAAAGGATATTGAGAGTAGTCTAGGGTTATTAGGAAATTAAGTGTCATGCATCTAATCACAGAAACTAAATAAGATTAAATGAATTGAGAAGTACAAGAGATAATATGAAGTTGTCTTGGGCATGTCAAAGCCCCACAAGGAAAGAAACTCTTATTCACTCTTTTGGAAAGTCTCTTGTTTCCCAGCCCTTAATAGAAATCTCTCTCTTTCTCTCTCTCATATTCTGTGGTTCATTAAATCTCTTCATTGTTAACAGAGTTCCTGAAAGCAATTTGAGAGAGATCTAGAATGGGGAGAGGAAAGATAGAGATCAAGAGGATAGAGAACACAAGTAACAGGCAAGTCACTTATTCAAAAAGAAAGAATGGGATCATCAAGAAAGCTAAAGAGATCACTGTTCTTTGTGATGCTAATGTCTCTCTTGTCATCTATGGCTCTTCTGGCAAGATGTATGAGTACTGCAGCCCCAAAACCAAGTATGAATCTTCATCTTTCATCTTTTTCTTTTTCTCAACCATTTTAGGGTTTTCTTTCTTTTTATGGGTTGATGCTAATTTTAATATTTTAAATTAGCTTGATTGACATGCTGGATCGATACCAAAAGCTTTCTGGAAATAAGTTGTGGGATGCTAAACATGAGGTAGGTTTTTGTAAGTCTTTGTTTTCATGGAAATTAAGATCTGGTTGTTCTTTGTATGCCAAAAAGATGTTAAGTGACTTGTTACATGAGTTCTACGGCCAGATCTATAAATAGGTTAAGATCCGGGACTTTATTATAATAAGTGTGTATGAGATGTCACATCTATTGAACAGATCTGGAAATAAACTGGTGGTCTCTCACTTCCCTTTACTTGCAAAAACCTAAGATATCAGCTAGTGCTTTATGCTTGATTTGAAATGTATAGGAAGTGAAGTATATTATTATCCACTGACATCTAGGTTTGTAATATGTCTTTACTTTATCAAAGAATTTCTTGAATGGTGATTGATGTCTTTTCTTGATGATCTTGGCAAATATTTACAGAATCTGCAGAATGAAATTGACAGAATCAAGAAAGAAAATGAGAGCATGCAAATTGAGCTTAGGTACTTCAATAATCTTTCTCTCTCTCTCTCTCTCTCTCTATATATATATATATATATATATATATATATATATGTATATCTATAATTTGTTCATAAAATGTTTTGTTCCAGGCACCTGAAGGGGGAAGATATAACATCTTTGAACTATGAAGAACTAATTGGATATGAAGATGCACTTGAAAATGGACTTACCAACATTCGTGAGAAAAAGGCAAACTTGCTTGTTTAGAGCTATTATTAAATTACATACAAACACTAACCGCAAAGTAACATTTGTCGTTAAAAAAACAAACTAACTAATGGTGGTTTATATATTTTATGTTCTGATGACTTTCTTTTTCCAAATCTGAACAGGATGAAATCCCCAAAATCATGAGAAAACGTGTAAGTTTTGGTGTTATTACTATTTAGTACTAGTTTCAATCACATTATTTTAAAATTTAACTTAGTTTAAAGTAAGCTAAATTTCTGTACCATGTGTGTTAGGAACAAGCTCTAGAGGAGGAGAATAAGCATCTCATGTATATGGTGGTAAGTTCGACGATCGCTCATCTACAACTCTATTATCGTGTCTATCGATCTTTATTTTTTTTATTTATGTATCTGCAGCAACAAAGTGAAATGGCGGCCATGGGAGATTACCAATCACATGAACCCTTTTCCTTCAGGGTCCAACCAATGCAGCCTAACTTGCATGAGAGGATGTAGTAATATTATATGTGCTTGGATGCAAGCCTATATATCTAAACTTATGAAGCTATAATGTGTTACTATTAAGGTTTGTAAGACATTAACTATGGATGTGTTTTGGTAAGGTTTGTTGTCAATAATGCTACACTCCTATGAGTGGGATGTTTGTTGTAACTTTGTGTTTTAAACTCATGATGATGGTCATCATTAAATTGGTACCTATATAACCGACTACCAAGTTTGTCTTGTTTTTGGAGAAGTTGCAAGGTGCAGACTTTAGGCTTATAAGCACATAGATTGGTCGTGATATTTGGTAAGAAAAGATTACTTTTTTGTCTTTGTTATGTTATAATTGTCGAATATGTAGTTAAATAGGAGTATTTTATAGTTATATAGGCTTGGCGGTGTAGATTAGTGATCAGTGAGGTGAGCATTAACAAATGTAAATATGACAATTTACCGTATGAATGTATGATTTGAGCTTAAACTAAAATTATAAAATAAAATTAATGAAAAACAAAAGTGATACATAATTAATAATTAATCTTTGTCGGTTTTGTATACTACACATGTGACTTAAACAACGTTCTGAATCATACGGGTATGGAACTTTCAAATTAAAGTTTTTCGCAAATAAGGAAACCAATATTGGAAAAGATAGGAAGTTTTTCTCCAGAAATAAAGTGTTTTCTGTTTAAATTTCCAACAAATCGACCTATTAAATTAGACCAGATGATCCTTTTATAAATGTATCGAACCTGCACTTGGATTAGGGTGAAACACCGTAACGTTTACTAAACAATTATTGGTATAACCGTTGCATTTACATCAGTATATAACAAGAATTCCACTCAGTAGCAAACTTAGCATCTTTCGAAGCCCTATAACCCTAGCGAACTACAAGATGTATCACAATTTAGGGGGTGTTTGGGATTCCTTATGTTTACCTTCTTATAACTTATAAGGAGAAGTCATAAGCTATAAATGTGTAACTTATCAACATTCCTCTCATGTAATACGGAAACCAAACACTTTTTTAACTTATCGTAAGTTATAAGGAGATAAAAATAAGGAATCCCAAACACCCCCTTAGTTGTTACTAAGACCAGTTTCATTCATAACCCGAAACATTTCATTAATTAAAAGCAAACTAATTTCTCTTTCCCAAACCTCTAAAAGCCAACCAAACTAATTTTTTATAAACTGAAGACAAATTAGTCCAACGGTAGACTCGTGACTTTTCTTACAGGATATCGTAGGTACGAGTTTCACCTAAAGCATATTGTTTCAGGTGGAAACTAGGGGTTATGCGAGTTGTGGATTTCCTTATGGGTGGGTAGGTGAGTTAGGTGATCACGTTTGGTTCTTCGAATGGAAGGTTGATCCATTTTTTGAAGGTGATCCCATTTACCTAAGTCTTTGTTGTACAAAAAAATAAAAATACCTTTATTTATAGTTATTAGTAACCCAACCTAAACAAACCTTTTATTAAATACATGAGATTTATGGTCATTTATTTATTGATTAAAAGTTATTATAAACATTTAAAATAATTATTTTATTTTAAATATAAAACTGAATCCATGATAGAAAAATACAAAATTGAAAGAAATTAGAAATAGAGAATCAAGAATAGATATGAAACCAAGTCAACGTTAAACCATGCTAGTCATAACTAAGGAATCTCATATTTTTTACGTCATGTAGCGCTTAATAAGTATTTTAAAGTTTTATGAAAAACAAGTAGCGAAAAAATGTTCACAACTCTCATACAACCATTATATTATTTCTCGCCTCTCTCTATCTCTCACCCAAAACGTTGTTCTCCAAACATTATGTACACAACACCGGTCACAAATTTGAAGACCAAAATGCCCAGGGGGTGCCTGCCACAATTATGACACTACGGACGGACTTATACGTAACTTTTTTTCCTCTGTTCATACCATACATAGAGGGGAGAAAGTAAAGAATTTTGATATTTTTTCTAAAAGATTAATCAGATAGTGCTAGTTTACTAAGTTAAATCAGTTTTATTTTACACAAAATATAGCAAACCAATAATAGCTTGCCATGTATCAAAGTAAAACCAAATCTACATATCTACCTATACTATTAAAAGAATTGAATTTAAGTTCACATGACATCTTTCTATTGATTATTTTCAATTCATTCCATTTATATCAACAACTTCTCTATTTTTCTTCACAATAAAATAATTCTAAAACAAAATATTTTTTTTTAAACCATTCAATGCATCGTATAACCCCCGATCCCGTTTACCATTCCTGTTTTAAGAATATGGATTCATTGGAAGTATTTAAATTTATCATTAAATGTGGATTTGTAACATATCATTTTGGTCAAATTTTTAAATAATATTAACTCACTCAACCATTTAATAAATCAAAGAGTGGATTTTGTTAATGTGTCTAAATTATTGATTACTTATTAGATGTTTATTTTATATGTGTAAATGTTTAATAAAGTTGTTGAACCATATCCTGTTAACGTATAAAACGTATATTTATTTAACGGTTAATTAATGCGTCTAAATTAAAGTTAAAATACATATAGATATATTAATTATATATTAGAGTCCCTTCGAAATTAAAGTCATTTTATTTTTCCATTTTTGAACGTATACAAAAATAAAAAAGTTAGATTTGACTTTCAAATAATGACAATACGACCCAGTTGGTGTTTAATTTGTGATTTTTTAATCAAGTAAAATCACTTTAATATTATGTTAATTTGGTAAAACAAATTACACCTTAACTTATTCCATATAGTCTTTTGTACAAGAAAGACATATTTTTTGGCAAACAAATAGTTTAGTCTTCTCCTAACATATGTAAACTTAAACACTATATATTCAATACATTTTATTGAGTTACATTTGACACACTATATATTAAAACACAATATGTCAATGTTCATACTTGGTTGCTTATGAAGTTTGAGATGCAAGATTTTGAAAGTTCTTCATGCTGTTTTAAGCTAACCGATATTATACTTTTGTAGTACACAAAGATATATATGTTTATTTTTTTTGAAGTTAAATCCTTTGTTAAATAAATATAATCATGCGCCATTCTATATACGTGTTTATTGTCAACATGTTTACTATTTCCTATTTGTTGATATGAAAGTCTTATTATATTTTATTTTAGATGTCTTTAAGATCCACGAAACGTAGTGCTTTTGAGTCATCCTCTTCCAATAAGAGAAATAATATAAACGGTTAGTCATTTTAATATTATTTGTTAACTCTCTAAATGTTATATTAAAATTTTATTTTTTGAAAACGTGCAGTGTCAACGGAAAGAGAACCATTGAGTATCATATCCAATGGTAATATTTTAAAATGACTATTCATTAATATGTTTTCATATATTTATATTTTATTTATTATTTTGTTGGATTCAATTATAATATTTACACCAAGTTATAAGATATACTATAAATGTTGATTTTAAGTAAATATATTTTTTGCTATGCACTAGGTTTTTTACAAAATTGAACATACACCAAAAAATGTAGATACTCATTTTAACATATTACTATGTTAAAAACGTATACTTATATTAACAACAAAAAAATATATCAAAATGATTACAAATTGGAATGATAAGAATTAAGATTGTTATTTTGTATATTTTCCGTTTTATTTTTATATGTTTCTTTTTTAACAACCAAATCCTTTATAATTACATTAACATATTACATAACCATTTTTTTTAATATTTTACAAAATCTAACATACGTTAGTATAGACAGTAATTTGTTTTTAAAATATGTTAAGTTTAATAAACTTTTTGCTTATTTTATTCTAATAACAATTAACTATGCAGTTACTTGTCCAATCACATCATTTAATGTTAATCGATCAGACGTTGGAGAAGAAAATGAACCGCCAACTACTAAACAATGTTCTATATGTAAAAACTCAAATAACACATGTTACTTTTATCACACCCTCACTTAGGGCCTAGGCGTGTGACCCAATAGTTGGTACCATATTTGTATATAAATCAGAGTTACGTTTGATTAGCGGAAGTCTTATAAAATATAAGGATTAAAGTTGTAATATTACAAAAGACAGGATTATAAAAGATTCCCGTTTAAGTTTCAAATGATTATTTGTTTTAGTTACAAACCGCCATTATATGTATTCAAGTTCACAAAAGAAAATCTGAACCATCGGATATATAAGTAGCACTTCGACATTCCAAGCGCTAATATTGTTCACCTGCAAAATGTAAATAAAATACGTCAACAACGAACGTTGGTGAACACGCTGACGCAAAAATATGTTTTTTTACTTTATTACCCCTCGAGACTAGGTCTGCCTCGGCCCATCGTGGCTTAGGAATAACAAAGTTAAATAACACATTTATAAATTCAAGTCTCTACTCTAGGTCACCTCAGCAAACACCGCAGCGTTCGACTTAGTTAAGTACCCGTAAATATGCACAACGATCGTACTTCCCGCGAGAAAACGTCCTACGATCAGGGTGGATCGATGTGCCCATCGTGTAATACCACCTATGTAAGGATCCAGACATACGTATACCACAGCCTGAATGTTAGGTTTATACTTTCATTTATAATGGTTTTAGGAACACGTAGTTCCTTGTAAACAATTTTCATATAACATGTTTGACTCGTTTGAAAACAAGTTTATAAAAGTTTGGGGGCGTATTCACCTTATCTCTTTGGGATCGGCTCTAACACCGTCCAAGGGTCTTTCCCTTGCTATCTCGCACCTATAGTACGAGTATAACCATTTGTTAGTCGGATATACAATCCGGCTTAAGACCTTTAGTCTTATTTTATATCTCTACCTCGATGAACCTTTAGTTCATATATTTCTTTTACTTGAAAACCTTTAGTTTAAAAGTAAATTATAAACCTTTAGTTTATATGAAAACCCGACGTTTCTTCTTCTCTAAGAAACGTATTCATTTTCTTTTATTATTTAAAAATACTCATTATTACTTAAATAATAACTTCATAACAAAGAATATACATATATACTTACACACATATATACGTATTTACAATTCATTCTTTCACTCTTTTCTTTGTTATGTTTATTTCTCTTTTATCGAGGTATCGAGTATAACCTCGACTTAAGGCTTAAGCCTTTAATATAATATTATATTATATTCATTTGTCGTTACGCCTAACCTTGTTAGCGTTTAGAAAACCTTAGAACTTGAGCAGCACTCCAACGCCGCTTCGCTTTCTCGATCAATTTGGACACGCTAATGACAACACCAATCTTTGAGAATTGATGACACGTCTTTCGAGAACAAACACCTTCCTTGGTCGTATGTGGGTGGAGGGTGGCACGCACTTCGAGGAAATGTTGGCACGGAAAACGAGGAATCGTGCACGCTTTTCGAAACGAATTGAGGGTATGGTTTATATATTCTAGAGAAAGGCTAGAGAGAGAATTGTATGTGTGTTTTGGTGTGAGTTGAGCTTAAACCCGTGGTCTTCTCTTTATAGGCAAAAATTGAAGCCCATCGCGATACGCGATGGCTCCCTGGCCAGGCCCATCGCGTAGCGCGATGTAGGCCTTCTGCGTCACCACGTAGACCTGCCACATGGCGACACGTGGCAGGCGTTGTGCCGCTTGGCGACACGTGGCGTACGTGTTGCCACGTGGTGACAGATGGTGCCACCGTGTGCCACGTGGCACACGTGTCACAATGTGTCAGGCCACGTCATCGCGATACGCGATGACGTTGGCTCAACAGCGATCGCGTATCGCTGTTGACTTCATCTAGAATTTTTGACCAAGCCCCATCGCGGCGATGGGCTTGTCCTTTGTCCCGTCGCGTATCGCGATAGGACAAGAAAACTAAATTTTCACTTTAAACCCTAAGGTTTGGAATTTGGCATGTTTGGTCCCTTGACTTTGGAAAGTTGACATTTTGAACTCGAAATTTTCATGATGTTACAACTTTTTCTATTCATTTACTTTTTGGATAAAGTACATGTATTCACACTTTATTTCATAGGTTATAACAAGTATTTTTATAACCATTCTTCTGTTTTTATATTTAATAGTTGTCAAAATAAATACCAAAAACCCAATTGCATATGGAATTTCACGAGTGAAGAATAGAGACGTTGTCAAAATGCTTATATTAGACAAATACGGTAAAGTTACAAACAAAACTACAAATGTGGTTTATAAGGAACTACTTAGTAGTTAATGAATTTTTCATTTTAAAATTTGGATTATCTATCGAATAATTGTATAAAAGATGTTAATTTCGTTGAAAGTTATGTTTGATAATAAATTTTTTTACCGGTATTATTAACAACTAAATATCATGTACTCATCCCAACTATATGACAACCTATTTTTAAAATTTATATTAAATGTGGTTTCACATGATTTATAAATTTCCACACATGTTGTACACGGGTCAATAGTCTAGTAACCATTAAATAATACCCAACTATTGACCGGCGGACTGAATTGGTGAAATGTTCCCAACCTCCTGTTTGACTATAAAAGTTCGTCTCATACCCGAACTATTACCCACCAAGTATTCTTCTTGAAATTACTCGCGAGTTTTAGGTATACTGAATAGTTTATCAAAAATATACATTGAATACTCGACGCGTTACCCATCATGTATGTATTCAGGGACGGAACCATAGGAGGGTCACGGGGGTCCGTTGACCCTCCGGTGGCCAAGCTTTATGTTTGCATGTATATATCCAACGGGAAAACATTTGTATGGTTTGACCCTTCAAAATGCATCATGTTGAGCAGTTAATGTGAAGAAAAATTAGTAAAAATGGCATTTTTAGAAAGCTCCGGTAGCCGGCGGCTAGGTGAGAGCATAGCGACAAGAAGAAGGAATGAATGGTGTTTTGTTAATAAATAAATAGAAACTAATTATATAAGTTTAGACTTAGGCTAGAATGCTAGAGTTTGTAATAGTAACATAGTCTGCCAACTTTACTTCTTTATCTTTCTTTCACGTTTTAATTTAATAGATAATTCATTTTTCTTATTTAATTGTTTATTATTCTTAACTAAAAAGTAGAAAAAATTTAGTTTTCTTTAATTTTTTATTAGTTTACATTTCATTTGCTCTAAGATTTCCACTTCATATAATTTTCATCTTAATTTTATCGATCTTCTACGCAACAAGATAATCATATAATGCAGGGTTATCTTTTTGGGTCATTGACTCAGTTTAATGACATGATAACAATAAAAATAAATTAGTTCGATGAAGAATAAGTTGAAATAATGACACTCTAGCGAATGTAAAAAATATTCCATTACGACACCCCAGTTAAAATGTTCTGCATCCGTCACTGTATTGGATAACTATTGATCAATTCCGAACCAAAAAAACAATAATTACCATAAAAGTCTTCAAAAATTGTATAAATAAATCAAACAAGCTTTAAAAAATAAGTGATGCGAAAAGCTAGTTTCTTAATATATTAAACTAGTTCTTCTACCAGGCGCATTGCCCCGGGGCATCTGACAAAACTCCAGTGTTGAAACCCGGGTGACCCGAGTGTTACGCTGATAAGTAGCCACGAATTCAGTCAATATCAGTTATGTTCGTTAAGGTATAGACATTGTTGGTAAATTTTGAGCGTTAAAGCTCTAAAAATTAATTTGTCAAATTAACATATAAAAAAAAATATTTAAAACGATGTTCATGTGGTTGACAAAACCGGGCGGTGGAAAACACAAGCGTTGTCGGTCTCAGTCATTATGGCAGTAATTTGACACGAATTCGGCTGGTTTGATTACGTTTGTTAAGATACTAGACCTACAAAATGAAAAAAAAAAGTATAAATATGAAGGTGGACGAATGGCCAACGGGTGGAGGGGGGTCAGACGGTAAACTTGCGCGTTGATAAGAGGAGAGTCTACTCAAATTTGGTTGGTTTTTGTCAACTTCATTTTTGTACTGAAAATAAAACAAAGAAGGACATTTGATCGGGCTCCTTTACGTACGCCGTTATGTTAATTGAACTAAATAAAACAAAAATATCACGGATTAATACGGTGCCGCTAAGTGGTCCAAATGCGACACCAAAGTTCTATTTTATATATATTAGTAACGGACTGAATTGGTGAAATGTTCCCAACCTCCTGTTTGACTATAAAAGTTCGTCTCATACCCGAACTAAAGCCCATCAAGTATTCTTCGGGAAATTACTCGCGGGTTTTAGGTATACTGAATAGTTTATCTAAAATATACATTGAATATACTCGACCCGTTACCCATCATGTATGTATTGGATAACTATTGATCAATTCAAAAAAAAAACAATAATTACCATAAAAGTCTTCAAAAATTGAATAAATAAATCAAACAAGCTTTAAAAAATAAGTGATACGACAAGCTAGTTTCTTAATATATTAAACTAGTTCTTCTACCAGGCGCATTGCCCTGGGGCATCTGACAAAACTCCAGTGTTGAAACCCGGGTGACCCGAGTGTTACGCTGATGAGTAGCCACGAATTCAGTCAATATCAGTTATGTTCGTTAAGGTATACACATTGTTGGTAAATTTTGAGCGTTAAAGCTCTAAAAATTAATTTGTCAAATTAACATATAAAAAAAATATTTAAAACGATGTTTATGTGGTCGACAAAAACGGGCGGTGGAAAACACAAGCGTTGTCGGTCTCAGTCATTATGGCAGTAATTTGACACGAATTCGGCCGGTTTGATTACGTTTGTTAAGATACTAGACCTACAAAATGAAAAAAAAAAGTATAAATATGAAGGTGGACGAATGGCCAATGGGAGGAGGGGGGTCAGACGGTAAACTTGCGCGTTGATAAGAGGAGAGTCTACTCGAATTTGGTTGGTTTTTGTCAACTTCATTTTTGTACTGAAAATAAAACAAAAAAGGACATTTGATCGGGTTCCTTTACGTACGCCGTTATGTTAATTGAACTAAATAAAACAAAAATATCACGGATTAATACGGTGCCGCTAAGTGGTCCAAATGCGACACCAAAGTTCTATTTTATATATATTAGTAACGGACTGAATTGGTGAAATGTTCCCAACCTCCTGTTTGACTATAAAAGTTCGTCTCATACCCGAACTAAAGCCCATCAAGTATTCTTCGGGAAATTACTCGCGGGTTTTAGGTATACTGAATAGTTTATCTAAAATATACATTGAATATACTCGACCCGTTACCCATCATGTATGTATTGGATAACTATTGATCAATTCCAAAAAAAAAACAATAATTACCATAAAAGTCTTCAAAAATTGTATAAATAAATCAAACAAGCTTTAAAAAATAAGTGATGCGACAAGCTAGTTTCTTAATATATTAAAATAGTTCTTCTACCAGGCGCATTGCCCCGGGGCATCTGACAAAACTCCAGTGTTGAAACCCGGGTGACCCGAGTGTTACGCTAATGAGTAGCCACGAATTCAGTCAATATTAGTTATGTTCGTTAAGGTATAGACATTGTTGGTAAATTTTGAGCGTTAAAGCTCTAAAAATTAATTTGTCAAATTAACATATAAAAAAAATATTTAAAACGATGTTTATGTGGTCGACAAAACCGGGCGGTGGAAAACACAAGCGTTGTCGGTCTCAGTCATTATGGCAGTAATTTGACACGAATTCGGCCGGTTTGATTACGTTTGTTAAGATACTAGACCTACAAAATGAAAAAAAAAAGTATAAATATAAAGGTGGACGAATGGCCAATGGGAGGAGGGGGGGCAGACGGTAAACTTGCGCGTTGATAAGAGGAGAGTCTACTCGAATTTGGTTGGTTTTTGTCAACTTCATTTTTGTACTGAAAATAAAACAAAAAAGGACATTTGATCGGGTTCCTTTACGTACGCCGTTATGTTAATTGAACTAAATAAAACAAAAATATCTCGGATTAATACGGTGCCGCTAAGTGGTCCAAATGCGACACCAAAGTTCTATTTTATATATATTAGTAACGGACTGAATTGGTGAAATGTTCCCAACCTCCTGTTTGACTATAAAAGTTCGTCTCATACCCGAACTAAAACCCATCAAGTATTTTTCGGGAAATTACTCGCGGGTTTTAGGTATACTGAATAGTTTATCTAAAATATACATTGAATATACTCGACCCGTTACCCATCATGTATGTATTGGATAACTATTGATCAATTCCAAAAAAAAAACAATAATTACCATAAAAGTCTTCAAAAATTGTATAAATAAATCAAACAAGCTTTAAAAAATAAGTGATGCGACAAGCTAGTTTCTTAATATATTAAAATAGTTCTTCTACCAGGCACATTGCCCCGGGGCATCTGACAAAACTCCAGTGTTGAAACCCGGGTGACCCGAGTGTTACGCTGATGAGTAGCCACGAATTCAGTCAATATCAGTTATGTTCGTTAAGGTATACACATTGTTGGTAAATTTTGAGCGTTAAAGCTCTAAAAATTAATTTGTCAAATTAACATATAAAAAAAATATTTAAAACGATGTTTATGTGGTCGACAAAATCGGGCGGTGGAAAACACAAGCGTTGTCGGTCTCAGTCATTATGGCAGTAATTTGACACGAATTCGGCCGGTTTGATTACGTTTGTTAAGATACTAGACCTACAAAATGAAAAAAAGAGTATAAATATGAAGGTGGACGAATGGCCAACGGGTTGAGGGGGGTCAGACGGTAAACTTGCGCGTTGATAAGAAGAGAGTCTACTCAAATTTGGTTGGTTTTTGTCAACTTCATTTTTGTACTGAAAATAAAACAAAAAAGGACATTTGATCGGGTTCCTTTACGTACGCCGTTATGTTAATTGAACTAAATAAAACAAAAATATCACGGATTAATACGGTGCCGCTAAGTGGTCCAAATGCGACACCAAAGTTCTATTTTATATATATTAGTAACGGACTGAATTGGTGAAATGTTCCCAACCTCCTGTTTGACTATAAAAGTTCGTCTCATACCCGAACTAAAGCCCATCAAGTATTCTTCGGGAAATTACTCGCGGGTTATAGGTATACTGAATAGTTTATCTAAAATATACATTGAATATACTCGACCCGTTACCCATCATGTATGTATTGGATAACTATTGATCAATTCAAAAAAAAACAATAATTACCATAAAAGTCTTCAAAAATTGTATAAATAAATCAAACAAGCTTTAAAAAATAAGTGATGCGACAAGCTAGTTTCTTAATATATTAAACTAGTTCTTCTACCAGGCGCATTGCCCTGGGGCATCTGACAAAACTCCAGTGTTGAAACCCGGGTGACCCGAGTGTTACGCTGATGAGTAGCCACGAATTCAGTCAATATCAGTTATGTTCGTTAAGGTATACACATTGTTGGTAAATTTTGAGCGTTAAAGCTCTAAAAATTAATTTGTCAAATTAACATATAAAAAAAATATTTAAAACGATGTTTATGTGGTCGACAAAAACGGGCGGTGGAAAACACAAGCGTTGTCGGTCTCAGTCATTATGGCAGTAATTTGACACGAATTCGGCCGGTTTGATTACGTTTGTTAAGATACTAGACCTACAAAATGAAAAAAAAAAGTATAAATATGAAGGTGGACGAATGGCCAATGGGAGGAGGGGGGTCAGACGGTAAACTTGCGCGTTGATAAGAGGAGAGTCTACTCGAATTTGGTTGGTTTTTGTCAACTTCATTTTTGTACTGAAAATAAAACAAAAAAGGACATTTGATCGGGTTCCTTTACGTACGCCGTTATGTTAATTGAACTAAATAAAACAAAAATATCACGGATTAATACGGTGCCGCTAAGTGGTCCAAATGCGACACCAAAGTTCTATTTTATATATATTAGTAACGGACTGAATTGGTGAAATGTTCCCAACCTCCTGTTTGACTATAAAAGTTCGTCTCATACCCGAACTAAAGCCCATCAAGTATTCTTCGGGAAATTACTCGCGAGTTTTAGGTATACTGAATAGTTTATCTAAAATATACATTGAATATACTCGACCCGTTACCCATCATGTATGTATTGGATAACTATTGATCAATTCCAAAAAAAAAACAATAATTACCATAAAAGTCTTCAAAAATTGTATAAATAAATCAAACAAGCTTTAAAAAATAAGTGATGCGACAAGCTAGTTTCTTAATATATTAAAATAGTTCTTCTAGCAAGCGCATTGCCCCGGGGCATCTGACAAAACTCCAGTGTTGAAACCCGGGTGACCCGAGTGTTACGCTAATGAGTAGCCACGAATTCGGTCAATATCAGTTATGTTTGTTAAGGTATAGACATTGTTGGTAAATTTTGAGCGTTAAAGCTCTAAAAATTAATTTGTCAAATTAACATATAAAAAAAATATTTAAAACGATGTTTATGTGGTCGACAAAACCGGGCGGTGGAAAACACAAGCGTTGTCGGTCTCAGTCATTATGGCAGTAATTTGACACGAATTCGGCCGGTTTGATTACGTTTGTTAAGATACTAGACCTACAAAATGAAAAAAAAAAGTATAAATATAAAGGTGGACGAATGGCCAATGGGAGGAGGGGGGTCAGACGGTAAACTTGCGCGTTGATAAGAGGAGAGTCTACTCGAATTTGGTTGGTTTTTGTCAACTTCATTTTTGTACTAAAAATAAAACAAAAAAGGACATTTGATCGGGTTCCTTTACGTACGTCGTTATGTTAATTGAACTAAATAAAACAAAAATATCACGGATTAATACGGTGCCGCTAAGTGGTCCAAATGCGACACCAAAGTTCTATTTTATATATATTAGTAACGGACTGAATTGGTGAAATGTTCCCAACCTCCTGTTTGACTATAAAAGTTCGTCTCATACCCGAACTAAAACCCATCAAGTATTTTTCGGGAAATTACTCGCGGGTTTTAGGTATACTGAATAGTTTATCATAAATATACATTGAATATACTCGACCCGTTACCCATCATGTATTGGATAACTATTGATCAATTCAAAGAAAAACAATAATTACCATAAAAGTCTTCAAAAATTGTATAAATAAATCAAACAAGCTTTAAAAAATAAGTGATGCGACAAGCTAGTTTCTTAATATATTAAAATAGTTCTTCTACCAAGCACATTGCCCCGGGGCATCTGACAAAACTCCAGTGTTGAAACCCGGGTGACCCGAGTGTTACGCTGATGAGTAGCCACGAATTCAGTCAATATCAGTTATGTTCGTTAAGGTATACACATTGTTGGTAAATTTTGAGCGTTAAAGCTCTAAAAATTAATTTGTCAAATTAACATATAAAAAAAATATTTAAACCATGTTTATGTGGTCGACAAAATCGGGCGGTGGAAAACACAAGCGTTGTCGGTCTCAGTCATTATGGCAGTAATTTGACACGAATTCGGCCGGTTTGATTACGTTTGTTAAGATACTAGACCTACAAAATGAAAAAAAAAAGTATAAATATGAAGGTGGACGAATGGCCAATGGGAGGTGGGGGGGTCAGACGGTAAACTTGCGCGTTGATAAGAGGAGAGTCTACTCGAATTTGGTTGGTTTTTGTCAACTTCATTTTTGTACTGAAAATAAAACAAAAAAGGACATTTGATCGGGTTCCTTTACGTACGCCGTTATGTTAATTGAACTAAATAAAGCAAAAATATCACGGATTAATACGGTGCCGCTAAGTGGTCCAAATGCGACACCAAAGTTCTATTTTATATATATTAGTAACGGACTGAATTGGTGAAATGTTCCCAACCTCCTGTTTGACTATAAAAGTTCGTCTCATACCCGAACTAAAGCCCATCAAGTATTCTTCGGGAAATTACTCGCGGGTTATAGGTATACTGAATAGTTTATCTAAAATATACATTGAATATACTCGACCCGTTACCCATCATGTATGTATTGGATAACTATTGATCAATTCAAAAAAAAAAACAATAATTACCATAAAAGTCTTCAAAAATTGTATAAATAAATCAAACAAGCTTTAAAAAATAAGTGATGCGACAAGCTAGTTTCTTAATATATTAAACTAGTTCTTCTACCAGGCGCATTGACCTGGGGCATCTGACAAAACTCCAGTGTTGAAACCCGGGTGACCCGAGTGTTACGCTGATGAGTAGCCACGAATTCAGTCAATATCAGTTATGTTCGTTAAGGTATACACATTGTTGGTAAATTTTGAGCGTTAAAGCTATAAAAATTAATTTGTCTAATTAACATATAAAAAAAATATTTAAAACGATGTTTATGTGGTCGACAAAAACGGACGGTGGAAAACACAAGCGTTGTCGGTCTCAGTCATTATGGCAGTAATTTGACACGAATTCGGCCGGTTTGATTACGTTTGTTAAGATACTAGACCTACAAAATGAAAAAAAAAGTATAAATATGAAGGTGGACGAATGGCCAATGGGAGGAGGGGGGGTCAGACGGTAAACTTGCGCGTTGATAAGAGGAGAGTCTACTCGAATTTGGTTGGTTTTTGTCAACTTCATTTTTGTACTGAAAATAAAAAAAAAGGACATTTGATCGGGTTCCTTTACGTACGCCGTTATGTTAATTGAACTAAATAAAACAAAAATATCACGGATTAATACGGTGCCGCTAAATGGTCCAAATGCGACACCAAAGTTCTATTTTATATATATTAGTAACGGACTGAATTGGTGAAATGTTCCCAACCTCCTGTTTGACTATAAAAGTTCGTCTCACACCCGAACTAAAGCCCATCAAGTATTCTTCGGGAAATTACTCGCGGGTTTTAGGTATACTGAATAGTTTATCTAAAATATACATTGAATATACTCGACCCGTTACCCATCATGTATGTATTGGATAACTATTGATCAAGTCAAAAAAAAAACAATAATTACCATAAAAGTCTTCAAAAATTGTATAAATAAATCAAACAAGCTTTAAAAAATAAGTGATGCGACAAGCTAGTTTCTTAATATATTAAACTAGTTCTTCTACCAGGCGCATTGCCCTGGGGCATCTGACAAAACTCCAGTGTTGAAACCCGGGTGACCCGAGCGTTACACTGATGAGTAGCCACGAATTCAGTCAATATCAGTTATGTTCGTTAAGGTATAGACATTGTTGGTAAATTTTGAGCGTTAAAGCTCTAAAAATAAATTTGTCAAATTAATATATAAAAAAAATATATTTAAAACGATGTTTATGTGGTCGACAAAACCGGGCGGTGGAAAACACAAGCGTTGTCGGTCTCAGTCATTATGGCAGTAATTTGACACGAATTCGGCCGGTTTGATTACGTTTGTTAAGATACTAGACCTACAAAATGAAAAAAAAAAGTATAAATATGAAGGTGGACGAATGGCCAATGGGAGGAGGGGGGTCAGACGGTAAACTTGCGCGTTGATAAGAGGAGAGTCTACTCGAATTTGGTTGGTTTTTGTCAACTTCATTTTTGTACTGAAAATAAAACAAAAAAGGACATTTGATCGGGTTCCTTTACGTACGCCGTTATGTTAATTGAACTAAATAAAACAAAAATATCACGGATTAATACGGTGCCGCTAAGTGGTCCAAATGCGACACCAAAGTTCTATTTTATATATATTAGTAACGGACTGAATTGGTGAAATGTTCCCAACCTCCTGTTTGACTATAAAAGTTCGTCTCATACCCGAACTAAAGCCCATCAAGTATTCTTCGGGAAATTACTCGCGGGTTTTAGGTATACTGAATAGTTTATCTAAAATATACATTGAATATACTCGACCCGTTACCCATCATGTATGTATTGGATAACTATTGATCAATTCCAAAAAAAAAACAATAATTACCATAAAAGTCTTCAAAAATTGTATAAATAAATCAAACAAGCTTTAAAAAATAAGTGATGCGACAAGCTAGTTTCTTAATATATTAAACTAGTTCTTCTACCAGGCGCATTGCCCTGGGGCATCTGACAAAACTCCAGTGTTGAAACCCGGGTGACCCGAGTGTTACGCTGATGAGTAGCCACGAATTCAGTCAATATTAGTTATGTTCGTTAAGGTATACACATTGTTGGTAAATTTTGAGCGTTAAAGCTCTAAAAATTAATTTGTCAAATTAACATATAAAAAAAATATTTAAAACGATGTTTATGTGGTCGACAAAAACGGGCGGTGGAAAACACAAGCGTTGTCGGTCTCAGTCATTATGGCAGTAATTTGACACGAATTCGGCCGGTTTGATTACGTTTGTTAAGATACTAGACCTACAAAATGAAAAAAAAAAGTATAAATATGAAGGTTGACGAATGGCCAATGGGAGGAGGGGGGGTCAGACGGTAAACTTGCGCCTTGATAAGAGGAGAGTCTACTCGAATTTGGTTGGTTTTTGTCAACTTCATTTTTGTACTGAAAATAAAACAAAAAAGGACATTTGATCGGGTTCCTTTACGTACGCCGTTATGTTAATTGAACTAAATAAAACAAAAATATCACGGATTAATACGGTGCCGCTAAGTGGTCCAAATGCGACACCAAAGTTCTATTTTATATATATTAGTAACGGACTGAATTGGTGAAATGTTCCCAACCTCCTGTTTGACTATAAAAGTTCGTCTCATACCCGAACTAAAGCCCATCAAGTATTCTTCGGGAAATTACTCGCGGGTTTTAGGTATACTGAATAGTTTATCTAAAATATACATTGAATATACTCGACCCGTTACCCATCATGTATGTATTGGATAACTATTGATCAATTCCAAAAAAAAAAAACAATAATTACCATAAAAGTCTTCAAAAATTGTATAAATAAATCAAACAAGCTTTAAAAAATATGTGATGCGACAATCTAGTTTCTTAATATATTAAACTAGTTCTTCTACTAGACGCATTGCCCCGGGGCATCTGACAAAACTCCAGTGTTGAAACCCGGGTGACCCGAGTGTTACGCTAATGAGTAGCCACGAATTCGGTCAATATCAGTTATGTTTGTTAAGGTATAGACATTGTTGGTAAATTTTGAGCGTTAAAGCTCTAAAAATTAATTTGTCAAATTAACATATAAAAAAAATATTTAAAACGATGTTTATGTGGTCGACAAAACCGGGCGGTGGAAAACACAAGCGTTGTCGGTCTCAGTCATTATGGCAGTAATTTGACATGAATTCGGCCGGTTTGATTACGTTTGTTAAGATACTAGACCTACAAAATGAAAAAAAAAAGTATAAATATGAAGGTGGACGAATGCCCAATGGGAGGAGGGGGGTCAGACGGTAAACTTGCGCGTTGATAAGAGGAGAGTCTACTCGAATTTGGTTGGTTTTTGTCAACTTCATTTTTGTACTGAAAATAAAACAAAAAAGGACATTTGATCGGGTTCCTTTACGTACGCCGTTATGTTAATTGAACTAAATAAAACAAAAATATCACGGATTAATACGGTGCCACTAAGTGGTCCAAATGCGACATCAAAGTTCTATTTTATATATATTAGTAACGGACTGAATTGGTGAAATGTTCCCAACCTCCTGTTTGACTATAAAAGTTCGTCTCATACCCGAACTAAAGCCCATCAAGTATTCTTCGGGAAATTACACGCGGGTTTTAGGTATACTGAATAGTTTATCTAAAATATACATTGAATATACTCGACCCGTTACCCATCATGTATGTATTGGATAACTATTGATCAATTCAAAAAAAAACAATAATTACCATAAAAGTCTTCAAAAATTGTATAAATAAATCAAACAAGCTTTAAAAAATAAGTGATGCGACAAGCTAGTTTCTTAATATATTAAACTAGTTCTTCTACGAGGCGCATTGCCCCGGGGCATCTGACAAAACTCCAGTGTTGAAACCCGGGTGACCCGAGTGTTACGCTGATGAGTAGCCACGAAGTCAGTCAATATCAGTTATGTTCGTTAAGGTATAGACATTGTTGGTAAATTTTGAGCGTTAAAGCTCTAAAAATTAATTTGTCAAATTAACATATAAAAAAAATATTTAAAACGATGTTTATGTGGTCGACAAAAACGGACGGTGGAAAACACAAGCGTTGTCGGTCTCAGTCATTATGGCAGTAATTTGACACGAATTCGGCCGGTTTGATTACGTTTGTTAAGATACTAGACCTACAAAATGAAAAAAAAAGTATAAATATGAAGGTGGACGAATGGCCAATGGGAGGAGGGGGGGTCAGACGGTAAACTTGCGCGTTGATAAGAGGAGAGTCTACTCGAATTTGGTTGGTTTTTGTCAACTTCATTTTTGTACTGAAAATAAAAAAAAAAAGGACATTTGATCGGGTTCCTTTACGTACGCCGTTATGTTAATTGAACTAAATAAAACAAAAATATCACGGATTAATACGGTGCCGCTAAGTGGTCCAAATGCGACACCAAAGTTCTATTTTATATATATTAGTAACGGACTGAATTGGTGAAATGTTCCCAACCTCCTGTTTGACTATAAAAGTTCGTCTCACACCCGAACTAAAGCCCATCAAGTATTCTTCGGGAAATTACTCGCGGGTTTTAGGTATACTGAATAGTTTATCTAAAATATACATTGAATATACTCGACCCGTTACCCATCATGTATGTATTGGATAACTATTGATCAAGTCAAAAAAAAACAATAATTACCATAAAAGTCTTCAAAAATTGTATAAATAAATCAAACAAGCTTTAAAAAATAAGTGATGCGACAAGCTAGTTTCTTAATATATTAAACTAGTTCTTCTACCAGGCGCATTGCCCTGGGGCATCTGACAAAACTCCAGTGTTGAAACCCGGGTGACCCGAGCGTTACACTGATGAGTAGCCACGAATTCAGTCAATATCAGTTATGTTCGTTAAGGTATAGACATTGTTGGTAAATTTTGAGCGTTAAAGCTCTAAAAATAAATTTGTCAAATTAATATATAAAAAAAATATATTTAAAACGATGTTTATGTGGTCGACAAAACCGGGCGGTGGAAAACACAAGCGTTGTCGGTCTCAGTCATTATGGCAGTAATTTGACACGAATTCGGCCGGTTTGATTACGTTTGTTAAGATACTAGACCTACAAAATGAAAAAAAAAAGTATAAATATGAAGGTGGACGAATGGCCAATGGGAGGAGGGGGGTCAGACGGTAAACTTGCGCGTTGATAAGAGGAGAGTCTACTCGAATTTGGTTGGTTTTTGTCAACTTCATTTTTGTACTGAAAATAAAACAAAAAAGGACATTTGATCGGGTTCCTTTACGTACGCCGTTATGTTAATTGAACTAAATAAAACAAAAATATCACGGATTAATACGGTGCCGCTAAGTGGTCCAAATGCGACACCAAAGTTCTATTTTATATATATTAGTAACGGACTGAATTGGTGAAATGTTCCCAACCTCCTGTTTGACTATAAAAGTTCGTCTCATACCCGAACTAAAGCCCATCAAGTATTCTTCGGGAAATTACTCGCGGGTTTTAGGTATACTGAATAGTTTATCTAAAATATACATTGAATATACTCGACCCGTTACCCATCATGTATGTATTGGATAACTATTGATCAATTCCAAAAAAAAAACAATAATTACCATAAAAGTCTTCAAAAATTGTATAAATAAATCAAACAAGCTTTAAAAAATAAGTGATGCGACAAGCTAGTTTCTTAATATATTAAACTAGTTCTTCTACCAGGCGCATTGCCCTGGGGCATCTGACAAAACTCCAGTGTTGAAACCCGGGTGACCCGAGTGTTACGCTGATGAGTAGCCACGAATTCAGTCAATATTAGTTATGTTCGTTAAGGTATACACATTGTTGGTAAATTTTGAGCGTTAAAGCTCTAAAAATTAATTTGTCAAATTAACATATAAAAAAAATATTTAAAACGATGTTTATGTGGTCGACAAAAACGGGCGGTGGAAAACACAAGCGTTGTCGGTCTCAGTCATTATGGCAGTAATTTGACACGAATTCGGCCGGTTTGATTACGTTTGTTAAGATACTAGACCTACAAAATGAAAAAAAAAAGTATAAATATGAAGGTTGACGAATGGCCAATGGGAGGAGGGGGGGTCAGACGGTAAACTTGCGCCTTGATAAGAGGAGAGTCTACTCGAATTTGGTTGGTTTTTGTCAACTTCATTTTTGTACTGAAAATAAAACAAAAAAGGACATTTGATCGGGTTCCTTTACGTACGCCGTTATGTTAATTGAACTAAATAAAACAAAAATATCACCGATTAATACGGTGCCGCTAAGTGGTCCAAATGCGACACCAAAGTTCTATTTTATATATATTAGTAACGGACTGAATTGGTGAAATGTTCCCAACCTCCTGTTTGACTATAAAAGTTCGTCTCATACCCGAACTAAAGCCCATCAAGTATTCTTCGGGAAATTACTCGCGGGTTTTAGGTATACTGAATAGTTTATCTAAAATATACATTGAATATACTCGACCCGTTACCCATCATGTATGTATTGGATAACTATTGATCAATTCCAAAAAAAAAACAATAATTACCATAAAAGTCTTCAAAAATTGTATAAATAAATCAAACAAGCTTTAAAAAATATGTGATGCGACAATCTAGTTTCTTAATATATTAAACTAGTTCTTCTACTAGACGCATTGCCCCGGGGCATCTGACAAAACTCCAGTGTTGAAACCCGGGTGACCCGAGTGTTACGCTGATGAGTAGCCACGAATTCAGTCAATATCAGTTATGTTCGTTAAGGTATAGACATTGTTGGTAAATTTTGAGCGTTAAAGCTCTAAAAATTAATTTGTCAAATTAACATATAAAAAAAATATTTAAAACGATGTTTATGTGGTCGACAAAACCGGGCGGTGGAAAACACAAGCGTTGTCGGTCTCAGTCATTATGGCAGTAATTTGACATGAATTCGGCCGGTTTGATTACGTTTGTTAAGATACTAGACCTACAAAATGAAAAAAAAAGTATAAATATGAAGGTGGACGAATGCCCAATGGGAGGAGGGGGGTCAGACGGTAAACTTGCGCGTTGATAAGAGGAGAGTCTACTCGAATTTGGTTGGTTTTTGTCAACTTCATTTTTGTACTGAAAATAAAACAAAAAAGGACATTTGATCGGGTTCCTTTACGTACGCCGTTATGTTAATTGAACTAAATAAAACAAAAATATCACGGATTAATACGGTGCCGCTAAGTGGTCCAAATGCGACATCAAAGTTCTATTTTATATATATTAGTAACGGACTGAATTGGTGAAATGTTCCCAACCTCCTGTTTGACTATAAAAGTTCGTCTCATACCCGAACTAAAGCCCATCAAGTATTCTTCGGGAAATTACTCGCGGGTTTTAGGTATACTGAATAGTTTATCTAAAATATACATTGAATATACTCGACCCGTTACCCATCATGTATGTATTGGATAACTATTGATCAATTCAAAAAAAAAACAATAATTACCATAAAAGTCTTCAAAAATTGTATAAATAAATCAAACAAGCTTTAAAAAATAAGTGATGCGACAAGCTAGTTTCTTAATATATTAAACTAGTTCTTCTACGAGGCGCATTGCCCCGGGGCATCTGACAAAACTCCAGTGTTGAAACCCGGGTGACCCGAGTGTTACGCTGATGAGTAGCCACGAAGTCAGTCAATATCAGTTATGTTCGTTAAGGTATAGACATTGTTGGTAAATTTTGAGCGTTAAAGCTCTAAAAATTAATTTGTCAAATTAACATATAAAAAAAATATTTAAAACGATGTTTATGTGGTCGACAAAACCGGGCGGTGGAAAACACAAGCGTTGTCGGTCTCAGTCATTATGGCAGTAATTTGACACGAATTCGGCCGGTTTGATTACGTTTGTTAAGATACTAGACCTACAAAATGAAAAAAAAAAGTATAAATATGAAGGTGGACGAATGGCCAATGGGAGGAGGGGGGGTTAGACGGTAAACTTGCGCGTTGATAAGAGGAGAGTCTACTCGAATTTGGTTGGTTTTTGTCAACTTCATTTTTGTACTGAAAATAAAACAAAAAAGGACATTTGATCGGGTTCCTTTACGTACGCCGTTATGTTAATTGAACTAAATAAAACAAAAATATCACAGATTAATACGGTGCCGCTAAGTGGTCCAAATGCGACACCAAAGTTCTATTTTATATATATTAGTAACGGACTGAATTGGTGAAATGTTCCCAACCTCCTGTTTGACTATAAAAGTTCTTCTCATACCCGAACTAAAACCCATCAAGTAATCTTCGGGAAATTACTCGCGGGTTTTAGGTATACTGAATAGTTTATCTAAAATATACATTGAATATACTCGACCCGTTACCCATCATGTATGTATTGGATAACTATTGATCAATTCCAAAAAAAAAAACAATAATTACCATAAAAGTCTTCAAAAATTGTATAAATAAATCAAACAAGCTTTAAAAAATAAGTGATGCGACAAGCTAGTTTCTTAATATATTAAACTAGTTCTTCTACCAGGCGCATTGCCCCGGGGCATCTGATAAAACTCCAGTGTTGAAACCCGGGCGACCCGAGTGCTACGCTGATGAGTAGCCACGAACTCAGTCAATATCAGTTATGTTCGTTAAGGTATAGACATTGTTTGTAAAGTTTGAGTGTTAAAGCTCTAAAAATTAATTTGTTAAATTAACATAAAAAAATATATTTAAAACTATGTTTATATGGTCGACAAAACCGGGTGGTGGAAAACACAAGCATTGTCGGTCTCAGTCATTGTGGCAGTAATTCGACACGAATTCGGTCGGTTTGATTACGATACTAGAGCTACAAAATGAAAAAAAAAGTATAAATATGAAGGTGGACTAATGGCTAATGGGAGGGGGGGGGGGTCGGACGGTAAACTTGCGCGTTGATAAGTGGAGAGTCTACTCGAATTTGGTTGGTTTTTGTCAACTTCATTTTTGTACTAAAAATAAAACAAAAAAAGGACATTTAATCGGGTTCCTTTACGTACGCCATTATGGTAATTGAACTAAATAAAACAAAAAAATCACGGATTAATACGGTGCCGCTAAGTGGTCCAAATGCAGCACCAAAGTTCTATTTTATATATATTAGTAATAGTAATAGTAATTCTACCAAGCCTCTGCGAAGATGACACCGGCACCCTAGCCCCACTCTATTAGGTCGTTCATATGGTAAAGCTCCCCAACTAATATATCTAGAGCTTCATGTAAAACATAACCTCGTATATTGTTGAAGAGTGGTACAACTATTGGTCGTTCATGAATCTGTTATAGCTTCTTGTAAAGATTTTTTATAGCTCAATCCTGAACCAACACGATATGATCGATAACCTACACGAATTTATCCAGCGTAAACTTGGCAGTCGCCAAGTGTTTCTTCATAAGTGCATGTGCGCTCATAACTATATTAGTTGTAGAAGTTCCGAATTTGAGATCATCACTCTATGATGTAGACACAAACATCTCTTTGTACTTATCCAATCATTTTGTTTTCAAACAAGATAACATTCCTGAAAATGTGCGTAAACAATGAATTTAAGATAAATACACAAATCTAGCTATTCAAACACAAAATCATGAAATATGAAAAAATAGATAAATTACTTGGATGGTTGTTGATTACTAGAGCTTCAAATTTAGCCGGGACGCTTGGTTTATCAGTTGTTTGGCCATTATTAGAGCTTCAATAGCAGCGAGACAAATGAGATGTCTTACTCGCCTGCGTGACCCTCAATGTGAGCTTCTTTTACTTTGTTCATGTATGGGGGTGGCTAAGTTGTCCGGACTCCGAACATGTCAGCCTATGTTTGTTAAAGAAGTTGTCTATGTTTTTGACAAAAGGGCTTCGAGCGACGATTGAGGATATTGTGGTATGTGGGGGTCCGTTTTTGGGTGATTTTTAATGGAGAAAGGCCTCTCTCCCTATCCATTTTTGGGTTATATTCAGCTGAAGATGCTTTCCACCTATCCTTGTATTCCCCACCACGTCACACTTGAGAAAAACTTTGACTACATCGCTAGCTAGTGGCATTTTTCTTTGTTGGGTAAGTTTGATGACACCGGTCTCATGACCTCCACTTTGCGTCTAGTTCTTCAATTTCTTAAGAGACACAAACAAGTGTAACACAATATGTGTTTGTTAACAACGGCGGTGTTAGATAAACTAATTTTAGATTATACCTTATTAGTTGAAAACGATGATATGTTAGTAGAAGATCCGCATAACTGTAAATAGTTATTGTCAAAAAAAAATCGACACCTCTAACTAGTTTTTGATAACTGATAATATGTGTAATAATATGAATAAGAGTAAACGAGCATAGAATGAATAAACTTACAGTCCTATATATATTATTTCAATGGAATATTGTGTTGTGTCAAATAATTTGCGGTATAATTTTGTATCATATCAAATAATTTGCGAAATCATGTGTCGAGTCAAGTAAATTGTTTCGAGTCTAGAATCTTGTGCTGCACGCAGAGCTAGTCAAAAATACCCTTGTGATCAAACAAGTCAAAAACCGATATGTGTATGATTTTTAAAAACAAATTATTTGACTTTCAAAAATTAAATTTGACTTTGTGAAATATTTAAGTATACATGTAATGTATAAGTGGAATTTCAAGTTTAGAAAAAAAAAATATTTGAAGTGTGCCAAAAAAAACCCTTTAAACCAAATCCTTGAATTACCAAATTGCACACTTGACCTAATACCAACCTGCTGTTACTTGTAATTTATAGACATTTGATAATACCTAAATTGCCCTTGGATGCATAACTTCAAAATATGCAACGAATGACCCGTCTACCAAAATGTCCCTCTAAGTCAATGTTTAGTAGATAAAACTTAAACCGAAATTAGAACCGAATCTGCCCGTAATGACTGTTAACTTGAATTTGACCGTAAGCAAAAGGGGGTAGTTGTCTATTATAATGGTAAAAATAGTTAGTTATGGAGTGCAAACTTATTTTATTTTCCTCATCTACTATGCATGAGTCTATAGCCGAATATGGGGAGTTGTGGCAATTGAGTTACATGGTATTTAATTTTGTATGTATGTAGATAGGACTCTATTTATTTTTCCTCCATTTTGGCTAAATATCGTTAACTTCTCTTATGGAATGTTGGTTAATTTGGTTGAACTTCTGAAAATGTTTGCTTTAATGTTGTCACAAATGTATACTATCTATTATTTGTTTGACTAAATGTTATGAATATGTATGAATTGTTAATATTTGTTGCTTATTTACAGTATCTACAATTGATTACTTATTCATCTTATTTGGTTTGGTCGTTCGCTCTAAGTTTTGTCAAAATTATAAGTAAATGTACTTGGTTACATGTAATTTTAATTTTAAAATTTAATAAATATGAAATAATGTTTTCAATCTTGTGTCACACGAACACATAAGCTAGTATATCATATATGTTGTGACAACTTGAAATCTGGGTGAGGGAATCGATGTCCCGTTAACACATTTCTGTAGAAAAGGGTTATTTTAAGTTTTCCATCCTTTATTTCACACTAAATCTAGAAAGAAAAAAGAAAAAGAAAAAGAAAGAAAGAAACTTTAGGAAATTAGCAAATAAGGAAAAGAGTAAGAAAGAGACTTGGTTTTCATATTAAACAAGTTTGATTCATGTCTATATTATTTAATTTTGGTGGCATCGAGTGATGATGAAAGACCAGATGATTACGTGGCGTTCACTAGACTGAACACGTTTATCATACCGCACTATCATACTTTCAAGTGTGTGTTCACGAGCGTTGACATTAAATAAAATTATCCGATATAGTAAATTTAGCCGGAACCCATTTTAAAGATTAGTTGACAATTAAAAAAATTCGAGTTACAGGAGTGATATAAGATAAATTGGATGTGACTCAATGGTAGAGCACTCATTTACAAGTGAGAGGTAGGGGGTTCAAACCCCACTATCACCAATTTATATGGGAGATAGCCAGGGTTCGAGTCCTGATCTCACCCAGTTTTACCGGCACCTCGCTGTCGTGCCGTTTGGCGGACGTAGGGGTTGGGTTTTATCCGGGGAATTCCTCAATAGGTGGACTACTAGGGGCTTCGTCCGTCCGGACTAGTGGCCGTCTCGGGCTACCTTTAGCCAATGAGGGCCGCATACGAAGTACCCAGCGTTACTTAGTTGGTCGTTGCATAAAAAAAGAAAAAACAACAGGAGTGATATAAGTTAGGAGTGAAATAAAGACAGAAACATGATCAAATACATTTTATTCTTAACATGAAAATAGTGGGAACCAATTTGTTGTTATTATTAGGTTTATTTTTATAGGTGTTTTTTGTTATTTTTTGTTCATATTTGCTAGTTTTCGATTATGAGACGTTATAAGTATTTGCTGATTTATATTTTGTTGTTATTATTAGATTTTTTCATTTGCTGTTAAAAATATTTGTTGGTATTTGCTGTTATTATTTTGTTCTTGATTTTGATTATTTTGTTGTATTTTTTAGGTTTTTTTATTTGTTATTATAAATCATTGTTTATGTAGATTGGTATTGTAGTTGGTATTGTTTGTTACGTTATCATTTTTTTATAAATTATTATTTCCTACGTTCTAATGTTAAGATTAAAATGCACGTAAACCTGCCCAATAAACACAACTCAAGCAAACATTTACCGTTTCCCTCCGCCCAAAGTCTAGTCCCAAAAACCTTATCTTAAACCCTGAGTCCACTTCAACGGACCATGAGCACCACCGTCTTCTTCCTCTCACCACCACCACTCCGCACCTTCCCAATTAAAACCCAAATCCCATCACTACCCGCCATCCGAAGTACTGTCTCCTTCACCTCTATAACCCTCAACCCATTTCCAAAACCCCTTAAACGGGACTTCAAAATCTTCTCCGACGACGGAGACGCCGGCGGCGACTCTGACGGCGGCGGAGAAGCGGATCACGACGACATGGACGAGGAGGAAGTGGACAAGGGGGATAATAAGAGAGACTACGATGTTGAGTACGAGGTAGTAGAGGGTGAGGATGGGATTACGGCGGTGAGTAGTAAGAGCTTTGTGTCGACTCAGGGGTGGAACTCGGAGGAGGTGGTGGATTATCGGATTAATGAAGACGAGTTTCATAAGATTAGTTTGATGGATTGTGATTTCTTTATAAGGAAGCCGCCAGACCCAGATAATGATGTTTATGATTTTAGAGAGGTATCTAGGACTTTAATTGCTTATTATATGCTTCAGTTTTTAATAAGCTTGACTAAATTTGATTTATTTTTAAACTAAGATTTTGGGGTGTTTGAAGATGAATTTGTTGGATTAAGCTGTACTAACCAAATTTTGATTAATGTAGGAAGGATAAATAAATATCATACAAAAATATATAAATACGATTGTTAGTTTTAAATATCAATCCGTTTAGATATTAGACACCTATGCGTGTTAAGTTAAACGGAGTTGTTAGTTTTTTTAAACTGCTCGGAACCGATACACACGATTCTTTTGCTTACATTTTTATCCTTTTTCTTACGTGGTTTATGTTTTTATGTCTTGTGTTTTTTAAAACAATTTGGATGTGCCGATTTCAAGTTGTTACTGAGAGAAAAGTTCACAATTTTGTTCAGATGTACAGAAAAGGTGTTGAGGGAGTTTAATGCGTAAAAACAGAGTATATTTTTTTATGGTATTTGCTCATTTAAGAACAATTGATGAGTTTTCAGGAAACGGGTTTTCATACCTTAAGGCTTAAAAAACCTAGTTAGTTGGATTAATAATTTAGATGTAATTTGAGTTTTGAGGTCTGGTTGGCCAACATGTTGACTTTGAAGTTGATACAAGTTAAAATGGATAGATAAGGGTTGGTGTCACATTGGTCATGAAAATTGAAAATATTATTATTGTTATGTGTTTATGGAAGACCTTAACTAAACATTTTGGTTTGGTGTTGCAGATGTATGTGACTGAACCAGATACGGATATCTATGCAATTCCACGAGTTCTTGCGCCCATGCCCGAGAAGGTTAGTTTTCATACTTTTCAGTTCTTATGCATATATCCATTGAATTACAAATTCACCAATTTCTTAATAATCGAGTGGATAATAATAATAATAATAATAATAATAATAATAATAATTCTCATTGCAGTATATTAGATGTGCAAAGAGTGATTGGGGTACCTATAACGTCACAGAACCACCAATTGATGCACTTCGGGATCCCATGTACAAATCCGAGTGGGAGGTTATGAAGGTGAGAAATCCATGATTCTTAATATATTAAACCTCCTGAACTAATTTTATAGGAATAATATATTTTTGTAATCATACATTAGTAGTTAGTAAAGGATACATATATATTTTGGACAGAAACTGTTTCAGGTCAAAATTATCTGACCTAATATGTTGCGGCCTGATACATAAAGTCAACCGTTTTGACTTTTTTTCCTGACTCGATACAAAAAGTCAACTTATTTGCTAGCTTGGTAGGAATGTGGGATTTTTTTTCATTGCAATTTTATATAAAGACAATTAATACATTAGATATGGTTATTAGTACTTTTATTTCATTTTATCGCAATGCTGCAATATATATTAACTTTGTTTTCTTGATGAAGGTCTTTTTGACAAAGCACTACCGGAACCGAAGGTTGGATGACCCCGACTTTGTGCTTGACTTTGAAGAGATTTATGTTATTGATTCAAAGACAAAGTCGATAACTCGGGCTAAAGTCTTGGTTAGTACAAATATTGAATTATATTTTCACTCTCGTTTAAAAGAAAGTTTCTATAGAATCATCAATTATTAATTTTCCGCACTTCAAGAAAAGAATAATTTCACCAACTAGTGTTGCAAGATTTGTACAAGTCGAGTAACTCGTTAAAACGAGTAGCTTTTTGCATGGGTTAGGGTAGGTCGACCTGACCCTTTGGTCCATTATCTTTTTTTGAATAATAGTGATTTTAGTTAGGATTAACAGATAATTTTGTTATAATATTAATAGTTCTTTTGAATGCAGCAAATTTAAGAAATTATATACACATTTTAGAGTACTTTCAATCTCTTTTCTTTTCAACTAAATATATTGATATTACTCTTAGTGTAAGTCAGAATTACCCAAGTCAACCTATTAATAGATAAATGGGTCGGAACATGCATCGTTTCTTTTGATAGAAAATTCAAGGTTTAACGGGATTATTACGATGCGTTACAGGTGACGGTTCCTGAAGGACGAAACAGGGATAGAAAGAACGATTTTCTGGTTATCCGGGATAATGCAACATCATTCAAAATAATTCCCTCGGTGATGATCTTGTTTTATAACTTTTTTTTTTAGTTAAAGAATATTGGATCCTGTCTAACACTCTTTAACACGATACTTGTTTTTGTAGGGCGAGAGGGATGATCCGACGACTGTTGTTCATCGTGAAGAATGGGACAAGGACAGAAAGGATATGGAAAGACATCTCAGCAAGCTAAGGGACTTTAATGTTTCAAATTGGTTCTAGTTTTTGTTACTTAACTTTTGTTAGTTGTCAGCGAGTATGAATGTTTTGCTAGTATTTATATTTAGTTAATTGTTATTATCATTTTTGTTTCGGTATAAAAGAGTCATTTGAGAATTACAAACGAGGCTAGACTATATATAAGATACACTAGCTTTAGAGCCCGTGTAGCACACGGGATGATTAAAATAATTAAGTTACAAATAAAACAATACATAATGTATATGGAAAAATGTGTTACATCTATGTCTGTATCATTATACATATATTGATTTTATTTATATCATAAAACGATTTTTTCCAAAAAAGTAATAAACTTAAATAAAATAAAACTGCATCTGTAAAAACACACAAAATAACACTCCATCTATTGAAAATTTATTCTCAGTGTCATATATGTATAATTGAAAGAAATTTAGTTACGAACCAATTTCGGACTATACTTCTCATATAATAATATTTTTGAGCTACACTATGAAAAAGATTTTGATAAGTTTAAGGGGTTTCTCGACTTTGCCAATTGACAAAAAAAATATAACAGGTTAACCCGTTCAATTTTGTGAATGTTTTGCTTCACTTGAACATAATTTTGTACGACATGTTTCACATACAACATTCTAATCCCTATTAATAAAAAATCAATGCTGACACAAATGTTTCTAATTTGATAGAAGTTAGAGGCATTGATAGGTCATAGAGGTGACATGTCGGAAGTGTTTGTCATTTTTTTTAAATTTTGATAGTCATGAGAAAAATACTCAACGTGCAAAAGGCCGAATCTTTTGACTATTTCCAAAAATGTCCTAAAAAAATTTCAAAACCCAATTGCAATTAAAATTCTAACTTTCATTTGTTTTACATTTTCATGTCAAAACTTTGAACCCGTAACAAGTTTGACGATAAATCTATTTGCACTCTCAAATTTTTGAAAAAAAATCATATTACCCCTATTTTACCCGTAACAAATTTGAGCCAAATATAGTTAATCTGTACCAAATGATTTTTTACCAACTTTTAACATTTAAGTTTCACAAAAAACCCTAAGCAATCCTTGATAAACAAACCTAGGAAACTAAATATGATAAACTTTATTATATTTGAAAGTGATTGGTATATACTATCTTTACAATTTAACACATATATGTATAGTTTACAAAATTAACCAAAAAAATAAATAGATAGATTTAAATTATATATTTATAATTTATAAATTTAAATGACAATGTACAAAAAAACCAATAGATAAATGAATTCATTTTTTAAAAATGGATCAACTTTTAAGCATATATTTATAATTTAATGATTAAAAAAATTACTTCGCAAATTGAAAGCATATTAGAATTTTATTTTTTATTTAAAATCTTCAACAATAAACATAGTATAATATGTTAATGATAACATTCAAAAATGTATTTTTTTTCAATATTTAACAAACGCAGTTTGTTGTTAATTTTTGGATTTCACCAATTGAAATATATTCTATCAATGTATAGAAGTATAACATGTAAATGATTTTTTTTTTTATAAAAGTGTGATATAATATAAACAGAGTTTAAAGAAAATAAATAATTTTATCATGTTATAGAAATAATATAAATGGAGTGTAAAATAAAAGTGAATAATTATTGATATATGACATATATTAGTTTTGGAGGGAAAAAATTGTGAGGATTAACCATAAGCTGACATGTGTCACAATTATTTTACATTATTAGAATAGGTAGATTGGTTAATTTGAGAATTACATTTTTGTTTCGGTATATAATTATCATTTTTGTTTGGGTATAAAAGAGTCATTTGAGAATTACAAACGAGGCTAGACTATATATAAAATACATTGGTTAAATTTCCCCAGGTTCGAGTGGGAGCAAGGCGAACACTCAAACCGGGTTTGAAGTTCTTGAACACTCAAACTGGTTAATATTTGTTGGCATTCTCTTAGACAAACCTTTTTAATAAAGTGTATTGGTTTTTATTAATCTCAATTATTATTTTTTGTCGTTGTCGGTCCCAACTATTGAATTGACTGATAACGATCCCACATTTTTATCATATTTGTCCTCAATAGTCCGCGACTAACAGAATGTTAATGCCATTAGTTGCAGGTCGATGAAAACGTTTTTTGACAGAAAACTCAACATTTTTGTCATAAATATCTTTGTAACCTTAGATCGGACCTTTAGGAATCTTAAATAAGTAAAAGCTCTAATTATTGATGTCGTCGAATCCTTAGAACCATTGTTGAATTGGTTAATGGTGCTCAAGTGGTGGTGTTTGGTTGATGGTGAGTCAGTTGGCGGTGGTGGTGATGATTTTCAGGTGGTGTTTAGGTTAAGTTTGCTGGCAAAAAGTGACTTTTCCAGCAAAAATCATTTTTCCGGCTATATACAATTAGCTCCAATAATAATAAAAGAGTTGGAAGCCAAGTTAGCTCCAAAAACATTGTATTCTCCATTCGATATACAATTGATTTCCATCACCATCACAACCATTGCAACAAATAATATGTAGTAAATTACAAATCTGTACTTCATATAATGAGTTCATGACATACTCATTCACGCTTGTTATTTTTCAATTTGTTAAACTTAATAATGCATTATATAAACATTGTCCTAGAGGTTGATACGTTGTTTCCAATGGTTTAGCTTTGGATAATAATATTTAGTGTTCTCTTTCACATACGTGTGACATTTGTCAATTTCGGGTTTAGTTTGTATCCGTATTTGTATTGTTTTATGTTGTAAACCGACCCGTTTTGTAAACCGAAACTCATGATATATAAAATTTTGGATTTTCATGTTACAAAAACATTCTCATTTTTTCAATTTGAAAAACCTCTTTTACGGATTCGAAAACGGACTTAAAACGAGCAAATTACATCAAAACGAACTTCCGGACGCACAAACAAACCACAAAAGACGATCTGGGCCAGCCCCCCCCCCCCCCCCCGAGCACGCCACGCCGCGCGACCAGAGGGAAAGGGGAGGCTGCGCGACGCCTAGGGAGACCTGCACACATATTACAGATTTTTCTTGTGTTTTGTGTTTTGCTTGTTTGTTTAACCAACCTATTTGCATGTAAACATAAAAGAAGCCTTGACTCTTACCCTATATATAAACACCCATCTCTTTCATTTTTACACCTGCTCTTACTTCAAATTCTCTCTCAAAACTCCATAGATTCAAGGTTGTTATTTCTTATGTATTCTTGAAGGTTTGACTTCTCAAGTCAAACTAACCATAGTCTTTCATTCTAACTTGTTCATCTAACATTACTAACACTTGAATATGGTGGTACAACATATATATAATACACACCCCTTGTTACCTTTGGTAGTTACTTCTTCGACTCCGATTGGTTAAGTTTCGGACCTCGTAAGGCAAGGCTTCATGGAGGACTTCGTGTTCTTGATATATATACACACACATAACTTGTTTGCACATACTAACAATAACTAACTTCTACTCTTTTTAGTTTATTTGTCATATTTATGAAGTTCCATAGTGGAGGTTTGTAGAGACTAACCTCGGTTTAACCGTAAATAGTCCAAACCGTGAACCGAACTTTTGCTTACTAGTTTTGTTAAAATAATAGTTTTAACATGTTTAATGTTAGATTTGAGTTTCAAAAATCATTTTTACAAGTTCTTTGATATTAAGCATGTGGAATCCATCTATGAACTCGTTGGGAGATGGAAACTGAACCAAACCGAAACTATTGCTTAAAAGACTTGTTGTTAACGTTTTAGTTGTAGAACTTAAATATTTTTCATTTATAAATTATTATACAAAACTATGATATTTGGGCATGTGGAAACCATCAAGGAACATATTGTGAGATGGAAAACGAACCAATCCGATTTTTACTCGCTTAAGACACATAAGTGTGGTTTTAGCTATCAAGACTTGTATATTTCTCTAAAAATAGTTTACAAAATGATTTTTATTATTTTCTTAAGTACTTGGAAATGTTGGATCCAACTTGATCTCTTAACATAGTTTGGACCGACAAAACCGAATACTCGCTTAGCGTACATTGTTCGTTCTAAAACAATAGATCTACATAATTGGTTAAGTCTTATAAAGTTTTATTGAGCTATCTCATAACATTCATTATTTTGGAAAGTTGACTTTGGGTTTGACCAATTATCAAGACCCGAACCAACAACCCGAACACTCGTTAAAGACCCGTTTTAGTATCTTTGCCCCAAAGGAACTTGCATTTAGCATTTTTCTCACCTTATTACTTAACATAGGTTAAGTAAATATTAAGGTTAGATACTTTAACTCAGTTTCGAGCAAACTTACATTTTTAAAGGGTTATTGTTATAAATTCTTAAATAGTTACATTTTAAACCTTGAACTTTAATTGTTTACTTTCTGCAACAATTATTTTATTTAAAGATCTTCAAGACAACATTTCTAAATCCAAGACTTTCTTTTATTTAGGCTTCATGTAACACCCCGTAACCGCAGCGGAAACGTAAACGGGATGCAACAGACACGTCTGATATCAACAGCATTGCTTATAAAGAAAACACCACTACATTAATTCACATCATATTACATTGTTCCGAGTTTAGTTATCGTCTAGGCGACAGCACATAAGTTTTACCAATAGTACATTAACATATTTAATACAAAATGATCACTAAGCTTCCACAAAAAGCACGCATCATCAAGCATGTAGCACTTATTCCAGTTTGGGAGTACCTAGAAAGCATGTAAAGAAAACGGGTCAACTACGAATAGTTGGTGAGTTTCACTAATTTAAATAAATAATGACAAATCATTATAATAATCATATATTAGGGACGTCTGGGGACACTGTTAACCCAGTACAGTACCCATTCCGGGGGCAATGTTAACCCAGAAACACTTCTAGGGACATCTGGGGACACTGTTAACCCAGTACTGTACCTATTCCGGGGGCAATGTTAACCCAGAAACACTTCTAGGGATATCTGGGGACACTGTTAACCCAGTACTGTACCCATTCCGTACGATTCCCGTATAATCAAATATTTATAAATACAAGCAAATCCATGCGTTCAGTATGTACTTAAACATTTTATTAGTAACTTGCTTTCCGCCCCGGGAAAATATTTGAAAACTATTCAGAAAAAGGGGCTCGTGAAACTCACCTTATCGTAGGCAATTAGGTATCACAGTACACCAGCTACTAGTCCGGATCTGTAATACGATCCCTAAGTTTGTTACTATACAATCACTATTAACATAACTTTAACCGTGTTAACCGGTACATCTGGGGACACTGTTAACCCAGTACTGTAACCGTTCCGGGGGCAATGTTAACCCAGAAACACTTCTCAGGACTCAGATTGTGATATCGTTTAGAGTTTACTAGTCAAAATTACTATTAGTCGTTTTTTCCCGTTTTGCGTGCCTAGCACGGTTATCCGTTTTTACGTTTCAAAAATGAGTTTGGTCACACACGACCCGAAAATAGTTGTTGACTGATAATTTAGTTAAATTTGTGAAATTAGAGCTCGGTTTAGACGCCCCGATTGGCCGCGGGACCCGTTTCCGTCTTTAATGCACCGGAAACTGTTAAATCGGGTAAAAATTACTCAAATCATCCGAATTATTTTCGGATGATTCATTTTTACTTATTTAACTCAATTATAAGAAAATAGTTCATTTTTAGGGTTTTTATACACCAGTCAGCTCGCTTAGGCGAACTTTACCGATTTACGCGTTTTAAGCTTTAAAAGTTTGTTTTTGCACCAATAATTATCCGTTTAATCCCGGATCTTGAAATTTTGCACAAATCACTTTTTGACAGCGGGGAATTTTATAAAAATATTTTCAGAATTAATTTTTATATTTAAAATTTATTTATCTATTTTTAAACACCATTTAAACACTAAATATGTCGTAAATACCAAACGATATTAGAAAAATCCCAAATTTTTCCTGGATGACCCCTGCCATCCACATAGTCCCCTGTAATTTTTCCAGAACCAAAATCTCATTTTACATGCCATTTTCACTAAAACCGAGTTAGAAAACCCTAGAACTTGTTTAAACGAAAAGCCTACTTAGACTTCTCCAACTGACCTCAAATTTTGTGTGTTACTTATACATGTTATAAAAATATTATCTGGAATTTTCCAGAATTTTTCATGATATTTAACTATTTTTCACCATTTTTGGCCAAAACCGAGCATTAAATTCACCAAATATTCATCCTTTGTCCAAAAATTACCAAAACTTCACAGAACTCATATTTTCATATATCTTACACCTCTGTAAAATTTCATGACCTAACTCTACACGTATCACAATCTGTCCCAAAACACAACAACATACAAAAACCGAACTACCTTGAGTTTCTAGCTTCAAATCGCACGAATCTCGCTTTCTAGCCTTTGCTATCAACTAGATACAACACCTACAAGCACAATAACACCACACCAAGCAAGTTACATCCACAATCAAGCCATTTCTTTCATGGTTTCGGTTATGGTTTAAAAACAAAGATTTAACCGTAAAAATTCGTTTTTGGTTCGTTTAACTCCTTTCTTGGACCAAGATCCCTTGTATAACCCGTATACATCACTTGATCATGCAAGAATCGGTTTTCATCTTTGAAACCTCATTTTCTTGCAAATACACTCAAGAAACGAACATAAACACGTACATAACACGATCATTACCTTGTTTTCTTGCTAAAAATTCTCGGTTTTGGATCATAAAGTTGAGAGAGATTGACAGATGTTGGCTAGGGTTTACAAAAAAAATGATAAAGCAAAGGGGGTTACACCCCTTTGTTGCGACCGGAAGTGAGAGGAGGTGGGGTGGGACCCACCTCTCCATTTTTAGCCACACAATTGGATATCGGAGATCTGGATAATGTTTTGGATAATCTGGTTCAGTTCATTTTTCGGTTAAATGTTTAATTCGGCTTAAAATGAAGCTAAAACGGTCGTTTTTTCGGCTTAAAAATGAAATTTATATAAAACCGATTTAAAAACTTCAAAAACTTAAACCATGACTTTCATTAACTTAAAACATCATATTATTAATAATTGCACATCTTTTTCGGCTTGATCGATCGTCTCTTGCTTGGTTTGGTATTAAAGGTTTCGTTTAACGTACCGACGTACCATTAAATCGAAATTCTTTTTCTGTGCTTTAATTCACTTATCCCGAAGCTTTAACACTTCGTAAACATCACTAAATATTATATATCTCGTCTATAATGTAATCCTCGATTCGTTCGGGCTTCAATAATCGTTAATCGGTTAATCGTATTTCCAATACGATTAACTGTATAATCGAGTATAATTTGTACTGTGAATCATACATACTCGTATAAACACATTATAATTCATATATTCAGTATTAAATAACACATAAATAGTATATACCGGTTAGGGTATACCTGATTTCGCCGGAATCGCTACATTCTCCCCCCGTAAAAGAAATTTCGTCCTCGAAATTTTACGCGACGACTACTTCCTTTTGAGGAAATAGATAGGGGTATTTCTTCCGGAATTTGTCCTTTCGTTCCCATGTATATTCTGGGCCTCGTTGCGAATTCCATCTAACTTTGACCAACGAAATCTTATTGTGTCTAAGTTGCTTGATTTTCCCGTCTACTATTTCTATGGGTTCTTCTACTAAATTGAGCTTATCGCTTATTTGGACACCCTCTAAAGGTAACACCGATGTCTCATCCGCCAGACATCTTTTCAAGTTCGATACGTGAAACACGTTGTGAACTGCACTCAGTTCATCGGGTAGTTCTAATCGGTATGCTACGGAACCGATTTTTGCAGTAATATTAAATGGTCCAATATATCTCGGGGCTAACTTCCCCGCCTTTCCAAATCTGACTACACCCTTCCAAGGTGATACTTTCAAATACACTTTATCACATTTCTCAAACGACAACGGTTTTCTACGGGTATCGGCATAACTCTTCTGCCGATCCCGCGCGGCCTTCAGATTGTTCTTAATTTCAAGGATTTTGCTGGTCGTTTCCTGGACCAGGTCTGATCTAATAACCTGAGTGTCGCCCACTTCAGTCCAACAGAGTGGTGATCAGCACTTCCGACCATAGAATGCTTCGTAAGGCGCTGCCTTTATACTGCTATGGTAACTGTTATTATAAGAAAATTCAACAAGTGGGAGATGTTGATCCCAATTTCCCTTAAAATCCAGTACGCATGCACGAAGCAAATCCTCCAGGGTTTGGATGGTCCTCTCAGACTGACCATCGGTCTGAGGGTGGTAAGCTGTGCTTAGATCAATACGCGTTCCCAGCGCTTCTTGCACAGCTTGCCAAAGATTGGAGGTGAAATGGCTATCCCGATCGGAGATGATTGAGATGGGTATCCCATGACGAGACACAATTTCATTTATATAAATTTGCGCAAGTCTCTCAGTGTTATAATTATTCCTAATCGGGATAAAATGTGCCGATTTGGTTAATCGATCCACGATTACCCAAATTGCATCATGTCCTCGGGTTGTTTTAGGAAGATGTGTCACAAAATCCATCGTGATTTGCTCCCACTTCCATTCGGGAATTTCCGGTTGTTGTAACATTCCCGAGGGTTTCTGGTGCTCTGCCTTAGCTCTCGCACAAGTCGTACATTTACCGACATACGTTGCGATATCCTTTTTCATACCCGGCCACCAGTAGAACTCCTTCACATCCTTGTACATCTTATCCGATCCCGGATGTATGGAATATTTTGATCTATGCGCTTCGTCCATGATTAATTCACGAAGATCATGGAGGGTCGGGATACAAGCCCGATTTTTGAAATAGAGAATTTCGTCCAGGCGCTGTTCGAAATTCTTCTCATTGCCGTAAAGTCCCTCCTTTTCCAATTGTTCCTCTTTCAACGCCTCACGTTGAGCGACTCGAATCAGGTCCGAAAGGTTCGACTGGACTATCATCCCCAGCGCTCGCACTCGCAATGGCTTAACCCGATCTTTCCTACTCAAGGCATCGGCTACAACGTTAGCCTTGTCGGGGTGATAACGGATGTCACAGTCATAATCGCTCAACAACTCGACCCATCTTCGTTGCCTCATATTCAGTTCTTTTTGATCGAATATGTGTTGCAAACTTTTATGATCGGTGAAGATGGTGCACTTCGTACCGTAGAGATAATGTCTCCAGATTTTAAGTGCGAAGATAACCGCTCCCAGTTCTAAGTCGTGAGTAGTATAATTTTTCTCGTGTACTTTTAACTGTCGGGAAGCATAGAACCTTATTATTCTGCATCAACACGCATCCTAACCCTCTACGCGATGCATCACAATACGCGACAAAACCATCGTCTCCATCGGGGAGGCTTAAAATCGGCGCTTGGCACAATTTTTGCTTTAACGTTTGAAACGCCGCTTCCTGCTCTTCTCCCCATTCATACTTTCGATCCTTTTGAGTCAGGAGAGTTAAAGGTTGCGCGATGCTGGAAAAGTTTTCTATAAATCGACGATAATATCTAGCTAAGCCTAGGAATTGGCGGATTTCCTTTGGCGTTTTAGGCGCTTGCCAATTCTTAATTGCTTCAATCTTACTCGGATCAACGTGTATTCCTTGATGGTTTACAACGTGACCGAGGAATTGCACTTCTTGTAACCAGAAGTTACACTTGGAGAATTTTGCGTACAATTTCTCCTGATTCAGAAGCTCTAAAATTATTCTTAAGTGTTGCTCGTGCTCTTCTTTACTTTTCGAGTAAATCAGAATATCGTCAATAAACACGATGACGAATTTGTCGAGATAGGGTTTACATACTCGATTCATGAGGTCCATGAACACTGCCGGCGCATTTGTTAGCCCGAAAGGCATAACTAAGAACTCGTAATGGCCGTAGCGAGTCCGGAATGCGGTTTTTGGGATATCTTCTTCCTGAATTCTAACCTGATGGTATCCCGATCTAAGATCGATTTTTGAGAAATAGCTCGCACCTTGCAGCTGGTCAAACAGGTCATCAATTCGAGGAAGAGGGTACCTATTTTTTATTGTTAACTTGTTCAACTCCCTGTAATCAATGCACATTCTAAGGCTCCCGTCCTTCTTTTTCACGAATAATACAGGTGCACCCCACGGGGAATGACTAGGACGTATAAATCCTTTATCCAACAATTCTTGCAACTGATTGGATAATTCTTGCATCTCGGACGGTGCAAGTCGGTTGGGTGCTTTAGCAACAGGGCCAGCTTGAGGTAATAAATCGATTCTGAATTCGACCTGTCGGGTTGGTGGTAATCCAGGAAGTTCTTCTGGGAAAACTTGTGGAAATTCGCGTACCACCGGGATATCATCCACCCGTTTCTCCTCAGAATCTGTGGCCGTCAAGCTCGCTAGATACGCCACGCATCCCTGGCGTATATATTTTAACACCTTGAGGTGGGATATAAATGGTATCATTGTGCCCGACTTCTCTCCTTGCACTAACACCTCTTCGTCATCCGACACCCGGATCTTGACGATTTTCTTTTCACAGTTTATTTCCACTTTGTTACGTGCCAACCAATCCATTCCCACTATCACATCAAAACTACCTAATTCTACCGGTAATAAGTCAATCAGGAAGGATTGATCGTTCAGAATAAAAGGGCAATTCCGAACTATCTGATTAACTATCATGGTTTTACCGTTAGCGACTTCTACGGTATAAGGTTCTATGGTTTCACTAATTGGAAGGTTCGCTATCGATAGGAAATTAACAGAGACAAAACTTCTATCGGCGCCTGTATCAAATAATACAGAAGCGTAATGATCAGAGACGAGGAATGTACCTGTCACTACGCTTGGGTCCTGGAGTGCTTCGTTCGCCCCCATCACGAATGCTCGGCCTCTCGCCGGATTGGACGACGATGCCTGACCCACGGTTTGCCTCCCAATTCCTCCCTGGTTCCGTTTCGGACAGTATCTCTTGAAGTGATCTGTGCTGCCGCATTCAAAGCAAGCACGGCTGGTGGTCATCATTTGGTTTCCCTGTGGGTTTTGTTGTCGGGCTGGTTGGGTCCTAAATGGCTGCGCACGGATAGGTTGCGGTTGTCGGTTCAGATTGTTTAGGTTTGTCCTACATCTCGGTGCGTAGTGCCCATCCCTGCCACACCGGTGGCACACTACCTCCTTGCACACGCCACCATGCTGGTAACCGCATTTCCTACACTTAGGGAACGTCCCTTTCTGCGATTCCTGCCTTCCGCCTGAACTAGTCATGGCATAGTTCTGGGCAGCGGGCCTAGCACGTTTATTTTGCTGCTTCTCTTGGATCCTATGGTCATACGTACCTCGCTTTCCTCCAGCAGACTCTCCTGCCACCTTCAGTGACCCACTCCTCACAAAATCATATGTGACGATACCAGCTTGCGTCACCGCACCCTCAAACGTCTGGTGTCCCCCAGCGTTGACTATACTCCTTACTACTGGAGTTAGTCCCCATATATAACGCTCAACCCTCTTTGACTCTGGGGTGACTAACCATGGTACCAATCGCGACAATTCTTTAAATCGGTTCGTATAACCCAAGTGGTCTGCCCCCTGCATCTCCAGGTTCCACAATTCGTTTTCTAACTTCTGCAGTTCGTTTTTCGGGCAGAAATGTTACAGTACAAGGGCCTTGAGTTCTGCCCAGGTCATGCGGTTTGTCGCTGCCTGACCGCGAGTCTGCACTATTGTGTTCCACCATGTCAAGGCATGGTCCGTGAACGTGCAGGTAGCATACTTAACAACATAATCCTCAGGGCAGTTACTGATGTTCACAACCGACTATATTTTCTCAATCCACTTAACCAACCCATTTGGTCCCTCAGACCCGCTAAATTCTAGGGGTTTGCACAACATAAAATCTTTAATTGAACATACCCTTGTTGCAGGAGTCGGTTCAGTGCGGTTTGTTTCTACACTAGGTATAGGGCCATTACTGTCTGTAACGACCACCCTAAGCGGTGCGTCATTACTCGGAATCGGGTTACCGTTCGGTGGAGGATTAACATTTTGATCCCCATCATTATTGGTGGTCGTTTGATTGCTCGCAGGGCCTGGATTGGTCGTATTGTTAATACTGGCGGCGATGCGCGATACTATATCCGGTATCGCCGCCTCTAACTGTCGAGCAATCAGACGGCTCACATCCACTTCTGACATTTGAGCTAACCGTTTTGGTGCCATTCTACACAACATTAAGAAAAACACATATTATTAATACAAATTCCAATCTCGATACACAACACATATTCCATTCATTAATAAACATCAGTACATATTACATAAACATCAGTACACGTTACATAAACATCAGCCCATAGATTAAGTTTTCATACATCAGTCCTACATCGGCATCATTTTGACATAACCCTCTATGGGTCAGTGCTTGAATGATACACCAAAAGTATCTACAATGGTATTCCCAAAAAGAGACCCCCTATGGGCTAGTGGTTGTACTATAACTACCCAAGATTCACTCTATGTTAGCATCGCCACTAACTGCTTACACAGAGTATCAAAAAGCGGACCCTGACTACTACCACCCTAACATAACTAAACATGGTGGTATACCAACCACACCAACACTGCCACCATCACCACTAACACCGCTATCAAACCCCGGATCCGTGTTTCCATCCGGTCAATCATCCACTGGGAGTATGTGTCCTCCCTCCTCAGCTGAGCGATCGCATACTGGCTGTCCAGTATGCAGTCCGCCAAGTGATTCCTCCTCTGGATACCCACCGTCAAGGCGGTGGTGTGCTCATTCATCTGCTCGGTGAGCACTTGGAGCCATGCAGCCTCGGTGGAGGGACGCTCATCCTTCTCCAGCCTAGGGGTACCCCACCCGGGTGGAGGCACAGGCTCAGGCTGGGGGCTGGAGGACTCGCCCCTGTGGTAAGTGGGTCTGGGTGGGGTAAAGGTAGGTGGGACATAAGGGGCACTGATCCACGCCGTGAGGCGGGGACCGGGTCTGGGAGGGGTAGGGGTGACCTGCGGTGCGGGTGGGGTGGGGGATCTGGCAACCCTAGCAGGGAAGGACAAGCTAGTACTCCTACGGCTAGTCTCACTAGGCTCAGTGCTGGATACTAGGCGTAAGCTCCTAGAGTCCCCGGAATTGGTCTCTTCCGGGTCCTCCTCCACTGACAAACTTCGTGATCTCGACATCCTTACCTGTACACAAGTTAACAAACATATAGTTCCTTCCATAATATAAATCATAATTAATTAATATACACATACTTATACAACCTTGTCACGTAAAAATATTATCATATACTTACACATATGTTGCCGATTTTACCTATTAATGTTCCCCGTGACTTCCCCTGAATTACCTCGTGCGGACAAGTCTGTTATTATGTTCCGGACCATAATAACTCACTTGTCCATCCAAGTTCATCCAGACCTCGTCACTATAAATTATTAGTTGATATTCAGATCCTATAATACTTGAGCTACTGGTTATATTTTAGGTATCTTTTAAAGACATCCTAATTCTTTATAACCAATGGCTCTAATACCAAGTTCTGTAACACCCCGTAACCGCAGCGGAAACGTAAACGGGATGCAACAGACACGTCTGATATCAACAGCATTGCTTATAAAGAAAACACCACTACATTAATTCACATCATATTACATTGTTCCGAGTTTAGTTATCGTCTAGGCGACAGCACATAAGTTTTACCAATAGTACAATAACATATTTAATACAAAATGATCACTAAGCTTCCACAAAAAGCACGCATCATCAAGCATGTAGCACTTATTCCAGTTTGGGAGTACCTAGAAAGCATGTAAAGAAAACGGGTCAACTACGAATAGTTGGTGAGTTTCACTAATTTAAATAAACAATGACAAATCATTATAATAATCATATATTAGGGACGTCTGGGGACACTGTTAACCCAGTACAGTACCCATTCCGGGGTCAATGTTAACCCAGAAACACTTCTAGGGACATCTGGGGACACTGTTAACCCAGTACTGTACCTATTCCGGGGGCAATGTTAACCCAGAAACACTTCTAGGGATATCTGGGGACACTGTTAACCCAGTACTGTACCCATTCCGTACGATTCCCGTATAATCAAATATTTATAAATACACGCAAATCCATGCGTTCAGTATGTACTTAAACATTTTATTAGTAACTTGCTTTCCGCCCCGGGAAAATATTTGAAAACTATTCAGAAAAAGGGGCTCGTGAAACTCACCTTATCGTAGGCAATTAGGTATCACAGTACACCAGCTACTAGTCCGGATCTGTAATACGATCCCTAAGTTTGTTACTATACAATCACTATTAACATAACTTTAACCGTGTTAACCGGTACATCTGGGGACACTGTTAACCCAGTACTGTAACCGTTCCGGGGGCAATGTTAACCCAGAAACACTTCTCAGGACTCAGATTGTGATATCGTTTAGAGTTCACTAGTCAAAATTACTATTATTCGTTTTTTCCCGTTTTGCGTGCCTAGCACGGTTATCCGTTTTTACGTTTCAAAAATGAGTTTGGTCACACACGACCCGAAAATAGTTGTTGACTGATAATTTAGTTAAAGTTGTGAAATTAGAGCTCGGTTTAGACGCCCCGATTGGCCGCGGGACCCGTTTCCGTCTTTAATGCACCGGAAACTGTTAAATCGGGTAAAAATTACTCAAATCATCCGAATTATTTTCGGATGATTCATTTTTACTTATTTAACTCAATTATATGAAAATAGTTCATTTTTAGGGTTTTTATACACCAGTCAGCTCGCTTAGGCGAACTTTACCGGTTTACGCGTTTTAAGCATTAAAAGTTTGTTTTTGCACCAATAATTATCCGTTTAATCCCGGATCTTGAAATTTTGTACAAATAACTTTTTGACAGCGGGGAATTTTATAAAAATATTTCCAGAATTAATTTTTATATTTAAAATTTATTTATCTATTTTTAAACACCATTTAAACACTAAATATGTCGTAAATACCAAACGATCTTAGAAAAATCCCAAATTTTTCCTGGATGACCCCTGCTATCCACATAGTCCCATGTAATTTTTCCAGAACTAAAATCTCATTTTACATGCCATTTTCACTAAAACCGAGCTAGAAAACCCTAGAACTCGTTTAACCGAAAAGCCTACTTAGACTTCTCCAACTGACCTCAAATTTTTTGTGTGACTTATACATGTTATAAAAAGATTATCTGGAATTTTACAGAATTTTTCATGATATTTAACTATTTTTCACCATTTTTGGCCAAAACCGAGCATTAAATTCACCAAATATTCATCCTTTGTCCAAAAATTACCAAAACTTCACAGAACTTATACATGTTATAAAAAGATTATCTGGAATTTTACAGAATTTTTCATGATATTTAACTATTTTTCACCATTTTTGGCCAAAACCGAGCATTAAATTCACCAAATATTCATCCTTTGTCCAAAAATTACCAAAACTTCACAGAACTCATATTTTCATATATCTGACACCTCTGTAAAATTTCATGACCTAACTCTACACGTATCACAATCTGTCCCAAAACACAACAAAATACAAAAACCGAACTACCTTGAGTTTCTAGCTTCAAATCGCACGAATCTCGCTTTCTAGCCTTTGCTATCAACTAGATACAACACCTACAAGCACAATAACACCACACCAAGCAAGTTACATCCACAATCAAGCCATTTCTTTCATGGTTTCGGTTATGGTTTAAAAACAAAGATTTAACCGTAAAAATTCGTTTTTGGTTCGTTTAACTCCTTTCTTGGACCAAGATCCCTTGTATAACCCGTATACATCACTTGATCATGCAAGAATCGGTTTTCATCTTTGAAACCTCATTTTCTTGCAAATACACTCAAGAAACGAACATAAACACGTACATAACACGATCATTACCTTGTTTTCTTGCTAAAAATTCTCGGTTTTGATCATAAAGTTGAGAGAGATTGATGGATGTTGGCTAGGGTTTACAAAAAAAATGATAAAGCAAAGGGGGTTACACCCCTTTGTTGCGACCGGAAGTGAGAGGGAGGTGGGGTGGGACCCACCTCTCCATTTTTAGCCACACAATTGGATATCGGAGATCTGGATAATGTTTTGGATAATCTGGTTCAGTTCGTTTTTCGGTTAAATGTTTAATTCGGCTTAAAATGAAACTAAAACGGTCGTTTTTCGGCTTAAAAATGAAATTTATATAAAACCGATTTAAAAACTTCAAAAACTTAAACCATGACTTTCATTAACTTAAAACATCATATTATTAATAATTGTACATCTTTTTCGGCTTGATCGATCGTCTCTTGCTTGGTTTGGTATTAAAGGTTTCGTTTAACGTACCGACGTACCATTAAATCGAAATTCTTTTTCTGTGCTTTAATTCACTTATCCCGAAGCTTTAACACTTCGTAAACATCACTAAATATTATATATCTCGTCTATAATGTAATCCTCGATTCGTTCGGGCTTCAATAATCGTTAATCGGTTAATCGTATTTCCAATACGATTAACTGTATAATCGAGTATAATTCGTACTGTGAATCATACATACTCGTATAAACACATTATAATTCATATATTCAGTATTAAATAACACATAAATAGTATATACCGGTTAGGGTATACCTGATTTCGCCGGAATCGTTACACTTCATACGTTAAACTCATTGTTCCGGCAAATCTCCAAATAATCAACCTTTCAAGTTTATTACTTGAACGTGAGTAACTTCATACCCCATTTTCTATCTTTTGTTTTGAGGTGACATTTCATCTTATCTAAACTAAATGTTTTATACTTGGGTCTTAAACCACAAACGTTGTTGTATACTTTACTTAAATAATTGCTCGATTTGGTGTTCTATGCTTATTTGCCTATGTGTTTATCGTTTTCAGATGGTGGAACTATAAATCCTAGACCATTTGGCAACCCCTCATGACAAGGTGTCGTTAACGTAATGCAATTCACGATAACTATAAAAATCCTAAACTATTTGGCATCCCCTTATAGTTGGGTGTCGCTAACTTGTTAGCGATAACTATTTTATCCAAGTTTATAGCTCTTACTTATTGTTTTGTATACTAGTTTTGTGGTTTTTTCTTACCATATACTATTGTTGCTCAAACTTATGATTTGCTCACCAACCTTTGTGTTGACAAACTTTATTTTATGAAATGTTACAGGTTTGCATCTCGGTTGATTCGATGCTTGTGGAGAAAACGAATGTCAAGACCTTTAAGTTATTAGCAAAAATGAACAATATTTGAATTGCTATATTTTGTTATATTTTGTTATTGACTATCTCTTGAATATTGTTATGTGACATTTTCGATGTTGTGAAATGAAATGAGTTTGTTAAATATTGTCGCTTTAATTAGTGTCATGCGCTTATGGGCAATCGTTACACCTCGGCATGTTCCGCCGCCTTTGGTCGGGGTGTGTCAATATGATATAGCAATTTGGCCATGTTTCCACGAAGTTGGCACTTTGCAACCAATTGTATAGCTTTTGGCAAGGTCAAACCCATTCCTTCAGTCATGTTGATCATCTCTTCACTCGTTGTTTCCCACTTGAAGCATTGAATGAGTCAATGAGAATACCCAACGCCAACCCCATAATGCGCACTGCCAAGTTTTCTGCCGGACAACTCCATCCAGCCCCAAACGACGTTTGCCTATCCGATTTAAACTTTTTAGGGTCTTCCCAATTCTTGGTGTCATTTTGCATGGCCCATAAGTTCAACATGAGCATTGTACCACTTGGGATTAGGGATGGCATATCTTGTATACCCGTACACGATAAGACACGAACAAGAAATGTGTATAACTGTACATGACACGAAAAGTTATCGTGTTCTGTATCCGAAACACGAACACGAACCTGTTACTAACTGGTATACACGATAAGAGTTATTTAGAAACACATAGTTGACAGCCTGTTTAGTGAAGCAAAAGCCGGAGAGGAAATGTTCGTGAGTGGTGAGTGGTGACGGCTGAGATTTAGAGAGTGGGAATGTTTTAGGAATTTAGGATAATTATAAAAATCTAACAAGATACTTAACATGTCGTTAACTTGTAAACATGTATTTTACCTGTTTAGACACGAAAATTAACAGATAATTTCGTGTCTACCTGTTTATTAACGAAATTTGCTAAGACCTTACTTGTTACCTGTTAAAGTCGTGTATGTATGTGTCATGTATTCGTGTTTCATGTATAAATTGTCAACCCTACTTGGGATAGTGTACCCTCCAACCGTACAAATCCTTTGAGGACTCATGTGCCACAAGTGGACTAGGAGGCCAGGAGGGTACATTCTCACTATCTCATAGTCTCGTTTATTATGCATCTTAGAAAAGGAATTTATGATAAGTCATCAATTAGATTAGATGATCATTGACAACATAGCTGTCGATCTTGGCCTACGCTTTTGGTAGAAAGTATGGATTGTTAAACAAAAGCGATAACATCCATTTCATCGTCACAAATGTTGTATCGATTCCTGCTAATAGTAGTATCCAAATATAAAATTCATTAGTTTAAAGAATATAAAACATATTAACTGAAGAAACACTAACCGGACCCCGGGCAGATTACTGGTAACCTGGGGGTTAGATAAATGTTTCCCACGAGGGGTTAGACCCTGAGAAGATGGTTCTTCTGATAACCTGCAAAACAGACACCGTGAGCTTGTCACTGAGAAGGGGGGTTCCTCCTTGTGACCACCCTCCGGCGTGAGAATCAGACTAGATTGCTCTTTAAATATAAATGTATATTAAGAGATTGCTAGAGCAGATATCAGGTATAATATGATGATAATATGATAAGATATGATAAGATGAGATGGTCATACCATTTGTGGTATTTATAGCCGAAGGTAGGTTTCCAAGGAGGTGTGGCCGGCTGCGACAGTATTTCTGTTCCACCAACAGTAGCCTACGCACGTGGCCTGCTGGTAGTTGGTGGGTAGGCAGCGGCTGATAGCGACCAGGCCTGCTGTATACTATTCCTTTTCCACCAACTGCCGGCTACGCACTTGGTATGACAAGAGTTGGTGAGTAGGCAGCGGCTAATAGTGACACAGTACAGGAGCATGCTGCTCGCCATACTGTGGTCAATAAGCTGTCGTATCTTTAGTCAGATCTTTTTCCCATACCTCGTCAGGTACAGTACAGAAGATCTTCCCGTATCGTACGGACTGGCTTACTTGGGCGGGAGTATTCCCCCTCCCGCCCTTGTGCGGGATTGTTCCCGGCTTCGCTCATTCCTTCAGGTGACACTGAGTGATTGAGAGCTAAGTGCCTTGTGCGTGTAGCCTTGCTGCGCGGGTGACCTTCCCTAATGGCTTGTATCCGAGGCTGCGGGGACAGGCGGAGTCCTTCACCATTGGGAGGTATTTCCTGCGGGACCAGCTTGCGTACTGCGCGTAAGGACGTCACGTCTCTGAGCATGGTTGGTCCTGCGGATCCAGTTGGTTTCTGCGCAGACGTTCCTCTTCAAGGTGAGTCTTGCGGGTCCAACTGGGCTCTGCTGGGACCTACCTCTTCAAGTCCCCCCAGTCCAATGTTCTTCTCATGCGTGTTTAATAAAGTGAGGTGAACTTTTGGACTTAAGCAAAGGGTTTTGAAAAGGGTTTTTTAAGGTTTTCCATGGGGATTCTTCCCGCGGAAGTCCTTTTCACTTGCATAAATTCCCGACTTTCCTGCTTGGTCTTTGGGTATGATGCGGGTAGGTCTGTAACCTCCTCGCAAGTCAGGAGCGTTGAGTCCCACTTGTGTGGATTCTCCATGAGGTTTTGGTAGTTTTGAACATAGTGATCAATTATGTTAAAACCACCAATTCCATCCTGGAGCTTCAGACAACGTAGTTCTCGACGTTCCTGCTATGCGGGGATGTTATTTCCGTTTCCGCAAGCATTGCCCAGAAGATCCTCCTTGGTTTCAATTCCCAGCGGAGCGCTAGGTATGTGAAGGGTTTTGCCTTAACACTGTACATGCGCTCGTCTTACGGTTACTTTACTTCCAAGGTATTCCTGGCTTCAATTCCCTGCGGGTGCTAGGTATGTGAAGGGTTTTGCCTTTACACTGTACCCGCACCCGTCTTATAGTTACTTGGTTGCCGAGGTATACTTGGCTTCAATTCCCTGCGGGTGCTAGGTATGTGAAGGGTTTTGCCTTAACACTGTACCCGCATCCGTCTTACGGTTACTTGTTCGCCAAGGTTTTCTTGGCTTCAATTCCCTGTGGGTGCTAGGTATGTGAAGGGTTTTGACTTTACACTGTACCCGCATCCGACTTACGGTTACTTGTTCGCCAAGGTTTACTTGGCTTCAATTCCCTGCGGGTGCTAGGTATGTGAAGGGTTTTGCCTTAACACTGTACCCGCATCCGTCTTACGGTTACTTGTTCGCCAAGGTAAGGGGTATTTTCCCGCTTACTTTTTTAATCTTTTTGAATTTTGAATTTTGAAATTCGAAAGGTTGGTGAAAGGATAAGAACAGTCCAAACCTCTGAAACGTCGTGCGACGGTTTCTTCTGACTGTGTCAGGACGTGCAGGAAGTTATGGTGACGTGACAGTACATGGTCATTCCAGACGCTTTTTCAGGCGCGTGGGCGCTATTTTTCGGGTGCGTGGCCGCGAAATTAATGGTACGCGTCCTGTCAACAGCTGTTGCCAGCTTTCTTTTTGCCACGTGTCATAGTTTCATTGCACCTTCGATTTCTCTCTCCTCCGCATTAAATTCATCGCATTAATTGCGATTAGTATATAAACGGGGAGAGGGTTCTTTGTAATCCACACTTTCACTCTTCTCTTCATCTTCTTAGCGATTTCCGGCGAATACTCACCTTTTCAGGCCAGCATTTTCCCGAAATCGTTTTCTTCTTTCTGCAAGATGTCTTCACGTGATCTCGAGTCTACAGCTGATGACAAGAGTACTGCTGGCGAGTGCCAGTGTGCTCTGCCCGGCGATCTGTACCGGTATGTTGTCAGGAAGTTCATGCTCGAGTCTCTCGAGCCTGAGTTTCCTGAACCCCATCAGACCGTGTACGATGCCCCCAGAGGCAAGATCGGGGTTTATGCAGCATTCTTTGTTTATGGGAATCTTAGGTTCCCATTGACAAAGTTTGTTTACCGTGTCCTTGAGAGGCACGGTGTTCATTTGACCGAGTTGCACCCCATGGCGATCGCCAAGATTCGCCATTTCAAGTGGGTGTGCCGGATTTTGGGCGTTGAGCCCTATGTTGACCGCCTGATGACCTTCTACACTTGGAGGTGCATCCAGGGGTGGTATACCCTGACAACCCGAATCAAGGGTTTAAAGATCTGCGCGACCCAGCGCAGTCTTCGCTCGTGGAAGCGGGAGTTCTTTTTCATATCCGCTCGCGCCATCCCCATTGCCATGAAATTCAAGAACGGGCAAGCACTTCCCAGCCTTCACGCCTCCAGCTACCAGGAGGCGGAATGGTTTGCGAAGATATCTCGGGTCCAATCTCCGGTTTACCGGTTTGCGGAGTCCGGGATGGTGATGCTGGGGATGAGCCGGGTGTGGAAGGAGGCTGATGCGCGCAAGATTCCGATCGTCCTCGAATACGGTTTGAACTCTGTTCCTTACGGTATGCCTTTTTCCCTTTTGTTGATTTTGGATTTCTTCTAACTTTTTTCCTGTTTATTTCAGAGGGGAACGACTTGCAGTCGCTCCTGAACCCGCGGGAGGCTGACGGTCCCGCACGGATGGGTACTCGGGCTCTAGATGAGAACGAGTTGCCCATCCTAGAGCAAACGGCGAATCGGTTCGTGGAGGTCTATCCTCTAGGCCATGAAATCCTTAGCGCCCGTCGGCCAGGTAAGGCGCTCTTCGACCCTCGACCCCTCAATGTTGAAACCTCTGCTGGAATTCCTCTAATCGTATGTTCTGATGAGGAATCCGCAGATGGTCCTCCGTTGGTGCGGAAGAAGAAGGCTGCCGGCGGGAAGGGGAAGGAGAAGGTGGCCTCCACAGCCGATCCAGCGCCTCGGTCTGACTCGGAGACCGAGAGTGAAGAGGTGGCGGGGAATCCTGGTGGTGACAAGATCACCATTCCGGAGGCTGTGACAACTGTCACCGAAGAGCCCAGGATGACAACGGTGACCGGCGTGAAGAGGCCGGCTCCATCGGGTTCATCCCCGCCCGTCCGTACTTTCAGGCTCAAGAAAACCCGTAAGTACAAATTTCCTTTAGCTTTTATCTTCATAGTTTAATCTTTTAACACTTTTCTTCTTTACGCAAGCGTGGATGTTGACGCATTCCAGGGTGGAGCGCAGAGTGGTACCTCCCCGCCAATGACGGTAGGCCCGGTCAGCCTACCTGAGGCGACGACCCAGGCGGCTGCGCCTGCATCCGCTGGTTCAGTTGCTCACTCCTTTGAGCCGACTGTTCCAGCTGTGATGACGTCACCGCCGGCTGTGAGTGCGATTTTTATAGCATCCTTCACCGAGCCGGCGGTTACTATTGCTGCGGATTCCGCGGCGGCGACCGCGGAGGCGACCGCGGCGACTGCTACCATGCCCCCGCCATCGGCAACGACGGCCGGTCCATCAGGTACGCATGGGGCTTCTCGCCAATCTTTGCCACCTTCCCATCTGCCTGACCTCTTGGATGGATTTCCTTTGGGTTCAGGCGATGGGTTCGGCGGCTATCGGCCTGTTATTGACCCTACAGGTGCGTAGGGTTCTTCTGGCCCATTTTATATATATATATTTTATCATCTTTTCCTAACTGCTTTTTGTTTTTTTGCAGTGTCGGATTCCAATGAAGTGTATGTTCCACGATGGAACATTCGCCGAGGAACAACCCTTCGCACCCCTGTGGAGTGCGTGGAATTGGCTCGTCACGCTGCTCCCAGTGGTGCGTTGGGGGAAGCCATGGCTAGCTATCAAGAGGGTAGGCTTAGCAATGAGCTTCGGGTTCTCCTGGCCCGGATGCAGCCGCGAGTCGAGCTGCTTTGTCGTGAAAACGACAAGTTAAAAGCAGCTCGCGCTAAAGAACAAGCTCAGGCGCGGGCTGTCCGGGAGGAGAACCAAAAACTTACCGCAGTGGCTGCGGAGAAGGAGAAGGCCTTCAAGGCCCTCGAGGTTGAAGTTCAAGCTCGACTCGAGGCCTGCTCCAAGGCTGCCCAAGCTGTTAATGAACAGCTTCGGCTGGCTAAGGAGACTGCGAGGAACGCAACCGAGAGGGCCACCAAGGCTGAAGCTGTTGCTGAGCCTCTACGCGTAGAGAATGAAGAGCTTAAAGCCAAATTAGAGGCTCTTCAGCAGGCTCATGATGCCTTGGCGATGGAAGACGCCAAGAAGCTCCAGGAGATCTTGGACCAGAGGGGGGGTGCTTGACCATACTGAGCGGAAGCTAAAGGGCGTCGAAGAGGCTGCGGCTAAAGAAGTGTTGCTTGCCAACCTTAACAAGAATGAAGCCGAACGCGCCCGTAACGAAGCTCAAGCTGCCCTCCAAGAAGCTCTGGTTGCCAAGGAATGGCTTCTTCGAGAAGCGTTGTCTCAGGTAAGCTTTCATGTCTTTACGCTTTTCTTTGTAAATAGAAAGGGTGTTGACACTTGTATATTTTCTTTTGTAGGTTGTGCATCGGGTCTTCTCAGAGACATCTTACGACGATGCTATGAGCGCAGCCCTCAACGTTTCTCACGAGGATGGGGAACGGGCCGGCTTCCTGCTTGGTCTAGGGTTCGTTGAGAAAGGCGTCCCGCCTTCCAACTTCCCTTTGTACAATGTGGATACTGAAGCTATTTACGACCAAGCAGTGAACCAGTATGCTGCCTTCCCGCATCCGGTGGTGGAGAAGGTGAATGAAGTTGCTGCTGCTGATGATGGGCTAGCTATCCTTAAGGCTTTCCTTGAACTGCCACACTCTACTGACGGCGCTGGTCCAAGTGGAAGTGGCCCTGAAGCCTGATCCTGAAGATCCCTTCCCGCTGCTAGGATAGATTTAGTTTGTATAGATTTACTTTCTTGTAGGCGGGTAGTTACCCAGCCATTCTTGTAATGAATCATTGTGAAATATAAATCTTTGTGCGGGTAAGACCGCTTCTTTTATTGGATTCCTTGCTTCGTAAACGTTGTATGACTTGCATACTTTAGTTTAAATTAGCAATTTTCCAAGTGTTTAGAATAAGTTAACCTTTGAACGTGGTAGATAATAGGTGTGAAGTTTTGCTTCCTCTTTCGTGATTGTGCGGGTAGGACCGTCACTTGCACGTAGTAGGATGGCTAAACTTTACCCATATCTGACCTGCGTGTAGGTTTTCCTCATCCTTTTGAGGATAAGTTAACCTTTGAACGTGGTAGATAATAGGTGTGAAGTTTTGCTTCCTCTTTCGTGATTGTGCGGGTAGGACCGTCACTTGCACGTAGTAGGATGGCTAAACTTTACCCATATCTGACCTGCGTGTAGGTTTTCCTCATCCTTTTGAGGATAAGTTAACCTTTGAACGTGGTAGATAATAGGTGTGAAGTTTTGCTTCCTCTTTCGTGATTGTGCGGGTAGGACCGTCACTTGCACGTAGTAGGATGGCTAAACTTTACCCATATCTGACCTGCGTGTAGGTTTTCCTCATCCTTTTGAGGATAAGTTAACCTTTGAACGTGGTAGATAATAGGTGTGAAGTTTTGCTTCCTCTTTCGTGATTGTGCGGGTAGGACCGTCACTTGCACGTAGTAGGATGGCTAAACTTTACCCATATCTGACCTGCGTGTAGGTTTTTCTTATTTTTAGCGTTGTGTTTATGCGGGTTTTGCCGCCTTCCACACGTAACGACTTACTTCTTCCCCATTTATGCGGTGAATACCGGCACCAGTGTGGGAAGTTCATAAGTATAAAGGTAAAGTTAACACATTATGAAAGGAGAATCATTTCCACTAGAAGTGGCTCTAGGCCTTTTCTTTACAAGTTTTGGAATTGATCTACATATAACATTTGCGTAATTGAGCTCCGTTCCATGTTCTTGGGATGGGAGTGCCATCGAGCCTTTCGAGCCGGTATGCGCCCTTTCCCAGGACTTCTTTGATAATGTATGGCCCTTCCCAGACCGGGGCCAGCTTTCCCGGGCGTTCTTGGTTCGAAGCCTCGTTGTTACGCAGTATGTAGTCTCCTATATTGAAGTTGCAGAGTTTTACCCGCGTGTTGTAGTACTTTTGCATTTGTCGCTTGTAGTTCTCTTCACGCACTGCGGCTAAGTCTCTGCGTTCCTCGGTTAGCATAAGATCCAACCGTCTTTCCGCATCATTGTCTTCTGGCTGAATCAAGACCCTTGGTGAGGGTAAACCAATTTCGACCGGGACCATGGCTTCAGTGCCATAAGTGAGGCTGAACGGGGTTTCTCCCGTACTGGCCTTCTTCAGCGTTCTGTTTGCCCAAAGGACGTGCGGAAGCTCGTCCACCCAGCCGGATCTGTGTTCCAATAGTCTTTTCTTTATGCCTTCGACGATGCTCTTATTTGCTCTTTCCACCTCACCATTACCTTGCGGGTGTGCCACTGAGGTAAAGGTGTGGGTGATTTGAAGTTCTTTCAGCCACTGTTGTAGCTTCTTGTCAGCAAAGTTGGTGCCGTTATCGCTCACCAAATTCTGTGGAAGTCCAAAACGACAAATAATAAATTCCCAAATAAATTTTTTGATATGTTTCGCGGTTGTTTGGGCTAAAGGTTTTGCTTCTATCCACTTGGTGAAGTAGTCGATGGCTACCACTAGGAACTGAACATTTCCTACTGCTGTAGGAAATGGGCCTGTCACATCGATGGCCCACTTCTGAAATGGCCATGAAGAAGTGACTGGAACAAGTTCATTCTTCGGGCGGTGCGTGTTGGGTGCGTAAAGCTGGCAAGACCTGCATTTTCTGATGTATGCCAGTGCATCCGTATGCATCCCCGGCCAAAAGTATCCCGCGTTGTTTAGCTTGGCTACAACAGCGCGGGGACCTGCGTGTACTCCACAGATGCCTTCGTGTACTTCCCTTAGGAGGTAGTCAGCATCTTGGTTGTCCACGCATCTTAAGAGTGGGCCAAGTAAGTTACGTCTGTAAAGGATGTCATCAATGAGTTGATAATTCAGTGCTTTACAGCGTAGTTTTCTTGCCTGTGTTTTGGACTCCGGTAGTGTACCTGTCGCAAGGTATTTTATTATTGGTGTCATCCACGTTTCCGTGCCTGTTTGAATGACACAAATTTCCTTGTGCGGGACCGATGGTGTCTTGAGGAGTTCAATGCGGATATCCTTTCCTAAGTGGGTGAAGGCTAATGATGCAAGCTTGCTTAACGCATCCGCAGATTTGTTTTCACTTCGCTTGACGTGTATGACTTTGCAGTCATTGAAATCGCGCATAAGGGATTTTGCTTGTGCGAGGTACAGGGCCATTGTGTCGTTCACGGCCGTGTATGTCCCGTTGATTTGATTGGCTACTAACATGGAATCCACGTGGGCTTCCACGTTTTTCACTCCCATCTTACACGCAATTCTCAGCCCAGCCAGGAATGCTTCATACTCGGCTTCGTTATTCGTACTTGAAAAATCCAGTCGAATAGCGTAAGTGTATTCTTGGCCTGCTGGGTTGGTTAGCTTTAGCCCTGCGCCTGAACCCTCGTTACTGGCTGCTCCATCAGTGTAGAGTCGCCAGACATCATTGATGTCTTGTGCTGGAGAGGGTTGAGCCTCTTCCTGGCACTCTTTTTCCCGCGATGCAGGCACTTCTGCAATAAAGTCGGCCAGAACCTGGTCTTTTATGGCTGGTCTTGGCTTATACTTTATCGCGTATTCCCCCAACTCAATTGCCCATTTGGCTAGGCGTCCCGATAACTCGGGTTTGCCTAGAACGTTTGCAAGTTTGAAGTTTGAGAGAATGGTGATTGGGTGACCCTGGAAATATCGTCTTAGCCTGCGTGAAGCGTGTATTAGTGCTAAGACTAATTTTTCTAGGGTAGAGTACCGGGTTTCTACGTCTGTTAGGACACGGCTAACATAGTAGATTGGCATCTGGATGCCTTTTCGTTCTACTAACAGGACTGCCCCGGTTGCTCTATCAGTTGCGGAAAGGTATAGGATTAATTCCTCTCCCGCTTTTGGTGCTGTCAGCGTTGGGAGTTCGATCAAGCGTGACCGAATCTCCTGAAAAGCTGCTTCCGCTTCTGGTGTCCAGCGGAAGTGCGTTTTCTTTAAACAGTTTCTCAATGTTGACACGAATGGAAACGACTTATCCGCGTGGTTTGCCAAAAAGCGATTAAGTGCCACTACTCGTCCATTCAGTGTCTGAGCCTGTTTGATGGTAGTAGGTGATTCCATTTTGATAATGGCTTCAACCTTTTCAGGGTTTGCTCTGAAGCCATCTTTAGTGACGATGACCCCCAAGAACTTCCCTTCTTCCATTCCAAAGGCACACTTGCTCGGGTTGAGCTTCATGTTTATCTTCCTGAGCGTGTTGAAAGTTTTTCGATGTCTTTCAACATCGCTTCTGGGTCAGGGCTTTTGATGACCAAGTCATCCATGTAGACTTCCAAGTTCCTCCCAATTTGGGAATGAAACTCTTTGTCCATCAGGCGTTGGTATGTGGACCCGGCATTCTTAAGTCCGAATGGCATCATTTGATAACAAAATGTGCCATCGGGCGTCCGAAAAGCGGTTTTGTCCTGATCATCAACGGCCATGTGGATTTGATGGTACCCTTTATACGCGTCCAGGAAGCATTTAAGGCGGAATGGTGCCAACGAATCCACCTTAAGATCAATTTCAGGTAACGGATAACAATCTTTGGGGCATGCTTTGTTCAAATCCTTGAAATCTATGCACATGCGCCATTGTTTGTCATTCTTCGGTACCATAACGGGATTTGCAACCCAAGTTTGATATCTACTAACGCGTACGATGCCTGCGTCAAGGAGTTCCTTGACTTGGGTTCTACACGCGTTAGTTTGTTCTGGCCCCATTACTCTGCGCTTTTGTACGATCGGCGTGACAGCCGGATCGCATTTGAGCTTATGCTCTGCCTTACTTCGGGGTACACCAGTCATGTCAGCTGGTGTCCACGTGAAGATGTCGGCGTTCCTTTGTAATAAGCGCTTAAGTAAGGTGCGTGTGGGATCAACAATTGTTAAACAAGAGCGATAACATCCATTTCATTGTCACAAATGTTGTATCGATTCCTGCTAATAGTAGTATCCAAATATAAAATTCATTAGTTTAAAGAATATAAAACATATTAACTAAAGTAACCAAAAGATTAAAAGAGCAAACCGGGTGCAAGGCTACACCATGTGCAAAAGCTGTGACGGACCTACATGTGTGGGATGGGGGCAACTGCCCTTCATAAAGTATTTTTTGTTGTTATTTTAAGCTCCTAATTGCTCTCATGAAATAGATTCTAGGTACGCCACTGGCGCATAGTTAGGGTGTTGCGGTTGGCCAGCTTGCAGGTACCTGATGTACATAATATGATAATTTCAGATATGTAATGAATAGAAACATTTACCAGCATTAAACCTTTAATAATATAGTCCTTGTAATATTCAGGTTCTGATTCTTGCAGTAGAACTTCCATCAAGTTCTTCGATTTCTTCTCTTCCCTCTCTCTGCTTCCCGCCTTTACGCCATGAGTATTGGACCATGACGGTTGGATAGTTTAGCTTGTACTCGGAAGAGAGGGCGGTAAAGATTACCTACTATGGGTAGGCAAGGAAATGGTCTTGGTGGCATATTCCTATTCCTTACAAAGGCAAATTTTGTAAACCATATAATAGCAATGATGTAGAGTATCATATAAAATACCTCCATATTATGGCTTGTTGTGTTCTCTTTTTGTATAGATTTTGTCAGAAAAATCACTTCATTTTTATAGCCTTATAGGAGATGTGTTCATGTAGTCCAACTTCTATGTTCTCATGCCAGTCGGGATGAATATACCAGCTGAACCAGTAAATAATATTAAACGTCCCTTTAGAATATATACCAACCGCTAATTCAATCATTATTATGAATTTATGATCTCATATGCCAAGTTGACCTATAGTATTCTTAAGCAAACTAGTTGCCTCAATTGTTATTAAGTGACATGTTGTTAAACATTTAAAACAAGCTAGTGGGAGCGCTCAGGTGAGGGTGTTAAAATTTGTAAGCTTGATTTCGGCGATTTGTACATTAGTCTTTACACACGGAAAAAAATCATGTCCAAACGTTGATAGAAATAAGTATGTCGCAATAGCATATTCCAGAATTTTATAAAAAATCATATCTGAAAGGATCTAAAAATAGAAAATGAAATTAAAAAGAAACGAAACCTTGATGTACCTCTGACCCGTTTGTGCTTCGATAAGTTGTGAATTAACATGCACAACTTATTTTAATAAACTTATACCGAAACGTAGATAAAAATAAGCACATTGCAATGGCAATGTCATATATAATATCAAGAATCTCTACTCTTCCGGATTGTTACAGTAGCTAGTACCAAATGTGACGTAGCGTGGAGATAAAATTGGATGTCAAGCACGTTAATTCTAAGAATACCCGTGAAGAACTTCCCAAAACTCCCAGAAAAGACGTAGATCGTAAGTAAGATAAATAATTGAATCTGTTGATTCACACGAATACCAGGATCAATTCTTCCAACTATCGTTGATTCACAAAGAATACCGATAATTAGGTCTTTCACACACTAACACACACTGTGATAGAGAGGAAATGATTTTTTCATATATTCCAAACCTTATTTTTTTACATCACAAATCTTAAGTATTTAAAAGAAACTAGAAAATCATTGAGCTTCAAATGATTAAACCAAAAGACATAAATATTAATTTTAAACTCTTGCAATTCCATAACTCATTTCGTCATTATTTGGTAAACTTTTGATCTACCCACATCATTCTCTCCACCTTTGAAAAAACTCGCCATCGAGTTTTGTCTTTGAACCGTAACCACCTGGGTCAAAGGGACCATCCATCAAAGTCATGTTAAATACTATCACCACACCTTCACTATTAGGAGTTATATGTATGGGTCCATCCCAAATAATTACCACTTCATTCAATTCTTTTATATTCATGTAATCATCATTCACTTTGAGGCCCACCATATCAAGCTCAAACATAAAATATTTTTCTTTGACCTTCGAATGTGGGAAATAGTTGATAATAACGGTAGGCAATTTCTTAAAATTTGCATCTTCATTTAACTCATTAATATGAAGTTTCAAAATAGTGGGAGATACCATGTATATGGAAGACAAATTCGAATCACCATTAACCACAATATCACCACCATTTTCTACAGTACCATCCCTTAAAATTTCATCAAAAATACCTGAATAAATTGTAGACCACTCATGTTTTCTTTTTAAACTTTCAAGAACATCACCGGTTGCCCAAACATACCATTCCTCGTCCTCGTATTCATCAAACACGGGCCACAAATCATAGATATTATCCCCCTCACAAGCCATACTGAGCCAGGAATTCGGCTTTGATACCAACTGACGTAGCGTGGAGATACAATTGGATGTCAAGCACGTTGATTCTAAGAATACCCGTGAAGAACTTCCCAAAACTCCCAGAAAAGACGTAGATCGTAAATAAGATAAATAATTGAACCTGTTGATTCACACGAATACCAGGATCATTCACAAAGAATACCGATAATTAGGTTTTTCACACACTAACACACACTGTGACAGAGAGGAAATGATTTTTTCATATATTCCAAACCTTATTTTTTTACATTACAAATCTCAAGTATAAAAGAAACTAGAAAACCATTGAGCTTCTAATGATTAAATCAAAAAACATAAATATTAATTTTAAACTCTTGTAATTCCATAACTCATTTCGTCATTATTTGGTAAACTTTTGATCTCTCCACATCAAAATGTCAATAGTTATAACTATATATATTGATGATATAGTAGAATCGTTTTGCAACAAATAATATATGAAGTAAATTACAACACTGTACTATCATTGACATACTCTTTCACACACTTGTTATAATTCTATATTTGCCAATTTAATAATAAGAAATCACTATGTATATTCTATACTATTTTGACACTTAGCTACCAATGATTTAGCTTTGAGTAATATTGAATATTCTCTTTTCACATTTAAAACAGCAATTTGGCCATGTTTCCACGAGGTTGACACTTTGCTACCAATGGTTTAGCTTTTGGCATGGTCAATCCCGTTCCTTCGGTCATGTCGATCATTTCTTCGCCCACCCTTTCCCACTCGAAGCATTGAATAAGTGTACCCAACGCCAACCCGACCATGCGCATTGCCAAGTTTTCTGCTGGACAACTCCTCCTTCCGGACCCAAATGGCATTAGCTTAAACCCATCTCTTGAACCTTGTAGCCCTCTAAACCTATCTGGTTTAAACGTCTTAGGGTCTTCCCAATTCTTGGGGTCATTTTGCATGGCCCATAAGTTCATCAAAAGCATTGTACCACTTGGGATATTGTACCCTCCAACCGTACAATCCTTTGAGGACTCGTGGAACACGAGTGGACCAGGAGGGTACAATCTCATCGTCTCGTTTACTATGCATCTTAGATAAGGAAGATTGGATATGTCAGATTCGTTAATTAGACGATCTTTGCCTACACAATCCTCGATCTCGGCTTGTGCCTGCTTTAGAACTTGGGGATTGTTTAACAAAAGTGATAGCATCCATTCCATAGTTCCACTTGATGTGTCTGTTCCTGCTGATAGTAGTACCTGAATATACAATCCATGGTTAGCGGTAGTAGTTTACACTTGTTTCCTTTGATTCTCTTAACTTTAATTTATGTTCCTTTTTTTCAATTACTATTGCTTAGAAAGGCGTTCTCTTAGTAACCTCTTTATAACTTGGGATAGAGGTAAGCCTTCCTTATCCGTATTCTTCTCACAACTTACCACTAGCTCTGCTATTAGTGAGATTAGTCTAAGTACGTTTGTTTGTTGTTATTGTTTTAAATTATTTTATAAAATGAACAAACAAACGTACGTACCCAACATTATCCCAATCGTATGGGAAAGATTACCTCTACCCAGGAGATCGAGAAGCGGCTCCTTGTAATATTAATCAATTAAAATGACCAAAATATGATTGTAGTATATGTTAAAAGGCTTTTACCTGCATTAAACCTTTGATAACTTCATCCTTGTAATATTCAGGTTCTTTTTCTTGCAATATGAGTAGAACTTCAATCAAGTTCTTCTTCTTCTTCTTCTCTTCCTTCTCTGTCATCCCGGCCTCTATGCCACCACCCTTGGCTGCCGCCACCACCAACTTTCTTTTATGCTCTTCTAACAAACCTTGCATGATCCTATCTCTCTTTTCCCCCAAGGCCACCATCTTCTTCTCCAACTCTCTCCCTCCTACCCACTTCCACCATGGCAAATAATCCGACACATTCGTTGTCTCCATCAACACAAACGTCTCCATTACGGTCTCCTTAAACCGCCCTGCTTCTTCAACATCCGCCACCGACTCACCATAGTATCTCTTCCCCGCAATCATCATCATCATGACATTCAACATGAGCTCAAAAAACATTGACTTCATTTCAACCATCCCGTCCTCCATCGCTCTACCATACACCTTCTTAGCCAAGAGCCTCACTTCCTCCACTCGAATATGATTTAGGCTTTGTAGCCTATGAGCCGATAAAAGCTCAAGCGAGGCAATACGATGTAAGTTACGCCAATGATCACCGTAGCTTGACCAAGAAAGAGTGGTGTAGTCATACCCAAGGTGTTTTCCAGCTAGCAAATGAGGACGGTTAGCGAAAGTAACATCGTTGGTGGTAAGGCATTCCTCCACCGCTGCTGGAGACGAAACCAACAATGCTTTACGGGTGCCAAATTGGAGCATGAGAATTGGACCGTAACGGTTGGATAGTTTGCCTAATGCTCGGTAGAGAGGGCTTTTCACTAGGTAAAGATGACCAAGTATGGGTAAGCATGGGAATGGGCTTGGTGGTAAATTCCTATTCCTTACAAAGGCAAATTTTGTAAGCCATATAGTAGCAATGATAGAGAGGATCATATATATTATTTCCATATTATGGTTTGGTGGTATGAGTTTTGTTAATAAGATTACAACATATTTATAGGAGTATGTACGTACTTGCATTCAAGTTATACAACTTTTCTAATCTATGTTCCCATGCCGGACAGATAAATTTACAAGTTGTATAAGTAGTTATTATATGATTTTTGAGAATATCAGCCGCTTTAAATCATTATTATTATCTCATATGCAAAGTTGACTTTGTATTTTAAAGGAAATGGTCAACTTGGTAAGCCTCATTTATTATTACGTGATATGTTATCACAAAGTTGGCCAAATTTTATAAAAGTCAAATGTGAGTATCTTTAAATTGCAAGATTCTGAGTTAATGGTAGTCGGGTATTAAACCCGAACGCGTTACGCCGCTTTTAGGCATGAAGAAATTAATGTCCTAAAAACTTTGTAGAAATTCAAAATCTTTACGCAAACATATCATTATAAAACATATAATGGAGGTTGAAGGGTGAGATATTGCAAGTTGTTAAAGGTCCATATACAACATTCAAAACTAATTTTTAAAAACCCAGTTTTAATGACTTGTACATAAGTTCTTAAATGATTTGTACATCATAACTCACAACTCTGTTTTGAGTGAAATTTATATTAAAATGTGGATAAAAATAAGCACGTTATAATGGTATATTCAGAATTTTATAACGTATCATATTTAAAAAATTATAAACAAAAAAAAAATTTATGAGTAGGACAAGTGTCAGCTTATGATTATCTGTTGAAATCAAAGTCATGGTCATATCGTAAGTTTAAGGCTTAAGCGTAAGATAATGAGTTATAAGCTTTCCATTTATGCATCATATTGTTTGTAACTTGAGCTTCAAAACTTGTATCAAATACTCCCATTTAAATTTGTAGTTTTGTACTATAGGATCTATTGTGAAAAAGAAAAAAAAGAAAAAAATGAACCTACTATGAACACGGACCAAGCTAAATTGTACGTATATATGGTCCTTCCACTATAAGAAAACTGTTCTGACACGACCAACCCTATACCGACCACAATTGTGGCCGCTATAGAACACCTGTAGCGACCACATGTGGTCAGTATAAGGTTTGACCAGATTTCATTTCTGACCAACCTTTTACCGACCACATGTGGTCGGCATAGGTTTAGCGGGAACTTTGGCGCCTCGTGAAAATTTATCCCGACCACATGTGGTCGGGAAAAAGTAAATCTCTTGAATTTTTGTTTTTTTTTAATCTTTAGCCGGGTTAAAATATTATCACAACACCTATACTGACCACATGTGGTCGGGATAGGGTTGATAATTTTTTTTCTTTAATTTTATTAGCTACGAAACAAAGTACTGGCCACATATGGTCGGTATAGGTTGGCTTAATTTCAATTATTTTTTTAATTTAAGTTAGCGGGAACACTATATTTGTTGGCGCCATCAAGGAAACCTTTTTCCCGACCACATGTGGTCGGGATAGATTTTTTTATTTAATTTTGATTTTAATTTTTGGCGATATCGTCAAACCTTTTCCCGACCACATGTGGTCGGAATAGGTTATTTTATTTTAATTTTGATTTTATTGTATCTTGAACCATTGAAAGCAAGAAACGAGGTCATTTGATAACCTCTATTCCGATGATGTCACCAGGAAAGGTTTTTATTTTAATTTTGGTTTCGTTTATATAAATTAAATTAAATGACAACGTTTTAGCCCCCGGCCCGGTTGACATGTTGTTGGGACAAATTCCTTTTATATGTTTTAATTTACTTCTAGAAATTAAACGAAAAGACCATGTTCTACATAGAGTATTATATATATAATACTAATTTATAAAAACTGAGAACGTAGAAAATAATACTAATTTATATGTTCTTGTCTATGTATTTATGTTTTGTGTACATTTTAATCTTAACATAAGAACGTGGGAAATAATACTAATTTATAAAAAACTGAGAACGTAAGAAACATACCAACTACAATACCATTCTACATAATGATTTATAATAACAAAGGAAAAAATCTAAAAATTACAACAAAAAAATCAAAATCAAGAACAAGATAATAACAACACATACCAACAAATAATTATAAGAAAAAAATCTAATATTGACAAAAAAATATAAATCAGCAAATACTTATAATGTCCCATAATCGAAAATTAGCGAATACGAACAAAAAATAACAACACCTATAAAAATAAACCTAATGATAACAGCAAATTGGTTCTTACTATGTGTGTGTGTGTTTGTGTCTGAGTTGTGTATGTATGTATGTATATGTCTATGTATGTATGTGTTGTGTATCTATGTATTTGTGTATGTAAGTGTTGTGTGTATATGTCTATGTATGTGTATGTGTATGTGTGGTGTATGTATATACGTATGTATGTCTATGTCTATGTCTATGTATGTATGTGTTGTGTATGCATGTATGTGCGTGTGTTGTGTGTATATGTCTATATATGTGTTGTGTATGTATGTGTGTAAATGACTATGTCTATGTATGTGTGTGTTGTGTATGTATATGTCTGTGTATGTGCTGTGTATGTATGTATGTGTGTAAATGACTATGTCTATGTATGTGTGTGTTGTGTATGTATATGTCTATGTATGTATGTATGTATGTATGTATGTATGTATGTATGTATGTATGTATGTATGTATGTATGTGTGTAAATGACTATGTCTATGTATGTGTGTGCTGTGTATGTATATGTCTATGTATGTATGTATGTATGTGTGTGTATAAATGATTATGTCTATGTATGTGTGTGTTGTGTATGTATATGTCTATGTATGTATGTGTTATGTATGTATGTGTTATGTATGTGTGTAAATGACTATGTCTATGTATGTGTGTGTTGTGTATGTATATGTCTATGTATGTAGGTGTTGTGTATGCATGTACGTATGTATGTGTATGTATGTACGTATGTATGTACGTATGTATGTATGTATGTAAGTATTATATGTCTATATATGTATCTATGTATGTATGCATTTGTGTATGTATGTATGTATGTATGTATGTATGCATATGTCTATGTTTATGTATGTATGTGTTGTGTATATATGTTTATGTATGTATATGTCTATGTTTATGTATGTATGTGTATATGTATATGTATATGTCTATGTATGTAGGTACGTATGCATGTAAGTGTGTATGTATGTAGGAATGAGCAAAATCGGGTACTGGTACCGGTACCGATATCAGTTCAATTCGGTATTGTTGGTACCGAATCGGTACCAAAGTTTTGAGTTTTAGTACCAGTACAGCACGGAACCGGTATTTCTCGAATTTTTACCTTTAAACCGGTAACTGGTACCGAATCATAAATTTTGTTACCGGTACCAGTACCAAGAATTCACAATTTTCGGTACCGGTAAGGTCCCAATCTCACCTCTATATGTATGTATTTGTCTATGTTTATGTGTATATGCTTTTACAAACCCTATACTGACCACATGTGGTCGGGATAGGTTTGATTTATTTTTAGCGGGAACACCAACTGCCATCACAACCCTCCACACCGTATATGATTACTTCGCAACATCCTTCCTCCACCACTGCCGGCTCCGTGTGTATTGTGCATCATAGTCCGGCTGCCTCCATCGCCGTCACATCTCCCTCGTCCGTTGTATATGATTTATGTTTAAATTATGCACACACAGCCCGTATCTCGATCATAAACGTTGTCGATTAGGCTTATTGTTTATCATTTCTCGTATACTTGCAGATGACTATTGGGAATACCCGGTGTTTGGTCAAAGGCACAAGAGGTATGATGTTAGATCCCCAAAATTATTATATGTGTTACAATTATATTTCCTTTTATGTTGGGGCAGAATGAAAGCTAACCAAAGTCAGGAATTTATCGTGTTTTGTTTGTTAATAATGTTTGATATTTGACTGTGAATCTTCTAATTAACTGAAATTAGGGCTTGATTTGGGTCTGTTTAATATGGATCAGTTTGGAGTTTGGAATGTTGCAACCTCCATCTCCTTGTAATTATGGGTAAGGTAGTTAAAAAAGGTGGATGCTCTTTTGAAATCGACTTGTCTGTAAAGGAGCCAATCCTTGGGCTCAGCTCATAACTTGTTTTTCTAACATCGGGCTCGGCTCATTTAGCGCTTATTAATTAAGGTATATATGTCTGTAATTAAGTTTATATATTTAAAATAAAAACTTAAATGAGCCTATGCTTGGCTTGAGCTCATGCAGTACGTTAAACAAGTTAAAGCTCGGCTTAGGCTCGGTTGTGCAATGTAATTAACACATAAAAGTCCAAAAACGGTAAAATTTAAAAATACACAAGGCTCGAAAAGCCTAAACAAACTTTTCATAAAAGGCGCGAGCTCGGGCTCGATAACTAAACGAACTTTATTTGAGGATTGGGATTGGCTCCAAAGCTGAAAACACTCGTCTTTGAGCTTTTTACTTATCTGAGCTTCAGTAGCCTGGCTCGCTTTCATACATAACTTGAACCGGTCTTTTGTTACTTTCATGTCTATGTTGCCATGTTGGTTAAGGCGATCAGGAGTTGACTGGCCGAGTTGCATACATGTAGTATAGAAGGGTATGTTTTACATCTGTTTCAAGTTTTTTAAGTATAAACTTCATGAATTGATTCTTCACAGCTTGATGCAATTGTTTATATTTCAACTTTTGACAGGAGCATAAGAATTAGAAAGGTAAAGAGGAATCTGGTATCAAGAAAGGTTGTGGGAGCTGTGATTCAAGGAGTAACCTCATACTGTCTCTTTCAATTTTGTAAGTATTTCATTTCATTTGCTTGTTTACACTTTTAGGTTACACTTTTAGTTTTTTTTGCCAATTGAATTTTTATTTGCTTTTTTAATATGTATATATTGTTGATGTGTATGCATATATGCATATATATGTTGGTTGGTATTACGAAAACGACTAGTTTGACTTGATGAAATGTGAATGTTTGTATGGGAATGTATCTATACATACATATGTATATTGGACTTATAGGTTTGTTTTAAGTATATTTGCAGTTTTGTTAATATGTATTAATGCATTTATTATATGTGTATGCAAATACGCATATATATATATATGTTAATATAACGAACACGTCTTATTTGACCCGCCATGTTTTTTTTCCCTTTAATATAGGATACAATTCAAGACGAGCTCACTCAGATGCGAAGTGAAGCGGGTGATTTTCCGGTTGATGAGGTAGGGTGTCTTAGACATTTACTCAGTCTACGCTGTGATTGGGAACGAGATATTCAGCGAAAGGTTAAATACAACCAAAATTGTGGCGTGCATGTACTAACAACCAATGCTATCACAACGAATCGTTATGCAAGAACAATAGACGTAATTGTGCGCCGAGATTGTTGAAATTAAGTGAATAAAAAAGGGTAGCTCGAGTCAAGATGGTGAAGTCACAGATATGATGAAGATACAGTGAGTTATTAGTTATGATGTTGTGACGGTTTGTGTGACAGTTTTAAACTATTTAGTTTAATGTTTTGTAATTTGACATTTATGGGATTATTTGTTAAAAAATTCAAGAATTTCATGAACTGAATCTTTACAATTTGGTTTTATTTGATAAAAATCTGGATAAATTATAATTTTTTTTACAAAAATGAAAAATTTATAATACTTATACCGACCACAATTCGTCGGCCTAGGTATTTAAAAAAAAACATATACCGACCACATGTCGTCAGCAAAAGTTTCTTAAGTTTTTATTTTACATTTATTTTTAAATAAGAAATAAAATTTGACAGAACTTTTTGCGACCACTTGTGGTCAGGAATGTATACGTATACCGACCGATTCTATACCGATCACAAATTTGACTTGTAGCGACCGTTTTCTATTGGCCACCCTATACCGACCACATGTGGTCGGTAAAACCTGTACCGACCACATGTGGTCGGTAAAGGCGGTCTGATCAGAGCAATTTTCTTGTAGTGTTGATATATTTTCACTCTCCTTTGCTTTATCTTTCGGATGGGGCAAATATGAATCACAATAAGTACAGCAAGCCGGTTATTTAAATGTTTAAAATTAAACCATCTTCTTGGAAATAAAAAGTCCCCTAATTTGGTAGTTGTGTTATCAAGTCCGTTTTGAGTTGTCTCCCATTATACTTTTACAAGACAGAAGAATTTTCATTGGGCAGATTGGAGTTTGATTATAGCCTCCAAAAATTTTTTTTGGCGGCTTAGGTATTGGCTCACTTCGAGCATCAAACCTTGCTCTTCTTTCGAAATGGAGCTGGAAAGCGAAAATAGAGTCAAACACGTACACTTTGGTTTAAATCAGTCTCGGCTATTCATCACAACGCGTGTAGGTCTACTTTCCTTCCTAGTAGTCTAGCATCACTGGTATTTGGAAATTTGGCAAAATATTTGTTTCATTGAACATGAGCTGGGAAATAGTTAATTGACTTTGGCCAAATTATCCTCGACTCATTTCCATTCAAAACATCTCGGATTCGAAACATCTAAGATAGGCCAAGTCATCGAGAGTTTTGATTCTCCCGTTTCGATTGAGATTTTCACTTGTAACAACATTGTTCCAATTAAGGTTAACTTCTTTTGTTGGCGTGCATCATTTGACTAATTTACTATTAGAGACTTTTTGGCTAAACAGGTATCTCCATTATACTCCCTTTCATGTCCAATATGTGGTCTCTTTGATGAATCTGCCGAGCATTTGCTTATTTAGTGTAACGTTGCAAATCATGTTTAGGCCCAACTCTACTCTTGGTGCAAGATTCTTTTAGCCCCTACTTCATGTATATCCGGTTCGCTCGCATAGGTCGCGTTCTTTCAAGGATCATCAACCAAAAACAAGGTGATGTATGCTCTTCATCTCATTACTATTTGTGCATTTGGCGATCACAAAATGAGTGAGTTTTTAATGGTAAATCCATTTGTCCATACAAATTTTGGATGACATATAAAGGCTTTGGGATCCTATGAATATTCATCTAACGTGAAAAGTTGTTTTCTGTAGATTGGAGTAAATCGTCTGATTTGAATTTTATGATTTGATTGTATTTGATGATGTTTTGGTGTACTTTTTCGTATTGTGTAGCTTCTTGCTAGTCTTGGGTTAGTTTATAAGATCCTATAGTTGTTAAAAAAATTAAAGAGAGAAAAACAAAAACTAAAGAGACAAACAAAACTTATTTATGGCTTATACAACAAAGAATGAAGAAAGTTAACTTTAAAAGAAAATAGAATGTGCAGCAATAAATCAATAAATGTATAGGAAATTAAAATAGGAAAGAATTATAATTTTGTTATTTAAATATAGGGTAAAGTTAAAATACAAAGGATAACAAAAATGAGAAGTGTGAGAAGGAATCTAGTCTATTGATCTTAGATTTGAATGACTGTGATTAATTTAATAAATAAAAATTGATGAAAATGGCATAAAGGTAATAACTCATCTTTGTTGACTTTCTCTCTCCACATGCAAGGCACATGTCAATTCCTCCATCATTTTAAAATATCCATAACTTTTACATACGACATTATTTTTAAAAAAAAAATTCACCATAATAATAAGCGTTTTTTTATCTTTAATATGAGTATCATATTGTTATAACAAAATTAAAAAAATTAATGGGTTTTTTAATTGTGTATTTTTGTTGTTCATTGTGTAATTGTGTAATATGATGTTTCCATTGTGTTTTACTTTTCAAGTCATTGTGTTATACGTATTCACCATTGTGTCTTACGTTTTAGGTCATTGTGTTATACATATTCACCATTGTGTCTTACGTTTTAGGTCATTGTGTTATACGTATTCACCATTGTGTTTTATGTATTAGATAAAAAGACACAATGGTGTGCGAAAAAACACAATGACGAAAAAAGACACAATAATAAGCGAAAAGACACAATGACGAAAAAAGACACAGTGGTGTGCGAAAAGACACAATGACGAAAAAAGACACAATGATAACCAAAAAGACACATGGTGTGCGAAAGACACAATGACGAAAAAAGACACAATGATAAGCGAAAAGACACAATGGTGTGCGAAAAGACACAATGACAAAAAAAGACACAATGATAAGCGAAAAGACACAATGTTGTGCGAAAAGATACAATGATGAAAAAAGACAAAATGATAAGGGAAAAGACACAATGGTGTGCGAAAAAAGACACAATGACGAAAAAAGACACAATGATAAGCAAAAAGACACAATGACGAAAAAAGACACAATGATAAGCGAAAAGACACAATGGTGTGCGAAAAGACACAATGACGAAAAAACACACAATGATAAGCGAAAAGACACAATGGCGTGCAGAAAGACACAATGACGAAAAAAGACACAATGGTGTGCGAAAAGACACAATGACGGAAAAAGAGTGACGGAAAAAACACAATGATAAGCGAAAAGACACAATAGTGTGCGAAAAGACACAATGACGTGATTTTTGTTTTAAATTTTATATAACAAAAATCATACTCATATTAAAGATAAAAAAACGCTTGTTATTATGATGATTTTTTTTAAAAGAAAAAATATCATACGAAAGAGTTATAAACGTTCTAAAATGTTGGGGGTATTAACATGTGTCTTGCATGTGGATAGAGAAAATGTGTATAATTACCTCTATACCCTTTTTCTTTTGGTCCCCACTTGACACATATCAATTATTTATGGCTTCTCACACTTCTCATTTTTGTTACCCTTTGTAGAATAACTTGACTCTTTAAATATATACGATTTATGGATTAGGTATTTTAAAAAGTTTATTTATGGACGGTGTCCTTTATATGTCTACATTCGTTTTTTGTCTTTTACACTAGCTGTCATAAAAAAACTCAGTTAAATCCAAATATATCAAGACTTAACAGAGTTTTTGTTTAACATATTTTATTCAGTTTCTTTTTCTATTAATATATTTAATTTATTTTTTAATTATGAATACTTAAATTGTATGTGTAAAATGACTTAAATGCCCTCACATGCCTATATTTAACCGGGTTTATTAGACGAAAATCTAACAAACATATCATGTAAAAGACACCATCTGCAAATAAACTTTTTAAATGATTTTATCCATAAATTGCATATATTTAAAAGATAAAATTTATAATTCTGTCTTAAAATTGATGAGCACAAGTAAAATAAAGTGCAAACGCCTCCATATTTAAATGAAGAAAAAGCCAAATTTATAGGTGAAAATGAATTGTAAAAAACGTAGAACACTTTCAAATATTTGCCAAATTCATAAATATAAAGTCCTCACGCTAGGTTAGAATATTAGAGTGTAGGCAGTGTCTTATGTTGTACCAAACTGAATAGCGGGTCATTTATTAGACCATACATAGTAAACACTAGATATATTCGGACATTTTGTGTCATGTGACGACTAGTAAGCTTTTAAACATTTTACAAAAAAATAGGTGTAGTGGAAAATGCCCTCAAACGTCTCTCTCTCTCTCTCACACACACACACACAAGACCCTCAAAACTAGTGACAAACTTGTGTTATGTACAAAACGCTTGTACCAAAAAATAACCCCAAAACGTCGGGGGGGGGGGGGGGGGGTGTTTCCCAACGTTTTGGCTCCAAAACGCCATCACAACTCTGCGATTACGGACGATCTTACATGCCGCATGACTTATATTCAAATTAATTTTAGGGATACCGATCAAAATGACTTTTTTTACCAACAACATTCCTTGACCAACTCCTAAAGCAAAAAAAATACCCAAAATGGCAACTTTTTAAACTGTCGGGTCCAACAAATTTGAACTGATATCTGACGAATCTATCTTACACCCTTCCATTTTTTAACCAACCTCATCTAGACACATATACAGTTAAACGATCGCCCAAAGATATATTACGTTGTGCTTTAAATCTATTCTGTCGGGCTTTAGATGTATTCTATCGGGCCCGAAGGAGTAATATTACATATGAAAATGAAGCCCGGCGGAATAGATATGGAGGCCTGACAAGATGTATATAAGGCCCGACACAATATATAAGAAGCCCGACGAAATAAATCTATGGCTAGCCGTTTAAGTGTATACGTGTCTAGATGTGATTGGTTCAAAAACGAAAATGTGTCAGATGGATTCGTCGGATATCAGTTCTAATAAGTTAGATCCGACGGTTTAAAAAGTGACCATTTTAGGTATTTTTTGGTTTGAGGGGGTTAGTCAGAAAATGTTTTTGATAAAAAGTGTCATTTAATCATTATCCCTTAATTTTGCTCACTTGTGGCTCTATTACAAAATTTATTTATTTTTATTATTCTAGACCTAATAATTAGGCTATAGAACAGTTTATTGCAGTTAGTAATGAAATTTAGGAAAATGTAAAATGATTTCTTAAGATGGTATATGTATGATTTTAGTCCTTTTGTATGTCAGAAACCTCAAAAGTTCCTTTTTCTTTCGAAATTCAAATCTTAGTAATTGAATAAAACATTTTTCAAACGTCTGCTAAGACTTATTAACAATCTTTTGCATTTTATACAAATATTATTTTATTAAGATTTGTTACGTTATTTTAGTTCTAGTCTCTCTAAGATCACATGTTTATGTTGATTATCCACATTATCAAGTTCTTGCATTTCTTGATCTTTATACTTTATGTAGTAGATTCAGTGAATAACTAAACTTCATATTATTGATGTAGTGATTGTTGTTATGACTTGAGATGTTGTATTAAGCATTTAGGCACATGTATATTAAAAAATGAAGCCGAGTAATAATAATTACTATAGTTAAAAAACGGTGAAGTAATAATAATTACCATAGTATCATAATTACTCTAATTATTTATATACTTTTCACATTAAAAATTATTTAAATTTGTTCCTAACACCATATATTTAATAATATTATAGTTTTGTTTTACTTGATATACAATAAATTTATAGCTCCATTTTTAAAAGTTGTACCCTTATATGTTTAACTGATCCCTACAATAAGCATCTGACACGACCTGAACATAACATGGGAGAAAAAGTTTTGGATAAGCTAACACGACTTGAGCTGTTCAACATGACAAAAAAATAAAAAGATTTTGGGTTAGCCGACACAACTTTAACTGTTGAATATGACACAGGAAAAAAAGTTTTTGGTCAGCCAACACGATTTGAACTGTGATTACAACCCAGGGGATCGAAAGTTTGAATCCTTGTGTCTCAAATTTTTTTCTAACACAATCTTGGTGGGTTATCAAACCGAGTTCATCACAAATTGAAGCGATACCGCTCGAATTCACGCTACATCCAGACGTAAAGCGTGAGTTTAACGTTGTATTCCCGAGTTGAGTTAAGGAGAGAAAGGAAAAAGAATCCTTTCCTTTTCATTTTCATTTTCACTTTCTTTCATCTTTTTCTTTCCTTTCTTTTCCATCTAATTATTTCCAATTTGGAAAGAAAACAAACCCATCCAATTTACCTTTCATATGTCTTTTTTTCTTTTCTTTACTTTACACTACATTCTCGGGTTTAAAATACAAGAAAAAGAAATGATAAGATTGGATAGGAAAAGAAATCATATACTTAAAAGGAATTCTCGAAGTTAAAATAAAAAATAAAAGAAAAGAAAAAAAAAGTGTTAATTAGATTCTTGAGGTAGATCGAAAAGAAAAAATGGGGGGGGGATTTACAATTATGTTCTCATAGTAACATGAAAAAGATAATTAAGATATGAGAAATTAGTAATATTTTAATGGTCTATAAACTTTCCTTCGCAATCATACCATATTTAGCAGGAAAGTTTTGAAGGAAAAAAAGACCTAAGTTTTCTTTTCATTTTCTTTCTTTTATTTTAATAAAAGAAAACTACCATTTGTCTCCTTGTGTAATATCGTCGCGAGATGGATTGACCACTGAAAAAGAATTTAAGCATGTTGCGACTCTGTGTTTCTCGGGTGGGTTTTTTTGGCTCCTTCCCGTCAGTTGACTAACCAAAAAGGTTGAAATGACCATTTTACCCCTAAGCCTATAATTAATTCTAAAACTTATCTTTCAAAATCGTGTAGAGGATGGGGTTCGAACCCCCGACCTTTGGTTTAACAACAAACAAAACCTACCATGTGAGCTAATATAATGTTTGGTATAGTTGTATAATATGAAATATATATTACCACTTCATCATTTATTATCATCTCCAGATTCATAAACTCATCATCATCATCATCTCAAGATTCATAACCTTAATTTATCCTTTTTAAAATAATCTGTTACTAGATATATATTTTATAAATATTTCCATTTAAACTCTTTTAAACCTTTATAGGATTGAATATCATGCTACTATTTCTATTGATAACGAGTTGTTTGAAAAACACATCTCATAAATGTTGGAAAATAATCTGACCATAAATCTCTAGAGAAACTTTGAATAAAAAAAGAGCAATTGGTGGCCAGAATCCATGGCGGAAAAACTAGATGACCGGAATCCGGAATCCATGGCAGCGGAAAAACTAGATGACCGGAATCCATGGCAACCTCTTCTTCTTCTTCTTCTTCTTCTTCTTCTTCTTCTTCATCTCTCCATCCTCTTCCTCTTAATCCTCTCCGCCTCCTCCGACCCACGCGCCACCACCCCCGGCAACCAACATCACCGACCCTTCTCAATCCCGTCCACGACCTCTCCCGTACCGACTGTCTCGTCTGCTACACCGTCCCCGGCTGCTTTTTTGTACAAGCCATTGACCCGGCAACAGATACCATAAATTGCACTTCCAGTTTACCAAATAATAATAACTAGGATGATTTCCAATGTGGGTTTTTGGAGTTTAATCGGAGTGTGGGTAAGTTGGCGGAGAATGTTATTAGATTAGCTGTTAATAATTGTAACATCCCCAAAATTTCGATCCAAATTTGACAAATTAGGAAAGTTGAGGGATCAAAAATAATCTCAAGATAAGTAATGGGAAAATATTAAATAAGGAATTATAAGAAAAATAAGAAAATAAAAAAATATTTCCTAAAGCTAAGTATTCTTACATGGAGGAAATAAGTTAAGAGAAAACTCAATCCCACATTGGAAAATGTAAGAAAATGGAAGCATTCCAACAAGGTATAAATATGGAAGATGGAATCCATCCCACATGGTAAGTGGTAAAGAAATGGAAGCTCTTTATAAGAGATAGAATTTCCATAGTTATATTCTTTTATGAATATCATGCACTAAGTGGTCCAAGCGGAGGGTGCGTAGCACCCGACGCGCACGCGCACGGGCTCGGGCTCGGGCTCGGGCGAGGAAGAGGAAGAGGAAGAGGAAGAGGAAGAGGAAGAGGAAGAGGAAGACGGCGACGGCAAAGGGCGTTGGGCGCAATGTGGCGCTTCGATGGCGCACTTCGCACGCTCGCATCGCCGCGAGCCGCTTTAAGAGCCGCCTTAGTATTTTTGGACAACGAGAATTAGACTAGAAATGACAAGCTATAAAAGACGAGGGACTAAAACTGAAAAATAATATCCAGGGACCCATCGCGCTACGCGATGAGTCCAAGAAGACGGGCATCGCGTACCGCGATGACCCGTGATGACTCACGGACACGTGTCACGCCCGGGTGACACTTGGCAGCATGACAGGACACGTGTCAGACCACGTGGCAAACGTGTCAGGCCACGTGGCAACACGTGGCGAGACCTCAGAAACGTGTCGGTCGCGGTACGCGACGAAGCCAGGAAAAGGACCCATCGCGTACCGCGATGGGATCCAAAATCAGCTATAAATAGAGGGCGGTCACGGCTCATTTGCACACATACTCCTACACTCTCTATCTAAGTTACTTTCTCTCTCTACCTCGGCTTGCGTGTCGAACATCGTTTTGCGTGCCACCGACCCGACAATCATAACCTCGTAATCCGTACCAAATACCCGGTGTTTTCCTCGAAGTGCGTGCCATCCAGAAGTAACCCGACATTCCGTCTCGAAGTACGTGCACGACCCGGCGACCGAACAATGTCTCAATAAGCGTGCATAGAGTAGAAGTGTTGCCCATATAAACTTAGGAATATCTAACTCCAAATACCGTGCGAGGTAAGGAGTTCTGCCTAAATTATTATTATATTATTATAAATGGCTTAGACCATAGTCGGAGATATTGCTGAACCTTGATTACAATTAAGTAGTATGTAACTTTTCTTAAGCAAAGGTTATAGTCAAAATAGTATTTCTTTATGACTAAGAAATATAATACAAGAGATTATAATTAATGTTTCTTCTAGAAGAAGAAACTCAGTATAGACGTTTCTTCCTGAAGAAGAAACGTAACACATAAATGGTAAATAAAGAAGTGGACTAAAGGTCCAAATGTTTTATATGAACAAATGATTTTATCAAGGTTAAAGCTATACGAAATAGACTAAAGGTCTAAATCTAGATCGCTGATCTAGTTATTTATACAAAATGTTATTCTTGTACTATAGGTCTGAGGTAACAAAACAAGAAGAAGAGAACAGAAAACAGGAATCAGTAACAGAAACTGATTATAAACAGACAATGTGAATACGCCCCAAACCCTTTTATACTGAGTCAGAATGTTTGCATAGGATTTACGAATCCTTAAAAACTTTGTGTACAATAATAAGGAACGGACAATCTGATTAAGAGTATACATGTGTCTGGATCCATTCATACATGGTGACTCGTCATTTTCCCGAGGCCATGCAAATCATCAACATGTCTCCGGAAGCTTGATGAGAAATGATTTGTGTATATAATTAATTGTACAAGGTACTTAGGGTAATTTGAACCCAATTTAGTTGGGTGCCTAATGAGTAGTCACAATGGTATTATTGTTGGTTTCACAAAGGTATTGAAAAGAGATTTTAGAGTCAGCGTTATTCACCAGCTTTGTGCTGACGTATTTTCCCACACATGTTACAGGGAAACAAGAAAGGTTAGAACATACAAGCAAGAAGGAATAGAAGATTGGAGTTATAGTCATTAGATGCTATCTGATGGCTCAGATATTTTATTTCAATATATTATAAAGAGTTATGTTTTCTAAAGAAATGTATTGTAAACGATGGACGGGTATTTAAACCCGACTTTTTAATAAGTTTTCAAAGTAATAATATTTTATTAAAGACTTCCGCTGAAATAAAACCCGCAACTCTGATTTATTTACAAAACAGGTACCAACTTGTGGTCACACGCCTAGGCCCTAAGTCGGGGTGTGACAGGTTGGTATCAGAGCCATCAATCTTAGCGAATTAGGTATTTGATTATACCTAGGCTTTGATTAAGGGTAAGTTTTGAAAACTTATTATACGAATAGTGATTCAAGAAAACAAGATACTTAGTTGAAAAGTATCAATAAATTATTCATAACTAAATACGGATAAGATAGGAACGTCTACCTATCCTTAAAATTAAACCTCGCGCAGATGTCCGATTGTCAATCTAGCCAAGGATCATGTCAGCCTCGATTTGGCAAAGGAAAATGATTTATGGGAACGTCTTTTCTCCCAATTTCTATATCTAGCGATGAAAGTACATGCTAAACAAAAATGGAGGAAGATTCAGATTCCGATTGATTCTGACATTCCACTAGCTCGGATTATTTAAAATCAAAATACGTATGGAGACGTATCAAGTAGATCCAAGAAACCAATGATGCCAAAGGAAAAAGAAGTAATGACTTATCCGGAAGAATATCCTCACAAACAAGAATATTTAATTTGATTATCAAGAAAGATAGCAAGATTAAGAAATTAGTCATTCGATGGAAGAAATAGAACCATAGTAGAGAGTATAATTGTAACAAAAATAATATGCACTCTTGTAACTATAATAAGATGAATAAAAGATATGTTTTAAGTTCTTCGAATATTGGACTTATCTTTTAAAATTTTATTGTAGTATGTCAAGAGAAGAAAGTGCAAACTCTCACAACAGTCCTCCCAAGAAATCGGGAAACGAAGAAAACATTAATAATAAAGATAATGAAATTCCAGCCCAATATAAAGAAGGAATTCAAAAGATGATTAAGGAAGCTATCAAAGACATTTCTATAAATCAAAGTCAAACAAAATCCAACAAAAAAAGTAAAAGTGAATCTAGAAAGGAAGAGGCTTATGACAACTCTACAACTGATAATAATCCAAGGAACAAGAAACGAAAGAAACGTAAGATTCAAAAAGGATGTAACTTTAAGAACTTTAAAGTTTACAATCCTAAAGAATTTCATGGAGACTCGGATGGTATAGCCGCTATGAGATGGCTAGAAGAACAAGAATCAATCGTCACCATAAGCAAATGTACTGGTGAGGAAGCTATCCAGTATTCTTCACAAATGTTCAAGGGAGAAGCTCTTGAATGGTGGAATACCATAATTCAAAACAAGGGTCAAGAAACCATGTATAACTTAAGTTGGGAAACATTCAAAGGTCTCATCTTAAAGAAATTTTGCCCAACTCATGAAATGGATCGAATTCAAACCGAGTTATGGAATCACAAGGTTGTTGGCACAAATCCTAGGGAATATAATACTAAATTCCTAGAATACTGCCGACTGGTTCCACATCTAGTAACTCCGGAATTTAACAAAGTAGCTCGTTACATATATGAAGTACCAAGAGAAATAATATTTTATTAAAGACTTCCGCTGAAATAAAACCCGCAACTCTGATTTATTTACAAAATAGGTACCAATTTGTGGTCACACACCTAGGCCCTAAGTCGGGGTGTGACAATAATAGTGGGGTTGGTGTGTTGGGGTTGAATGGGGATGAACATCATATGTGATGAAGATCATATGTTATTATTATTATTATATATTATTAATTTATTATCTATTATTATTATTATTATTTATTAAGAGATTACCAAAATGCCCTTATCATCCGTCAGTCAACTGTAGTTTGACCAACGAAAGGAGCCAAGAAAAACCCGCCCGAGAAACACAGAGGCGCAAAATGTGCAAATTCTTTTTCAGTGGTCAATCCATCTCGCGATAGGGAGGTAAATTGTAATTTTCTCTTTTAATAAAAAACTCAAAAATGAAAAAATAAAAAGTTTTCTTATCTTTTTTTTTTCAAAACACTTAAATAAAAAACTCAAAAATATACTGCTAATGAAACTAAGGAGGATACATTTATTTGTTTCTTTTCCTTTCTTTTCTTTTAAACTCATAGACAACACTCCACTTTTTTCTCTTTATTTCTTTGGTCTGTCTTTTATTTAACGAGACTTGAGAAAAGCAACAAACTTCAACCAATCACTTAAATAAAACAAACTTTAAAGAAAGTGAAATAAAAACAAGATAGTGGTTCAATAATAGAGGGGTAAAGCCGTAAAAAATCTCAACCATTAATTACGTCGACATATCCGAAAGCCAAATACCACGTCACCACCACTACCACCGGCAGCCGTACTTAATCTCTCAACATCATCGGAGACAATGAAATGCGTGTCTTGCAAGGAAACCTACGACGCAAAAGACGCCGGAACGTGTAGAGAGTGTTACGAGGAGGCCAGTGAGACTGAAGAAGAACTCAAGCGTGAGATCGAAGAACTCAAAGCGAAAGTCAATTTCCTCCGATTCTGGGCCCCACTTGACCCTCGTCCTCATGACTACAACCGATCTACCACCCCCGACGTCGTTCTGGTGGCTGTAGACGCAGATTCCGGCAACCCGGTGGCTAATTCTGCTCCTGTTCCGGCTAATAAGGCCGTGCTTGTAAGTACCTGTTTATTTGAAACTGTTAATAATATGATTAGATGGGTGAATATTAATTTCTAATACAACACTATTAGATGGGTTTGGTATTTGTATTAGTGTTTTAATTCGTTAACAAAAGATGATTAAACGAGGGTTTAATGTGTTTATATATATGTAAGTTTGAAAAATTACATGTAAAGTGTGTGTGTATGTATATATAACTTGAACAATCTAGATATAAAAATCCAATTCGATTAATCCCTTGTCAGGACCCCACCACCCGGCTAGCGATTTTTACAACACTGGGTTTAACCTTGAATTCCGTGTTGTGTTGCATCTTTTAATCCTTTGAATATCTGCCAAATGATAATTTCACCCGGCAGTTTTTTTTGTGTTAATTGAATGTGTTTTAAGTTTCAACCAACAGGAATGATGTATTGACACTCATTTGGTCCATTTTTTATAGATAATTATGTATTCCAAAATTTATACTGATGAAATTATAGTTTATTGTTGTTAAATAGAATAAGTTCTTTGTTTGGCCTGCTTCCTTGATAGTAAATTTCATTTGTTTGGCCCGTTATAACCCAAATTTATCAGTACATGTATAACTGTGTTACAATTGCCACTTGTACATATGTACAGTATACTTTGAAAACAATGTGTATTGCACCAGTCTTCTCTCGTTAAACGAAGGCACACATGCTTAGTATATCCCCAATTTGTGGGCTTACGCCGAATGTTAACCATCTTTGACTTTTCACTGCTTAGGCTCTTATCTTGCCCATTTAATCCCAATTATGTCACAACACCCATTCACATCAAAACCTAACGAAAGTGGAAGAATTGAAATTATCAATTATCGTTTGTTGATAGTTGGATTTGCTATTTCTTTTGAAACCGGGCCAGATTTCCCTGTGCATATAACTTTGGTTTTTTAGAACATGCAAATATTCAATAATTAAAAATGATTACAAAACTATGTTTTTATACTAATTTTGTAAATTCTTGAATATTTGAGTTCAAAAGGTTGTATGCATTTGCAAACTTGCAAATAACTTTTTTGGTGTTTTAAAACGTGCAAATAATCAGTAATTAAAAATGGTTACAAAAACAATATTATTACACTAATTTTGTAAATTCTATAAATATTTGAGTTTTAAGAGTTTGTGTGCATTTTAATACTTGTAGACTAGTTTAACTTGTTTTACTTTTAGCTATACTCATTCAATCGTTTAGAAAAATAGTATAACAAAAAGCGACCTGCTCAAAAATTAATCCTCTTTTATATCTGTTTTAATGAACAGGCGAGCCGATCACCCGTGTTCAGAGCCATGCTGGAAACCGAAATGGAAGAAAGCCTGAGTGGCACAATCAAACTAAGTGATGTATCATACGATGCCCTACGCGCGTTTGTCAACTATCTCTACACTGCCGAAGCATATCTTGATGATGACATGGCATGCAATCTTTTGATTTTGGCCGATAAATACGAAGTGAAGCATCTAAAAACATATTGTGAGAAATTCTTGATTTCAAAGCTGATATGGGAAACTTCACTTATAAGCTACTCGTTTGCTCATCAACATAATGCGAGTAACTTGCTTGATGCTGCATTATCGCTAATTTTGGATAATATGGATAAGTTAAGCAAGCGGGAAGAGTATTTGGAGCTTGTTGAGAAAGATCCTCGGCTTATTGTGGAGATTTATGAAGCTTATTTGTCTAAACAGGTTAATACCGCTGCTGCTGCTACTACTACTACTAGTAGTAGCCATGATGATAAGGTTAATATTGCTAGTGCTACTGGGTCTCGTGTTCCTACTTTTCTAGTGTAGGCGCGGTTTTGGGTTGTTTTAGGTTTAGTTTTGTGGATGTTTTGTTTTTATTTTGTGATGTGTTTTTTAAGAGGGTTGGTGCTGATTTTGGGGTTCTTTAAATAAATATCTGACTTTCACTAGTGTTTTATTTTCTTTAGCGAGTACCTCAATATTTTTTTGTGTTTTTGTAATGAAAGTAAGGGATGAATGTTACAATTAAATTGATCTAATGGCTATATAGAAAAACAGTACAATTTTTTTGTTATATTTGAGGGATTTTGATTTTTTCGCCAAAGATCATGAAAGCTATACCGATGGTAGAAGATGACCAATCTCACAAGAGAAGCATTTGGTAATCACTACCAGCTTAACAAGACATTATAACAGTGTTTGAAGAAATATATAGCGTCTTCACTTATAGCATAACTAAGACATTAATTCGTATCAGCACGTTTGATTTATACACGAGAAAAGATATAAGCAAGAAGCTATGATGACAACATATGAGATGAATGAAAGATGTGTTAGTGAAAGCTTCCTTCGATTACGGTTTGTTTTTATCTCCAACAGCATAGCGGTTTTCAGAGACGCTGAGGCCTGAGGTATGAAGCTGTTTCCGCTTCTTAACAAGATGTAGTGCAGTCTGCCTGTCCTCTTTTGCCTCTACACAATCAGCCTGCAAAATATATTATTACAACTTTTTTATGTTATATTTCCCGACACTAGCTATTTTATTGTAAATATCTGTAAAATCCATCACAAACATATATGCAACAACTAAACCAAATAAATTTGGCCCAAATCACAGAAACAGGACCATCCATGTAATTTACTCCATTGTTAAAATTGAAAATAGTTATTATTCCAGAGACCATTTTTGAAAGCAAACAAGGTAGTTGAGACTTGAGGACAATATCTGTAAAATTTACAGCTTGAGGACTAAATCTATAGTTTGGCCTAAATCACTGAAACCGGACCGTCCGTGTAATTTACTCAATTTTAACAATTGAAAATAATTATTAAGAAAAATGAAATTTTCTCATATTAGGGTGAAAGTATCAAGCAGCTTAAATTTTCTTGTTTTCAATTACATTTTTCATGAAGAACAACCAAAAACAGGCCGAGAATTTTCTAAGCATATGTAGCCGAGAAAATTAACCCGTTTTGATCAGCCCATTTCTTACCCCTTAACAAAAAAAAAAACCATATTACATTGATGGGTTTAATGAGAACCACTTCTAGACCGTCTTGATGAAAATTAACCCGTTTTGTACTTCTAAAAGTTCAAAATATCATCAGACAGACCGATGCAGTTTTGAAAAGTATATTCTTTCTTGATCAATAATAGAAACAAATTTAAAATGATATTTGATTTGGACTATTGAAGAAGTACCTTGATAGCTAACGCTGTGTCAAAACTCTCTATGGCACTATCAGGCTCCCCAAAGTTAAGTTGAGCCCTACCAAGTGTAACCCATGCCTGCACCAATGTTTCCAATCACATCATTAATTTCTGAATTGATTCTTAGTTTTTCTTTTTTTTTTTTCATAATATAAAAAACTACAAACCTCAGCCCACGAAGGCTCCAGTTGAGTTGCACCTACATAATAACAACATTTTGGGGTCATTTTTGTCCTTTACTGTTTTGCTTTCTCTTCAAGAACTTCATATTTAGTTCCAATCTTTTTTTAAATAATAACAAAAATAGATACCCACGAGTTGCTGCGGTTACGGACTTCCATGTTTCCCCAATTTCAAGTAAAACTTGAGCCTTTTGTTCGTGTAAAGCTGCTCTCTCGGGCATTAAAGTAATTGCAGCTTCCCACTTTCCAAGTGCTTCACGGTATTTTCCCGCCTAATAGAATAAAAAAAAACTGAATACCCAAAGATATAAACATAAACGAACAGAGAATGTTCGTGTTCGCTTGTTCAACTTTAACCAAACAATCAATTCGAAATGAACAACTAAACAAAAGGGCTTTTCTTGTTCGTGTCCGTTCGTTAAGAAAATGATCATGTTCGTGTTCATTCATTAGGTTCACGAATGTAACTATAAATAGAAAAACGAACATCACCGAGCTAAAACCAAATAAAAGGAAATGTGAAAAACAATGTGTTGGGTTTAAAAAGTTGTTAAAACTGAACTAAATTGTAGCGGGCTTAAAAAACTTAAAATAAATATATTAACAAACCAACTTAAACGAGCGTAAAGGAATGCAAACGAACATAAACAAACATAAATGATTGAACGAGACACGTTTCATCTTTTTTCATTTATTAAATAGACGGACATAAACAAACTTTCCACCAAAAACTTCACTAAACGTTCGGTTCATTTACAGAACAGGCATTAACTAGTATTAATTTAAATGTCTCAAATCCTTAATTCAAACCCCACAAATTCTCAAAACACCTAAATACAAAAAAAAATAAAAAAATTTGAAACAATAATCGAAAAGAATGAACATTAGGGCATGCTTTAAAACTCCAATCCCATGAAATCAAGATCAGATTGACCAAAAAACAGTTTAAAATTGGAACCAACAATAACCCAATGAACAGCAGCAAACACCAAAAAGGTGAAAGATTAATTACTTACCTCTGCAAGCTTGCTCCCCTGTTCTTCAAAAGAATCGGCAAGTTGAATCGTGTCAGCGGCTGTAGACTTATGGTGGGTACCAGATTCTCCAGCTCGTCCTTCTTCGGCGATTCTGGCGGAGGTGGCGTCCTCTTCATCTTCTTCGTGATCGAACGGGAGGTGAGAGATGGTGGCGATTGGACGTTTATTGTTCTTGTTCTTCCAAGCGAGTTTCATCATCAACTGCAATTTACTTTTGAGGGTTTGTTTGGTTAGCACAAATATATATTATAACAGTAGACTGCCCGGGTGATGCGGTGGCGGTGGCGGTGCGGTAGCGGTAGTTTATAATGTTGTAGTTGTGTATGTTATTTCACAAGTCTAACTCATGAAATATTGTATAAATAGTACTTTATTAGTATAATATTTTATAAAAGTTTATTGTACAATTGTTTTTACTTTTATTACTGTTTCAAGTTAGTAACACCAATATGCAGGGGCGGACCTATTAGTGTCCGAAGGTGGGCAGCCGCCCACCTTAAGTTTTTTCCTTTTAGTGTTATATATACGTGAAAATCCCGAGCGCTTCCCATAAAATTTTACAATCGCCTCCTTTGAGTTGAACTTTCAAAACCTACCACTAAGATGATGATCTCTTATTTTGATAACTTTTGAAAATCCGGCTATTATCCGACCGGGGTGGTGAACGGACTGTTAGAAAGCATTATGAAGAAGAAGACTCACATTTGTATGTAAATCAGAGTTACGGGTTATTAGTGGAAGACTTTATAAAACATGTGGTTTTATAGTTAAAATATTTACATTACAAAAAGACGAGACGAAAGTCTCGTTTAGATTTACTTGTTTATGAGTTTAACAAAAACATCATATTTTAATAATTAAACAAAATATCCGAGCCATCGGATTCTTGAGCTCTTCGTCCTTCAAGTCTATTCTTGGTTACCTGCAAAATGTTATAAAAATATGTCAGCACTGATTGCTAGTGAATATGCTGACGCTAAAATATTTTATTAGAATATCTAAATGTAGAGTAGTTTTTTTTTACTTTTATGAGTGCAATAAAACATGCGTTCCAAAGCATAATTATTGAGTGACACGTGCATAATCACTTTACTCTTTTTACCTTGTGGATTATCAATAATTTAAAATTTTAGTCAATGTAATATATTTAATGAAAATGATAAAAAGGAAGGTTCCTCTTTGAATTTATATTTAAAGTTAATTTTCTTTGTATATGATTTTCTTTGGGATCTTGTTTATTTATTTATGGTGGATTGTTAAAAATTATAATTGTACTATGTGAATTTAATATGTGCAGTTAATTTACTTATCACATTGTTTAATTAATATATGTGATAATTTATTATTGATCTGAATGAGAATCATGGTATATTATTAAAATTTAATGATTTATTTCGGTGTAAAACATGTATTATTCGTTACATAGTGAAACGATTTCTCAGGAGTAAAGTTGGAAAATCAACTTCTAAAATTTCTCATTGACCCGATTGGGCAAGATCGAAAAATAACTATTATGCTGCGATAGTCAAACGTCCTTTAAAAATTCCCGCCCCTCATGAAAAATTTTTCTAGGTCCGCCACTGCCACTATAATATATATTTTTCATAACTGTAACACATATTTGAATTACATTGTTTAACACTTATTTTGACCCCAAAATTTATCAGAGCTAATCAAAGATTTTAGACAAACCGTGAGATCATTTAATTATGTTTCTTATAAAAAATAGACATGTCATTATAAAATAATTTATTACATTGAATGTTGATTTATTGTTTTTTTAATTGGTGCAACTTATAAATAGTACCTTTAAAAGTTAATATACCAAGTCTATGAACCAAAGCGTATAATCACATGACGTTGAGGGTGTTTCTTTGTTTTTTTTATAAAGAATACCAATATAAACAATTTATTACATTCAATAAAAATTTGTAACAATTTGATTATTTTATGTGCGGTATAATATTATATTGAGTTGAATTTTATTCTTATGGTTTTGTAAATTGAAATGTATAATTGGGAGGGCTGATTTGTAATTTCATAGTTAATAATGTAAACAGAACGGAGGGTGTTTATAAACATTTTATAGGTTTTTAGTTGCATATATAAGTTGTACATTAATGTTTCATTGACTTGTACATTATAATCTACAAATCGGTTTTGAAAATTTTTTTATATCGAAACGTCGACAAAAATAAGCACCTCATAATGTTTGGTTCAGTTTTTTTTAAGAAAATTATACATTTAAAAATATGGACGAAAACAGAGAAAAAGATAAGTTTGACTAATTTTTTGATAAAGATGAGGGATAAAATGTGTAAACATTTCTAGATTTTACAAAAGTTAACTAAAGTTTAAGGGGTATATTGTAAGTTTTAAGGGGTATATATAGTAAATATAAAATGAGAATTGGAAGTTACGGGTTAGTTATTTTGTGTAAATCAAAAATGCCCCTAATAAATTTAAAAATCATGCATTAGAAGTTGTACAAGTTGCATTATAGATTGGACCTATTAAAAATTAAGAGGTCCTTGGGATTCTATTTATATATAGTATAGATTGATCATACCACGTGTACAACACTAAAAGTTTTGTTACTTGTCACTATTAATATAGTTGTTATATAACAATCTTTAAAACAATTTTAAAAAGTAAAAGATAATTATAAATATTAAATGTTTATAAAAATAGAAAATAAATATTAAATTAACAACTTTTAAGAATGATAAATATTATTTTAGTATTATAAATTTGTTAAAAAGATGAGTTTTAATGTAAAAGTGACAAGTGACAACTTATATCCTTTTATTACAGAGTATAGATATATTAAATATACGGGCTTTGTTAAATATTTAACACGTCATATTCTCTCTCACAGTCAAAATATGCATCGCCTCGTGTGTTATTTCACATACGCTACAACACACCCAAAAAATTTGCTTTTGTTTTGGTTACTGAAGGGATTGTATGCAATAACCATTTTATCTTGTACCGGTTTCGTGGACCTATTATCTTGTGAAAATTCCTAGCTTTAGCAACCACGACTAATTAACTAATCGACACTGATATATCGTTTGAGCTAGATTCCTTGGTCATGTTATCGTATGTAGAGATCCTTAGGTTCCATATTACAACAACTGGTTTTCCCTTCGATTGATTTCATGGACAATCACCGTTCATCGTGTAGATTACTGGCTTCGACTAACCATGAATACCCCATCTAGGGCTGTCTCCGAGATTTGAAAAAATATTTTGAGGCGAATTGGTAAAATATTTTGCTTTAAGTAAAAAAGAGTATTTTATTGGATTTAAACAATTTAATAATGGGCTTACTTGGTAATAATTTGGGTTGTGAATTTTTTTTTTGTAAGAAAATAGGCTTAAGCATATCTTCAATGAGACTAAAACCCACAACCTTTTGATTGGGAGTCATACCCTTTTGCCACTATAACAAGCTAATTATTATGTAAATGAGCTTAAACATTAAGCATACTTATTGTTTTTCATAATAATACATAACTTTAAAAAAAAAAAAAATCGGGCCTAGCGGAATGTCAAGCGGGGCTGTCGACCACCCAACCATCTAGGGCCGTCCCTGACCCATCTCATTTTTTAATATTGTGCCATTGAGAGACACGTCAAAGCCTGTTTTGACACTCTTGTCAACTTTCAGCTTCCACATATCATCATGACCTGTTGGTCTTCAACTTTCGAATTTTGTAACAGGCTTGAGTAGAGCACACATTTACTTTCCGGTATCATGTCACTTGTTTTTACATGCCTGTCATGTGTGAGAGGATTGAGATTCAAGGATTGGAGTTTTAGGTACTTTCAAATATAATGTTGAATTTAATATGGAGGCCTTAGGCCACCCGTAGTGGTGGCGGTATGATGGCGTTTTACCTTTTAACGCCGGGGGCACACCCCGGCGTTTTACCTTTTAACGCTAAAATGGCCGGACGTTTTGGGTAAAACGCTATATGGCTCGAATTTAAAAAAAAACATTTTTTAATGCCAACGGTCATATGGCCGTTGTAAAAATAAAAAAATAATAAAAAAATTGTTTTATATATAAACCAACTTCATTCCCAATCAAAACTCACCAAATTTATAAATATTTCTTTCTACTCTATATTTCATCACACCAAATTCCCTATAAACCCTAAATGGATTCTCCTACTTTAATATATAATCAATGATTCGGGCCCGACCGACAAGCCGAAGACGAGGAGGAGGATGAGGCGGTTGTGAGTGCGATTGTGCTCGCGAAAAACTTATATGTATTCTATTAGCTCTCCTCCACCCCCGTTTAAAAACGAGCATATATCGAACGAGATCGTATCGTAGCCAGCAACCAGTTGATGGCGGATTACTTCAGCGACTCGCCGAGATACAAGAACCCGAAGACTTTTAGGCGTCGCTTTCGGATGTCTAAAATTTATTTATACGCATTACCAATGATTTGGAGCGTGAGCTTGATTACTTTAAGTAAAAACCGGACGGTCGAGGGACACTAGGATTCACGGTTATTCAGAAGGTTATGTCAGCCATACGCGTGCTTGCCTACGGAAAAACGGCCGACATCAACGACGAGTATTTAAAGATGGCCGATAAAGCAACTCGGGACACCTTGGATTATTTTTGTTACGGTACGTTTCATTTTTTAAATAATTATATCACTTGTTTACTTTAATTAATTATTTTATAAAAATTTTGTAAAATATAGGAATATTGAAACTACATGGACCATATTATCTGATAGAGCCCAACTGGAGCGATCTACAACGTCTTTATGAGGCACATGCAAGGGTGCATGGTTTACCCGACATGATAGGGAGTGTAGATTGTATGCATTGGGAATGGGCTAATTGTCCAAGTGCATGGCAAGGTCAATAGACACGAGGTGACCAGAACGGACCAACAGTCAGCCTTCAAGCGAATGCTTCATACGACATTTGGATTTGGCTGACATTTTTTGGTGTTCCCGGTTCCAGCAATGACATCACCGTCTTAGAACAGTCGCTTGTGATGGAGAGTTACATATCTGGTACCGTTCCCGTCGCTTCGTTTTGGGCTAACAATAACTTCTACCATCATGGGTACTATCTGGGTGATGAAATATATCAAGGGTATGGGATTATCGTGAAAACATTTAGAGACCCGTTGGATGAAAAAAAATAGTATTTTAAGAAAGTACAAGAGTCTGCGAGAAAGGATATCGAAAGGTGTTTTTGGGGTTCTTTAACAACGCTGACATTTTGTTAAAAATCTTTTTCGTCTATGGTCTTTAGAAAGAATGAAAACTGCTATGTATGTGTGTATCATAATGCATAACATGATCATCGTAGACGAGGGAAGAGCAATATGTCCAACTTTCACACCGGACTCGGATCCATCACGAATTTCAGCAAGTATGGAGCAAAGACTTGGAAACGTGTATTTCGTGCGGTCAAGAGAAATACATAACGCACTTAAGGGGGATTTGGTGCAACATCTTTGGATGAATCGGCATTTGTCAGATGAAAATGAAATCAAAACGAGGGCAACGATGAATACGATGATGAAGACGACGATGACAACGAGGGTGAAGACGATGAAGACGACGAGGGTGAAGACAATGGAGACGAGTACTTTTTGTTTTTATTTTAATGTAATATTTATTTAATAAAATATTATTATTATTTGATTATTTTTAATAAAAAGTTAGAAAAAAAATAAAAAAGTGTAAAAGTGACTGAGCGTCACGTGGCGCATAATGCCTATGGGTGGGGCTTTATGACTACACCATCTTTTTGCAAAAAACCATAACTCTGACTAGGCGCCACATGACTTATGATGCCCAAGACCAGATGAAGCATTATGACTACACATGATCTTAGTCTCGTTTATCTTTGTCAGCTAAGCAAAGACGAGATGTGATGCGTCAGAGATCCTTGCGTGATAAGACCGAATCGGCCTAGTAGGGCCCATAAAGTGTAATTTATGATGGAGGGTTTATAAGCTAATTTAACAACTAAAATACATTTAATAAATTAAACCGTAGTCCGTAACCATCCGTTGATAAACTGATACGTGCTCCATGTTGCATCCTCATAGCCACGTTCCCGTTATTTAGAAGTCAACAGTAGTTATCACCATGTTTTATTTATGTTTCTCCATTTTCTTTTACGCTCCTCTTTGTATTTAAAGCCTTGAGTTAGTAAAATATATGAATGAAAATATAGAAAATTGACAAAAATGTATTCTCTCATGTCTATGTTCTTTGGAGTGTAAATCACTAAGAGTCTATTAATTATCAATTGATAAATATTATAGAAACATTCAAACGATTTACAATGAAGTGGCAGGTAAGCGGGCAACAAGCTGCGCCGCAACCCCCTTTTGGATAGCAAACCCAATCCGACTAAAAACAAAGTTTTGATTCTTATGGGCTGATACGTTACTATACACAACTTTCTGAACCCTATTCAAAAGGTCCACGGCATCCGGAGCTAAGAAACCAAAAGTGTCAAAGGCGAAGGGGATAAACACGTGTTGATTCTCCAAACAAGCTCTCTCGTGTTTAGCAACCTTGCCCGATGCCGCCTTCAATGCTGCCTGGCCTGCTATAAATCCAGTGTCCCTAATCCCAACAAGAGGGGACACTCCTGTGAGGTCGACACAAGCGTGTTTTCCCCCTACCCACCCAAAAACAAGTATATCGGCCGGTCGTAATGTAGATCTTCCTTCTTGAGGATTCGTAAGAAAGTTTACGGGGGCTTCCTTTTTAGCCGAAATTCCGGCTCGATTAAAAACATCGCATAGAACATCCCTCACCAAATCATGCCTGTACTTAAACCCAGGCAACTCTTTGCAGTGAACCGCATGCTCGCCAAAAGAATCCAAACAAACCTTACGGCAAACCGGGCACGGCTCATCTACCGGAAACAAAGGGATCATTAACCGATACTTCAGGATGGCCCGGTACTATCGTCCTTAATTGGCTGTTGGTTGTCACAAATATCACTTAATATTCTACCATCTCTCTAAAAACAGAACTAAAATGACAAATCTCGATTAATAGATCTTTTAGGTAAACTACATGTGGTAGTGCTAATGGTGGTGTTGGTCATCAAATTTTTTGGGTGGATTAGGTGGTTTAAAGAAAAAAAAAGTGGTTTTAGGTGGTTGACTAGAATTTAAATAGATTTAGGTAGGTAGTTTGCTATCTAAGATGGAGGATTACCCGCATGTGGAATCCACTATTTGAGATAGCGGATGATACTTTGTTAATTCTTTTATCTTTATGTTCCAGTTGATACCTAATCAATAACGAACCAGAATGACTTTTTTAGGCCCAATTACATCTATTTTTGTTGAGGCAATTCCTATTTGTTCATTGGCAACTGATCTAGCTCATGAAATATATAACATTCTTAATCCTTCCTTTTACTAATTTTCTCGGCTGAAATAAAACAAAGATTCTCTGCTCTGCTCCTACTCCTTCTTCTCCTTTATGACAGGGTCGTCGTTGGTCCTTTTTTGCACTAAAAAACTAGTCAGAGCAACTAACTGTCTACGTACGAAATTTACGGAACATGGATAAGAAAGCAGGCGGGATAAAAGAATAACGAGGTATAGTGAGAAAGCTCACCCCCACGTTTAGACGATAAAGCCTTCTTTTACATCCCATCCCCTAGAAAAATCAATAGGAAATGAACAAGCCATTGTTGCTCTTTTGACGATGAACCACTCCGATACAACAACATAAAGTGACCTCTACACATCGTCCCCGGTGCGTAGGGCCGCTCACCTTGTGCTAGAGGGAGGACCAGAAAGTTTGTGTTAAGCATATAGTTGGTTCTTGTCTTGTTTAGGCATTTGGAGCCCTCTGTCGGCCTGCTTAGTGGCAAAGCCACCTTCTTTGGGGTCAATGAGGAGGACAGGACAATCCCCCCACTCCGGGGGTTTCTTTTATTCTTTCTAACCGGATTCTACCCGGTCCGGTCCTATTTTAAACCAAAGAAGCAAAGAAGGGAAATCCTCGTAAAGGCAGCAATGTGACATTAGTCAATTTTTCATATTCGTATTTGTATTTGTATTCGTTAAATCGACCCGCTTTGTCATTTCAATATATTCGTTTTTAAAAGTTATCAATTTATATAAATTTCAATGATTTAAAGTTCGTGTCCATTTATTTTCTATTTGTATTGTTCAATTAACGAATCTCCGAGCCTTAAAAGTTTATAAAATAATCAAGTTTCAAACTATACGAGTATAAAACGTAAACAATCCAAAAATATTAAAGTATATAAAGTTTTATCTAGTTATATATATTTATAAAGTTCAAGGTTCAAAGGGTAAATAAAGTTTTAAAACAAAACATATAAGTTTTGATAGCACAGGGGCTTAAAGTGTAAATTTTATTTAAAAATATAATAAAATATACAAGCCCAGCTCCCCTTTCTTCTTCACGGTTTTTGGGCGAGACAATCCGACGGCCGGATTCCGGCGTCGGCGACCTTTAAAACAAAAAATTTAACCTTCGTTTGACCCGTTAAATCATACAAATCGACATCTTCACTAAGTATAAACATTATTGTGTGATTTATTTCGTCATTAACAACCTAATTAACAAGTAATTAATCTCGACTCATCGAATTTTAACCAAAATCGTAATAAGTCAAATTAAACACTAATCTATCAAACTGAAACTATAAATATAACCCTAAGCTTCTTCTAAACCTGCGAATAACATATATCTATACAAACAAACTATCCATAACCCCTAAATTGTTCATCCACATACGATTCCAGCCAAGCTCCGTTTACCCTCATTCCGGCACCAAATCAAGTAAGTAAAATATGTATTCGTATTGTTTATAATGGCTGTCTAACAAAATCGCCGTCTAACAAAATCCCTAGCATAAATCGGGCAAACATAGAACAAATTAGGAGAATTGGATCTAGGGTTTTTTGAAGAAAATGATGAAATTGTGGTTATAATTTATATTTTTTTGTTTCTAATTTATAACACAAAGCAGATTCTGGTCCAGTGGTTGTGTATGTTTGATATGGTCATGGTTCGAACCCTTGCATATCCATTTTATTTTTTGTTTAAAACCATTATTTATTAGTTATAATAAATCATTATAAAATAAATAAAATCATTTTTAAAGTTAAACAACAATTTTTCTAGATTGTTTTAACCTTTACAACCAAGAACTAAACTTTTACAAACCCGAACCGATCGTTACAACTCGTAAAATAACTATATAAATATGTATATATAATATAATATCGTTGTAATTTTTACTCTAAACCGACAAACGTTTATAATAAATAAAACATATCGGTAACGCTAAATTTCCGTAAACATTATTATATTCAATATTCATCTTATAAGTAATATTATAATAATAAATTGTTAAAATCCAATATACGTTAAAATGTGTAAAAGTATATATACGAACAATAATATATGAACTTTAAAACCGACATGTTATTACCATTAATTAGTTAGTAATTCTCGTGTTCTTATTATTTTAGCTCGTGAGATTCGATCTGTTCGGTTTCATATAACACGCTTACCGTTTTATTTCAAGTTATCCTCCAATTGCAAAGGTGAGTTTCTCACACCCCTTTTTACTCTTTTATTACTTTTGGGGGTAACATATGTATCCTACAAAACCCAACTACTTATGATTTCACTTACAAACTACAATTCGTTACATGGACTTGTTTGCTCAAAATTACTTGCTCATGGATTACTTCAATATAGTATGATCATACGCCCCTATTTGCGCTCAAGACCTTGTTGTTATGAGTGGAAAATGGCCTCATTATCCGAGTACGTTGGTGTACAATCCCATTTGGAAAGGACCTTATTTGTTTTCCCGAGTTTTCATGGAATTGTAAGATTTTTATGTATTATATAAAAACTGTGTGAACTCACTTAGTTAACATTATTTTATACACATGTTACAGCTATGCTGATTAGAGGATGAAACAAGAGAAGACACTAGACATAGGATTATCAATAAAGTGTTTTGACTTGTTTATTTCCTTGTAATTTTTCTTATTTGCAAAAGTAGTTGTTATTTGAATTATCAATGAAATAATGATAATATTGTCACCTAATAGTGTCACATGTGTTTTGAACAATCTGTACGTCACACTCGGGCGTATTCCGCTTTAGCTGGGGTGTTACAGATTGGTATCAAAGCCATGACTATAAGATAGAACATTAGACGTAGTATTCTAGTTAGTTATAGTTTATTTGCTTAATTGTTTAGGTTGTCTGATTAGAAACTATGTGGGCCTTTATGTGATTGTTCAAAAGCACTTGTTACTATTTTACCTATGATTCAATTACTTCGATCAAACAAGCACACACAAGTCCTAGGCTTATGCCTAAAACAAAGATTTTTTCAAACATTTTCAATAATCGATTTTTATTGTGGTGTTACGATATTTCCTCTTCTTAAAGAGGGTTCTTTATGGAGGGTATGTAGTAAACTGCAAGGGGGATGTGCCTGTTTTCGAAACTCTTGACACCAAGGTTATTGAAACCTAAGGATAAGCAATGCGCATAAACCCCAATCAGAAGCGGGACCCAATTGCTTACCTGGAGAGTTAGGAAAAGGCATGAACTCTATTAAGTCAACGCATTCCACTTCCAATGCCATATGAATCACAACTTTAAGTTTTCAAACGTGACCATGTTCTTTTTGTGAAAAGAATATGGTTGAACTCCTAAGGATGTCACGCAAGTCATGGTGGTTCATGCGACGTGTGACTCCGACCCCAATGTTTTACAATGTGTTTTAACCGGAAGTCTGTCAAGTCGTGGTGACACATGAATACCCAGCTTTCGGTTCCATTTGATTTCGAGTTTCTTTGATTTTTGGGAAATAAGAGGTCATGGTGGTTCTTGAAAACTCTAAAGTTCCACACAAGATTTATTATCATTGTTATGATTTTTATTTATATGTAATTATTTATGTATTTCTTTTAAAACAAACTTTAACAAGGATTTTTATACCACACCCTACTCCGAGTCTCATGATTTTCGTTATCATTGTTCGCAGAATATCTCTCCGTTTCAATAAGCATCATTCTTCTGAAACCTCCAACCGGAAGTTAACTGCTCATATCACAAACAACTAGCTGCGGTCATTCCCGATATGATGACCCAAATTCACAAAAACCTTTCTGCTAGTATCACCTTTGCTTCAAGCGAGCCTAAAGCGTCGCACTGTTCGTTTAAGACCTTCCCAAGTACCAAGCCCTTAGAGTTTGACAGGACTAAAGGTGCCACTGCTCTACTTCAGTGGTACAAAAAGATGGAGAGTATATTCCTCCACATCGAGTTTCCTGATGAAAAGAGAACCCGTTTCGCTACAAGTGTCTTTGAAAAAGGGGCGCTTACCTGGTTTGTGAAGGAAAGTCAACCTGTGGTGCCAAAGCTTCCATGGCTATGCCGTGGGATGAATTGAAAGAACTGATAACAAAGCATTTCTGGCCTCCAAGTGAGCTCTTGAATTTGGAAGCTGAGTTTTGGAACCTCAAACAAAAGAGTGGTGAGCATGCAGCTTACACTTCTCGTTTCAATGAACTCAGTGTGCTGGTACCTCAACTTGTTACCCCAGCCTCGCGTGCCATCGATAAGTACATTCGGGGACTAACTAGTCAAATCCAAGATAGTGTTTTGAGTAGTGCTCCCAAAGAACTTGGTGATGCGATTAACCTTGTTGCAACTTTAACCGATAATCATTTTAAAGCCGAGACTTTGACATTGAAGGGATCGAAGAAGCCTACTGATAAACCCCCTACCAAGTCCAAAGAATCCAACCCCGAGTCATCCAAGCCTGCCACTTCCTCAAACTACCGCAATAAGAAGCGCAAGAACTACGAACTAACCCAACAAACCGCACCTCAACCCCAACAAACCGCACCTCAACCCCAACCCAACCTTGCACCACCTCTTCGGAAAACATACAATGGACCCCATCCGTTGTGCAACGCCTGTCAACGACACCATCCCGCCTTTTTCGTATGTCGTCAATGCACTCGTTGGAACCGTTTTGGGCACCTTAGTGCTACTTGTTGGGAGACCTCTGGCATTGCCCCTCCAAGGTTAGCTCAACCAAACCCCCGTCCTGTGACTTATACCCAACCATTGAATCAATTGCGAGCTTGCTACCATTGTGGTGATTCTAACCACTTTCGCAACGCGTGTCCACGACTAGCAATTGTGAACTCGCTTTAGCTTGCACCAGCTCCGGTATATCAAGTGCAAACTTATCAAACCCAACCAGCTTATCAGCCGCAAGTTCCACTGTTGTTGGCTAACCAAGCTCAAGTTCAGTCGCATCCAGCCATTCAAGCTCCTGCACCACAAGATGGCCAAACTGTAGGTTCCCTGGACGGATCGCACGAGATATCTCGATCAACTCAGGTGCGGAATCCCTGCGTAGATCGTTACGAGCGTAGAACACGAATCACACGAACACACAAAACGAACACACGTTATATATTATAACTCAAACACGTGATGTAATATCACTGTTACAGACTCTCGTCCTCACGTTACAATGAACTTGAACAACTGACACGAACTTAAACAACGATTACCAACCAAGCCGTAACCTAGGACTATTTATACACGACAACTTCGCCTGGCAAGTTCAGGCGAAGTTGTCCATAACTTCGCTTGATTAACAAGTTCGCCTGTTAAGCGAACTTGTCAGTAACTTCGCTTAAACATACAAAACATAATTAAACATTACAGACTCGATTACAGACACTAGACTATGAACTACTGACATTATGCACCAACAGACTCCCCCTTGGCAGTAGCTTCATGTCTTGATCTTCAAGCACGTGTCTTGTAACCTTCAATCTCTTTGTCTTCATGCATGTACTCCTTCTCTCACACATACTGTGACTACTCGCTGATATTTCCTCGCTTCGTCATTCCAAGCAGGAATATAAAATATCTTCTTTTCATTTAACACCTGCAGACTCCCCCTGAGCTGTGGAAGTCCCAAGAGCTTGAGTAGTTCTTGGCAACTCACCACCTGCACCTTTCGATATATTGGGATCATCGTCTCTATCATTTATCTTCTTTGTCCTTAACTCGTCGCCTCTACAGCTTGTCTCCCCCTGAGATGCCAAGAACTCCTTCATAGCATCTATAATTCGCCCATGTTCAACCAGGAGGGACGACTGTAGTTGATTCTCTGCTACAAGGCGCTGAATAGCCTGGGTCTGGACAAGATTCACCCTTGATTGTTCAGCCACGACCCGCTCAAGTGCAGCTATTCTCTCCAAGTCTGAGAGGGTTGCATCGAAATCAAACGTCATGTTAGATGTGTCTTGAGTATACTCAGCAGGGATCTCAAATGTAACAGGGACATCAGAAGCAGTTGTGGACGTAACCGCAGGTGGTATCGTGACCGACAACCCTGCAGTTGCAACAACTGTCGACTCAACAAATTGTGCAACCACCTCTGAAGGAGTAAGCGTTGGAGGTGGTAAAGACACAATCTCCGGAGTCGTCATCTGTAGTGTGATCGATGGGATGCCGAAAGCTGATGTAGCCACCACGGGAACATCCGCGGCGCTTAAACTTGTAACCTGTACAGATGTGGGAACAATCGACATACCTGACAGTGCGGATGGAGCGAACCGTACAACTCTTGAAGTCTCTCCAGCTCCCATACCTGCACCTGTCCTTTCCCGTCTTGAACGTCTGATCAGTTTGTGAATATCTTCTTCTTCTTCTTCTTCTGACTCATTATCATCAACTGTCCTCTTTCTCCTCCCTAACGTCCTCTCTCGAGTCACCAACATCCTTCTCGCCTCATCCATAACATCATCAAGATCTGAGTCAGCCACCGTCGTAGCTGCTCTAGTAACACGCACAGTCGAGACACGTTCAACTGGGATCTGAACGTTCTCCTCTGGATCCACCCGATCCATATCGAAGAATCCTTGACCTCCGAATTCTGCATCAAGGTCCACTTCCTCCTCCGGTGACACAACAGGAGCAGCAGGTATAGCTTGAGATGCTCCTGCCTGTTGTGGTGCCGGGTCTCTGAACTCATCCCCACAAGCTGGCACATACCCCGGGTTTATTAAGTACCCAAAGAGTGGAGTATGCCTTGGACGCAGTTCAGGCTTGCTCCTCGCGCTGGATGTTCGGCATTGAGCGAAGATACGTTTGCTCACACTCTCCACGTATCTTATTGGACGTCTTTGAGGCAACGTGGGAGCAACATGATTCAAGATCATCTGAATGAATCTTGGATACATGATGAACCTCTCACGAGCCATCGCTCTTCTCTGTCTATCGATCTCGTAAAAGACCATCTGACTAAAGCTATAACGTTTGTTATAAGTCAGAGCAGTCATTGCTGACTGCATGGTCGCACCCATACCATCAGTGCCCGCCTTCCTCCCAGACATGCAGACAATCATTACGTGCATGAGGAAGCGCCACTGATCGAGTAGGAAACCCTTCCTCCTCTGAGTATCACCTAATGGACCAGAATAGCCCATTCGGAGAAACGCTCCATCACGGAACGGAGCCACAAACTCTGTAGGGTCATCCCTAGTCTCTTCACCGAACCGTAAAGCCACCCGTATTTGTTCAGATGAGAACTGAACCTCTTGATTGTTGACGGTTGCTCGTATAACCGGGGGCTCAACGCGGCAATCGTATTCCACAGTCTGCCAGAAATCCTCGATATTGGGTAAGGATATCGGCAGAGTCGTAGTGATAGCGTGGAATATCCTCGAGCGAATGAGGAATGTGATTATCTCGCGGTAATCCTCAACACCGCTCGCTTCCGGGTCTAAGGTGATATACATGTTATGACCCGGGAAGAATTGCCTCTGATTATCTCCGTCATCTCCTCCAGCACCTCCAGCACCTGCTACTGCAGCCATATCTGCAACAAACGAACCAATTAAGATAAACGTTAAGGCGTACCACAAGTTCGTTTGTTACCATGTGCGAAGTTGTGATAAAATCTGTATAGGCGAAGTTAAAGTTGGGGCGAAGTTGGGAACAACTTCGCTTCATCTTTAAGTTCGTCTAATAATTAAAAAATTAAAAGGTCCAGGTGAAGTTAATGTTAACTTCGCCTCACCACAACATCGCCTCAGGCGAAGTTACGGATAACTTCGCCTAAACCTTAAGTTCGCCTGAATCTGAAACGGCGACAGTAAGGTTGATTCAATCATCGAAAATCTGGTGTGTCGGTCAATTTTGACGATTTAGGAGACTAAAACACATGATATTAAGGCAATCTGGACGATCAGTTTGCTCATGAACACGTAAAAACAAGCTTTGAAATCGGGTATAAGGTTCGAACGTCCGAGGTCGCTAACCGGGTGTCGAAACAACCTAGGGTTAACAACATTGAACATCGATTATAAGATATAGAACCCAAACACACCTTGAATACTGATTGAAATCGAAAAAAAGATAATCAGATGATAATCGAATTAAGTTCGCTGTGATATTCGAGAATAAGTTCGCTGATATATAAAATAATGAACGAATGACCTTTGAAAATCCTTATATAGGGGCGGAGTTATACAGGCGAAGTTACGGTTAACTTCGCCTAGGCGAAGTTATTCACAAGTTCGCCTGTTTAACAACATCGCCTATATTTACAAAATCAACCCTTATAATTTGAACATTTTGCAATTAACTTTTAAAACTTCCCTTTAAGAATTAAATAACACGATCAAGTCCAAGTAACCAGTTATAAAATCATAAACTACCTAAGTACGAAAAACTTTTAAAAAATTAAAGTACAAGGGATCAAATTTCAGTCTCGATAGGGACTACTACGTTTTAGAAAAGATCCGAACAGGAATCATACTAACTACGTGACTGTCACATAGATCCATGTTTAGCTGTATTATGACATAAAGAAACAGGTTGTAAGCTGGTAAATAACTTAAGATGGTTTTCATCGTTTCTGTGATACGAGTTATGTTCAATTATGCCTCAAAATTTAAGTGGTCAACAACTCAGAGATTATGATGCCTCCTATCTATTCTCAAAGCGTATTTGGCTTTCCCCAAGTCACCCCGAATTGACCTCGACCCATTGTGTCTGATTAAGTTTGTAAGTACTCTTCATCTGGTTCCCGTTCTCTTTCTTACTCCATGATTGAGAAGTCTTGACATTTTCAGCTCTAGAATGTTTCAATAAATCATAAGGTTTTTTTTTTTTTTTTTTTTAACATTTACATAGACTTCAGAGTAGTAAACAACTGCAAGTCCCGAATCTGGATCACTGCAGTTTCTTCACACACTATCTTTACGGGAATCAGAACACGTACGGGCTCGTGTATGACTGGGTAATCGCTTTTCTGCCTATCATTCGGAAAGATATATATGGAGACATGCAAAACTCGTAAGGAGTTTTCACGTAAAATCAAGTAGATTTAGTTTGTATCACATCTACTTTAACGCACCATATAAAGCTACCATGACATACAATAACTGTCCTAAAGCCTTTTAAGCCTAATAACTTCACTAGTTAAGCACACAGAATCAGTATATTTATCATTTTCCAAGGTTGGATCAATTTTCTGTTAAACATAGCAAACGAACTTCTTACGAAGTAGTAGACTTGAAAAATAATTTCATTTCCCTTAAAAGAAATTTTTAACATTAATCGCCCCGACCAAAACAAAGTCTTCAGGTAAACGGCTATCCCGAAGATCCAATGGATCAGCTGGACCGACCACATACAAGTATGTGTCCTTCTAACTAAGTATGATCGACTAATTTTAAGCGAAAGAATGAAAACTCATCATAAACCGCCCCGGTCACTTTCAGTCATCTGGTTAATGGCTATCCTCAAATTCTACAAGTAGAAAATGAGGACCAAACATATCCTAAGACATGTCCTTCAAACTGAGGCAACCGATATAATTCTAAGCGATAGTGACCCTTTTTTTTTTTTTTTTTTAAACATAAAAAGCATGGTTACTTGGGATTGTTCATCCCATTCAACTCAATAAGGTTTTGAAATCTTGTTTTGTCAAACGCTTTAGTATAAAGATCAGCGAAATTATCAAGCGTATCCACCTTTTCAAGCACAATCAGTTTCTTCTCAGCACAATCCCGTATAAAATGATGACGTATGTCAATATGTTTAGTTTTACTGTGCTTCACGGGATTGTTAGTTACTGAGATAACAGCTGTGTTATCAATGCAAATAGGAGTAAGTAAGAAATTCAGACCATAGTCGCGCAACTGTTGTTGAATCCAAAGAAGACGTATGTCAATATGTTTAGTTTCTTGAATTGAGCCAACTCTTCTTGCATAGCTTCGACCCACGAGCTGTCCTTGAGAGCCATTTGATAATTCTTCGGTTCAATCTGGCTGATAAAGCAGGTGTACAAGCATTCGTTGATTATGCCTGTCTCCTTAATGCTTGTGTAAACACAGGTGTGCTCATTCAAGCTACGTCTTGTTTGTACACCGGAGGACACATCACCAATCACATTCTCCAAAGGGTGATCTTTATGAATTCTCGTGGTCGGAACAGAACCGACATGCAAATTGTCTTCCAAGTTAGAAGAGAGCTCGTCAATGGTTGTTTCATGCTGAGAGTGAAATGGATTGAAAAATTCTTCTTCAGTCGAGGCAGCAGGGGTATCGACAGCATTTGATGAGGAAGGTTGACATTTATCGATCAGCTTTCTTTGCAATAGGTTTTCTTCCTCATCAAGGATCATCTTCGTAGCAACTCTCTCTTCTTCTTCAGCAATATCCAAATACGGTATGTTAAAAGACATAAAAAGTTTAACATAGTCGAAAAACTCAGCAGGTCCGTTGCTTGGTTTTGGCGGTTGGTAACTTGTGATATCGGTGTTACACACCACCTCAACCTTGCTGGTCGATGTATTAAAGACACGTCTGTTGGGAGTCCCAACAACATAACCGACTAAGATTCCTTCATCGGCTACTTCACCAAATTTAGAATTTGTCTTTAAAATCGAACAAGGGGACCCGAATGGTTCAAGACCACTCAAGTTGGGCTTTCTCCCATGCATAAGCTCATAACACGTTTTACCAAGTCTTTTAACAGTTAAGACTCTATTCAGAACATAACAGGCTGTAGCAACAGCTTCATCCCAAAACACCACAGGAAGCTTCGAATCAGCCTGCATTGTTCTGGCTCCTTCAATTAATGTTCTGTTCTTCCTTTCAGCCACTCCATTCTGTTGCGGTGTATACGGAGCGCTGTATTGGTGTTCAATCCCTTTCTGAAGGCAGAAGATCTCCATCTCAAAATTCTTGAACTCCGTTCCATTGTCACTCCTGATGAACTTAACCCTTTTATCCATAACGTTCTCAACTTTGGTAATCAAATTCTTCACCATCTGAGCCGTTTCATCTTTTGATTTCAGGAAATATACCCACGAATATTGTGAGTAGTCATCAGTGATCACCAAGCAGTATGAAGTACCTCCTAGACTTTTTGCATTCACGGGACCGAAGAGATCCATGTGAAGCAATTCTAGGGTACTGTCAATTGAATTGACCTTCTTGGTGTGATGGGATTTCTTGTGCTGCTTTCCCTTCTTGCACGGTAGACATTTGTCTTCAAAATTGAAACTTTTCAAGGGAACGCCCAGCACAAGTCCATTCTTGACAATGTTGTTCATCTTCCGAAAATGAATGTGCCCCATTCTCCTATGCCACAATTCGGACTCCGATTCGCTCGCTTTTGTCATAAGGCATGATTCTTCCGTGGCCATTTCAGTTGACCTCATATCCATAATATATGTATTCCTTTCACGTGGAGCCTTCATCACAATCCACTCCTCTGGTATCTGAAAACCAGGTTGCAACACAATCGCCTCATTCTTTGTAAAATGAACGGTGTACTCCTTATCACAGATCTGCGACACACTCAGCAGATTGTGCTTCAATTCTTCTACAAAGTTAACTTTCTCCAATGTCATCTTTCCGTTCGACACCGTTCCCATTCCTATAATCTTGCCCCCACTTTCACCGGCAAAGCTCACTCTCCCTCCTTGAACAGGTTTCAAATCGTGTAACAAGTATTTGTTACCCGTCATGTGCCGGGAACAGCCGCTATCCACAACCCAAAGATTGTTGGCAGCCCTGTTCAACTGTTCCTGCACAATAAAGCAAAAGATTAGAATTTAGGGACCCAAGACCAATTGGTCTTGGATCTATACATCCCAAACTTTGGCTTTCCAAAGTTAGTACTTTGATAATTTCTGTAAGTCATACTAGGATACCTCCTTGTAGATTGATTGTGAGGCCTTCCAAACCTTAGTGAATTGAAAGAATTATAGTTTGTAGTTTGGTTATTAGTAGTGTAAAACTGAGATTTGTTTCTATGAAAACCTGAATTAGTCACATATTTGAATTTTGAATGGTTTTCATTTTTAGCAGTATGATAATTACTATTAGGCTTATTCTCAGTTTTAGTAGGTCTCACACCTCTGAATCGCTGCTTCAGAGGGCAATCTGCAACAAGGTGTCCTAGTTGATTACACCTAAAACAACACCTATGCTCAACTTTTTTATCAACCGGTGTTTAGATGTCGAGGCTTTATTACAGCCCGTTCGTCTCACATATGGTGGGACATACGGGTTTAGTGGAGTACTCTTTTTATTCGTCTTATCTTTCTCTCCACCATTGGGTAATACCACCTCCTCTTTTGCCTTACCAGACTCGGATGACTTATCCGAATCCGATGAGACTGGACTTGGATTAGAAATTATAACACTTGAAACAGGCGAACTTGTTTCGCCTCCACTAACATTTGGTTCTTTACAAGTTACTTTAACTGGTACTGTCTGAGCAACCTCAAAGTCAACAGATTTCTGAACACTAGGGTTAATAGTGTAATTGTGATTATAAGGTGGTGGAACCTCATGATAACCGATTCCTCCTCTCTTAGCAGAGGAACCTTGATCACTAACAAGGTCATCAAGAATAGCAGAGGAATTTCTGAACTGCTCTAGTTTTCTATTCAGTTCCACCACTTTTACCTGGTGATCAGCAATCTGTTTTTCTCTATCAGTAATTAGTTTGGTTTTTCTTCCAAAACTTCATAGCTTAAATCAATCACTTCAATTTTTTCAGCAAGTTTTGTTTTTAGACTTTTAACATCTTTTTCACAAGCTTTTATTTTGACTTTATAGCTATTTTCTCTTGCTTTTGTAAAATGATGATCTTCTTTTAGGGTTTTAAATTCAGCATCCAACCTAACATACTGATCGGTTATAGTTGCTAATTGCTCAGACAAGTTTTCACATTTAGAACATGTAGGTTTAGAACATACCTCGAAGAGCTGGTCTTTAACATCTGCCATGAAAGCTTTTTCTTCTCCGGTAACCTTCTCACTTTCTTCAGTTTCAACCTTCGCCGAATTTGCCTGCTCAAAAGTTTCTTTAGTCTGCAGGTTCCAGTTGTATTCACCAGCTTCTCTGGACATCATGGCACTATAATCTTTAGAACCCCCACTTTGCTGTGTAGACCTGCCCTGACTTCGTTCTACACGCTCATTCCTGCATTCCTTTGCAAAGTGACCGTTTTGCTGACAATTGTAGCATCTTACCTTCGTCTTGTCGAACCCTGGCCTTCCACCGACAAACTTTCTTCCGGTCTTATTCATAAACCTTTTCACTCTTCTCACGATCATGGCCATCTGCCATTGTAGATCCATTTCTTCCATATCATCAGCATCAATCTGGTCATAGTCTTCATCCAACATAGCTGGATCAACAATCTTCCCCTGAATGTAGTTCTCATAGGAAGCAATAAAAGAAGCATAGAGACCAAACTGCTCTTCAGCAGATTTGACACTCATAGTCATCTTGGAGTAGTTGTTGCTGGGAATACTTGGAGAGCAACTACTCTTGCTTACCTGGGGTTGAGAACCACTCGATCCACCTGCTACATAGCAAACATCACCATTTGTGTTGACTGACACATGACCCTCATGTGATGAGTTTGCGCCCGACTCTCCCTTCGAGTAGTAGACAGCAGATTCAGTATTCGATCCTGAGCTAGTGTTGACTTTAGCTCCATACATACCTGGATCTTGAACCTGATCCATAGGTGTCTCCTTTCTGACCATGTTAAGCTCAAAGGTTCTGAGCTTGTTGACTGCCGTTTCTAGATCATATGTGGGAAAGTCTTTGTCTTCCCTCATCAGCACAGTGTACATCTCCCATTTTGGTGGGAGAGCATCTAGAAGCTTCTAAACTATTTCTTCTTCTCGGTAGGAAATTGAATAGTTTCTCAATTCAGTCATCAGATGGTAATATCGAGTGATAATATCATCTAAGGATTCATTCTTTAAATACTTGAAGACTGAGAACTGGGTTTTGAGCAATTTTATCTTGGAAGCACGGATTCCTACATTCCCTTCAAATCTGTTCTCAAGAGCTTCCCAAAGCTCTCTTGCTGACGTATACTTTCTAAACGTATGAAGGATCTCTTGTGGAAGAGCCATAGTAATAGCAGCGTGAGCCTTGCTCTCGGCCTCATACATCTTTTTCTCTTCTTCTTCCATTTTGCTATACTTTTTGATTTGATCACGACCTTCATACTCCATAACTGGTGGAATATAACCATCCTGGATGCATACCCACATCTTCGCATCCTGGTATTTGACGTATTGTATGAACCGATCCTTCCATGCAACGAAATCGGTTCCCTTCAGCAATCTTGGGGCCTTAGTAGCTGACCCTGCTTCAACTTCCATCTTTACTAACTCAGAGATGTTAATCGACGACATCTTTCCCAAAAAGTAAGAAACCCGAAAAATTAAATTTTTTTTTTTTAAAGCACTGTAGGCGAAGTTACGGATAACTTCGCTTTAGTCTTAACTTCGCAGAAGAACTTTGCTGATGATTAACTTCGCTTAAGGTAAGAAAACTTAGGAGGTAGGCGGAGTTGTAGAGAACTTCGCTGAGTTAGGCGAACTTGAGAAGGTAGGCGAAGTTGTGGATAACTTCGCTTAACCTTATATCTTCGCTGAAACCCTACATATCCTGACGGCAACTTCGCCTGATGAACACGGACGTTTTTGCAGATCTGAAATCTGGATTTTACGAGGTTTTTGACGGTGCAAAGGCTTGAATACGATAGTAGGAGGTAAGATTGACTCAAAAACACAGAAAACACGTCCCGCGAATAGTCGAAATGGGACGATTTCTACACCCGCGTGAATATCCCGAACCACACAATCGAGCAAATGCTCTGATACCAATTGTAGGTTCCCTGGACGGATCGCACGAGATATCTCGATCAACTCAGGTGCGGAATCTCTGCGTAGATCGTTACGAGCGTAGATCACGAATCACACGAACACACAAAACGAACACACGTTATATATTATAACTCAAACACGTGATGTAATATCACTGTTACAGACTCTCGTCCTCACGTTACAATGAACTTGAACAACTGACACGAACTTAAACAACGATTACCAACCAAGCCGTAACCTAGGACTATTTATACACGACAACTTCGCCTGGCATGTTCAGGCGAAGTTGTCCATAACTTCGCTTGACTAACAAGTTCGCCTGTTAAGCGAACTTGTCAGTAACTTCGCTTAAACATACAAAACATAATTAAACATTACAGACTCGATTACAGACACTAGACTATGAACTACTGACATTATGCACCAACACAAACCGTTCAAGCTTCTCAAGCTCCTCAAGATAATCGTGGGCGTGCTTTCATGATTAACGCCAATCAATCTCAGCAAATCTGCGATGTGGTGAACGATACGTTCCTCGTAAATGATCACTTTGCAACCATTTTAATTGATACTGGTTCCGATATGAGCTTTGTGTCTTTTGAATTCGAACCTTTACTTGCTAAAACCCGATCTAAGCTTAAAAACTCGTATTCTGTTGAGGTAGCTAATGGTAAATCTATATCAACTGACTCGGTTATTCGAAATTGCAAGTTAGATCTAAATGGTCACAAGTTCTCAATCGATCTTATTCCTATGCGATTGGGAAGTTTTGACATCATAGCAGGCATGGACTGGTTATCTGTTCATCGTGCTGAAATTGTTTGCTTTGATAAGTTCATTCGTATTCCGTTTGCCGATGGTCAAATTCTCCGTGTCTCCGGTGAAAAGCCTTCTCCATCGAGCCTAAATTTTATCACTTGTTTTCAAACCCAAACGTACTTATGCAAGAAGTATGTAGCATTCGTAGCCCATGTGGTGGAAAAGAAGGAACGAAAAATTGAGGAAATTCCCGTTGCTCGCGAATTTCCGGAAGTGTTTCCCGATGATGTTTCTGGTCTTCCTCATATTCGTGATGTTGAATTTCGAATCGATCTCATTTCTGGTGCAACACCGATTGCGAGGGCTCCTTATCGTCTTGCACCCTCCAAGATGCAAGAATTGTCTAACCAGCTTCAAGAACTTTTGGACAAAGGGGTCATTCTCCCTAGTTCATCTCCATGGAGCGCACCCGTTCTTTTCGTCAAGAAGAAAGATATTGATTACCGCGAGCTCAACAAACTCACAATCAAGAATCGTTATTCCTTGCCTTGTATTGACGATCTTTTTGATCAACTTCAAGGAGCTTCATGCTTCTCAAAAATCGATCTTCGTTCGGGTTATCATCAACTACGGGTGCATGAAGATAACATACCCAAAACCTCTTTTCGGACTCATTATGGGCATTACGAATTTAGGGTTATGCCTTTTGTGCTAACCAATTCACTCTTGGTGTTTATGGACATCATGAACCGCGTATGCAAACCTTACTTAGATAAATTTGTAATTGTTTTTATTGACGATATTCTTATTTATTCCATGTCCAAAGCCGAGAACGAGAAACATCTTCATTCCATCCTTGATCTCTTAAGGAAGGAACGACTTTATGCTAAGGTCTCAAAGTGCAAGTTCTGGTTGAAAGAAACTCCGTTCTTGGGGCATATAGTTAACGAAAAAGGTATCTACGTTGACCCAGCCAAAATGGAAGCCATTAATAATTGGAAAACTCCAACCACTCCTACCGAAGTTCGTTCATTTCTTGGTCTTGCGGGTTACTATCGTCGCTTCATTCTTAATTTTTCCAAGATCGCTTTGCCCCTAACCACTTTAACTCATAAAGATAAACCTTATGAATGGGGGCCAAAGCAATATGACGCTTTTCAAAATCTTAAGCGCATGCTATGCGATGCACCGATCCTTGCACTTCTCGAGGGAAATGAGGATTTTGTTGTCTATTGCGATGCTTCCAATTAAGGCCTCAGTTGTTTCCTTATGCAACGAGGTAAAGTTATCGCTTATGCTTCATGACAACTTAAGGTTATTGAAAGAAATTATACAACGCACGATCTCGAACTCGATGCCGTTGTATTCGCGTTGAAAATTTTGAGACATTATCTCTATGGAACTAAGTGTGTGGTTTTCACCAACCACAAGAGTCTTCAACATATTTTCGACCAGAAAGATCTAAACATGCGGCAACGACGATGGGCCGTACTACTTAGCGACTACGACTGCGAAATTCGTTATCACCCTGGTAAAGTGAATGTTGCAGCCGTCGCCCTTAGTCGAAAGACCCATGTGAAATCAATTCTGCTTCATAGTGTGACCGTTTAAACTGATCTCCAACTTCGTATCTTTGAAGCCCAACATGTCTCTGTCACCGAGGGTAATATGTACGATGAAATGTCTTGTGGTGCCGAGAATCAACTTGAAACTAAGTGCGATGGTTTATTGTATTACCTAAATCGTTTGTGGGTTCCTAATCGTGACGACTTTCGCACATTCATCATGGACGAAGCTCATAAGTCTCGATATTCCATTCATCCCAGTGTAGATAAGATGTATTTTGATCTACGGTCCACATTTTGTGGCCCGGTATTAAGAAAGACATGGCGTTATATGTGGGAAAATGCCTTACTTGCGCTAAAGTTAAGGCCGAGCATCAAAGACCTTCTGGTTTACACGTTCAACAGCACATCCCTGTTTGGAAATGGGAGGATATCTCTATGGATTTTGTGTTCAAGCTTCTGACTACTCGAAATCATCACGACAGTATTTGGGTTATAGTTGATCGTTTGATTAAATCTGCTCATTTCATTCCGATCAACGAAAAATTTTTGGATGATCGACTTGCTTATTTTTTTGTTTCGCGTATCGTTTGTCGTCATGGTATAGCTTTGCATATCATTTCTGATCATGATAGTCGTTTTACTTCTCATTTCTGGTCATCGCTTCAAACTATGTTGGGAACTCGATTGGATCTTAGCACCGCATATCATCCTCAATCCTATGGGCAATCCGAGCGCACGATTCAAATGGTCGAAGACATACTTAGATCATGTGTCATGGATTTCGGTGGAAACTGGGATTCGAAGCTTCACTTGATTGAGTTCTCGTACAATAATAGTTTTCATTCGAGTATTGGTATGGCTCGTTCCAAGCTCTCTATGTTCGTAAATGTCGATCACCTATATGTTGGAACGAAATCGGTGAAACCCAAATCACCTGTCCGGAACTTGTGCAAGAGACTACTGATTTAATTGTTCAAATTCGACAAAACCTCTTATCCGCTAGTAGCCGTCAAAAGAGTTACGCTGATAACCGACGACGACCTCTTGAGTTTCATGTTGGTGACCGTGTCCTTCTCAAGATATCCCCTTGGAAAGGTGTTGTTCATTTTGGCAAGAAATTCGAACTATTTTCTCTTTTTGTTGGACCTTTCAGGTTCTTGCACGGGTCGGTAGTGTTGCTTACACACTCGAACTTCCTCAAGAGATTTCTAACTTCCATTTGACGTTTCATGTTTCAAAACTGAAGAAATGTCTTGCTAGGGGAAACCTCCATGTACCACTCGATGAAGTGCGTATAAATGAAACAATGCATTTTGTCGAGAAACCGGTGGAAATCATGGATCACAAAGACAAGGAAACTAAACTTAGCCGTATACCTTTGGTAAAGGTTCGTTGGGAATCCAAACGTAGCGCTGAATTTACTTGGGAACGAGAAGATCAAATGCGAACAAAGTATCCTCATCTTTTTGTTAAAGATTCTTCTACTTAATTTTGGGATGAAATTCTCAAAAGTAGAGAATGCTGTGACATTTGCCATTTTTTATATTCGTATTTGTATTTGTTAAATCGACCCGCTTGTCATTTCAATATATTCGTTTCTAAAAGTTATCAATTTATATAAATTTCAATGATTTAAAGTTCGTATCCATTCATTTCCATTTGTATTGTTCAATTAACGAATCTCCGAGCCTTAAAAGTTTATAAAATAATCAAGTTTCAAACTATACGAGTATAAAACGTAAACAAATCAAAGATATTAAAGTATATAAAGATTCTATCTAGTTATAAATATTTATAAAGTTCAAGGTTTAAAGAATAAATAAAGTTTAAAAACAAAACATAAAAGTTTTGATAGTTCAGGGGCTTAAAGTGTAAATTTCATTTAAAAATTTAATAAAATATATAAGCCCGGTCCCCCCTTTCTTCTTCACGGTTATCCGTCGAGACAATCCGGCGGTCGGATTCCGGTGCCGGCGACCTTTAAAACAAGGATTTAACCTTCGTTTGACCAGTTAAATCATACCAATCGACATCTCCACTAATTATAAACATTATTATGTGATTATTTTGTCATTAACAACCAAGTTAACCCGTAATTAATCTCGACTCATCGGATTTTAACCAAAATTGTAATAACTCGAATTAAACACTAATCTATCAAACTGGGACTATATATATGACCAGAAACTTCTTCTAAACTTACGAATAACATATATCTATACAAACAAATTGTCCATAACCCCTAAATTGTTCATCCACATACGGTTCCAGCCAAGCTCCGTTTACCCTCATTCCGGCACCAAAGAAAGTAAGTAAAATATGTGTTCGTATTGTTTGTGGCCGTCTAACAAAATCATTAACATAAATCGGGCTAACATGGAACAGATTAGGAGAATTGGATCTAGGGTTTCTTGAAGAAGATGATGAACTTGTTGTTATCATTTAAATTTTTTTGTTTCTGATTTGTAACACAAAAAAGATTCTGGTCCAGTGGTTGTGTATGTTTGATATGGTCATGGTTCGAACCCGGGTCACTGCATATCAATTTTATTTTTGTTTAAAACCATTTTTTGTTAGTTATAATAAATCATTATAAAACAAATAAAATCATTTTTAAAGTTAGACAACAATTGTTGTAGATTGTTTTAACCTTTACAACCAAGAACCAAACTTTTACAAACCCTAACCAATCGTTACAACTCGTAAAATAACTATATAAATATGTGTATATATATATATATAATATCGTTGTAACTTTAACTCTAAACCGACAAACATTTATAATAAATAAAACATACAGGTAACGCTAAAGTTCCGTAAACATTATTATAATCAATATTTATCTTATAAGTAATATTATAATAATAAATTGTTAAAATCCAATGTATGTTAAAATATGTAAAAGTATATATACAAAAAATAATATATGAACTTTAAAACAGACATGTTATTACCATTAGTTAGTTAGTAATTCCCGTGTTCTTATTATTTTAGCTCGTGAGATTCGATCGTTCGGTTTCATATAACGCCCTTACCGTTTTATTTTCAAGTTATCCTTCAATTGAAAAGGTGAGTTTTTCACACCCCATTTTTACTCTTTTATTACTTTTGGGGGTAACATATGTATCCATCAAAATCCAACTACTTATGATTTCACTTACAAACTACAATTCGTTACATGGACTTGTGTGTTTACTTGTTACTTGCTTAAAATTATTTGCTCATGGATTACTTCAATAGAGTATGATCATACGCCCCCTTTGCACTCAAGACCTTGTTGTTATGAGTGGAAAATGGCCTCATTATCCGAATACGTTGGTGCACAATCCCAACTGGAAATGACCTTATTTGCTTTTCACGAGTTTTCATGGAATTGTATGATTTTTATGTATTATATAAAAACTGTGTGAACTCACCAACTATTAAGTTAGTTAACATTATTTTATACATATGTTACAGGTATGCTTATTAGAGGATGAAATAAGCGAAGACACTAGACATAGGATTATCAATACAGTGTTTGACTTGTTTATTTCCTTGTAATTTTTCTTATTTGCAAAAGTACTTGTTATTTGAATCATCAATAAAATAATGATAACATTGTCACTTAATAGTGTCACATGTGTTTTGAACAATCTGTACGTCACACTCGGGCGTATTCCGCTTTAGCCGGGGTGTTACATCTAGGTGTGTCGCCTTCGAATTATGTAGTGAGTCTTCTTTCTACTATATACTTTTGTAATAGAAAGTAGACCCAAGCCTCACCCCTCCATGTATGTGAATTTTTCGAATCTGTTTTTTATGGTCTATATTAAAAGATAGATATAGACAGGAACTAAGCAATAAAAACATAATACTAAAGGCTTACTCCCTTTTCTCTCTATTCTATCTATGGACGCTATGAAGGAATTCGTTCATAGAATGCTTTTTGCTTGCACTCTTTTTATTGAATAGGTCTTCTCCCTTCTATCCGCGAAGTAGGCAAGCATGAATCTCTCCCCATTTCTTTTGATGGATATAAAGAATATCTCCTTAGGAGAGTATTTTATGAGTTGGCTGTAAACTCTTTTTACCCGACATTTACCACCATCCGGAAACTCTTTTTTACCACCCGAACACGTGTCACAACCCCATGAATCCACTATCTCAAATAAAGGATTGTCACTACAAAAAATAAATGCTTCAACTTTCTTGTGAATGAATTGAATTGAGTTTTCAGATTTTATTCTAAACTAGCATGAAAACTAAGAAATAGTTTTGGAGTTTTAACCTAGCAATGCTCTTAACACATTTGTCGATCAACTTTTGCCGTCAATGAATATATCACATTTACGTATAGTTGGTCCAAAACCAGAGAGGAAAACATATGAAAATCAATTCACAATTGTGAAAGACATTAAATCTACTAACACTATAGGGTGTAGGGTTGATAACACGTTCATACAAGAACATGTATAAGATTATCAGGGCCGGTCCAGGCCTATGGCAGTGTAGTCGACCGCGATAGGCCCGAATTCTTTTTTTTTTATATTTTATAAAAAAAAAATTTGTTTAGGCCCATTATAAATTATTTGTAGCCCAATGCTCCAGTTATGTGTTACCATAAGGCCCATAACCCATTACAATATACTAATATAGATAATAGATCCAGAAGAGAAGTAGAAGTCTGAAGGTTTTAAAAATAATAAAAAGCCATAGCCATCTTCCAAGCTACCGTACGTACCACAAAAAGGAAGCCAGCCAGCCACAAACCACCGCCGTGACCACGGCGCTGACCACTGGACACCAGCCCACCACCCGACCACCGCCGCGGGCCCACATCTGGCTCCGTCAGTCCGTCCAGGCGTCCAACAGCAACTCCAGCAAGGGTTAGTTATAACTTCTAACTTCTTGTTTAGAATTAGTTGTTTATTACTTTATTTGTTTACTTGGTTTAGTTTTATTATAAAAGTTAGTGTCTTAGTGAGTTAGGGAGTTAATCAGTTGTTGAATTGTTGTTTTATCAGTTTATGTTTATTGAATATTTGAATTAACAGTTTTATTATATTAACAGTTAGTGTTACTTTGATTTTGTTTATTGAATTAACACATATATATTATTTTTTAGGAAAATGCCTCCTAAATACAAATACCTATCCGGTAATGAAAAACGCAAAAAGAGGAAACGTGACGAAGAAATAAGAAAGTCTCAAGCTGGGGATATATTTAAGTGTTTACAAAACAACCAGAAACTTCTAATGTTAATGAAGAACAAGAACGTGTTTATGGTGTTGCAGATAATGTGATTAATGTCGAAGCTAATGTTGATGGTAATGTCGATGTGGATGAAGATGATATTGATGTGGATGTTCGTGTTGATAAAGATGATATTGATGTGGATAAAGATGATGATGATGTGGATGAAGATGATGATCATGATGTTGATGCTAATGTGGATGGAGCTAATGTGGATGGAGGTAATATAAATACGAAAATTGATGTATTTGATCCTAGAAATTGGGATGGCCTTAATCCGTACATGATTAATATATTGGTTGAGAAAGGTCCAAAACGAGATCCTATTGATAAGCGTCCGGTGAATTCAACGGGAAACCGGTTTTCTTCAATCATGTATACTAGACCTCTATCTAATGGGGACACTTTTGATAGAGTATGGCTAGTGTATTCAAAGGAGGTTGACAAATTATTTTTTTTTTGTTGTAAACTTTTTAGAAAAGGGCATCCGAAAGGTGGGTTAGATAGCGATGGTTTTGCTACTTGGAAGAATTGTTCCGTTAGACTTAAAGAACATGAGCTTGGCATCAAACATTTGAAGAATATGAAAAGGTGGTTTGAAATGCGAAAGATGTTGAATTGTAAGGAAACCATCGACAAAGTAGCATACGAACAATTCAATAAAGAAAGAGATTATTGGCGAGAAGTTATTTTTTAGGATTATTGCACTCGTGAAATTTCTTGCTAAAAATGGTTTAGCATTTCGGGGATCCTTAGAGAAGTTATACCAAATAAATAATGGAAACTTTTTGGGATTGGTTGAAATGTTGGAAGAGTTTGACCCAATTATAAAAGAACATGTACGACGTATTATAAGTGACGAACTCAACGTACATTATCTTGGTCACAATATCCAAAACATGTTAATCGGTTTACTCGCACATCGGATTAGATCAGAAATTACCGAGAAGATAAAGAAAGCAAAGTATTACTCTATCATCCTTGATTGCACCCCGGATATTAGTCACCAAGAACAAATGTCTATAATTGTTAGGTATGTCAATATCAATTTAAAATCTAATTCGGTTACTGTTGAGGAATCATTTTTAGGTTTTCTAGTTGTTGATGATACCACCGGTAAAGGACTTTTTGATGTTACACTTGAGGAATTAAAGTCTCTTGGTCTTGATGTCAATAATATGCATGGTCAAGGCTATGATAACGGATCGAACATGAAAGGAAAACATCAAGGAGTTCAAAAGAGATTCTTAGATATAAATCCTAGGGCTTTTTATGCCGCATGTGGTTGTCATAGTCTTAATCTTGTACCATGTGATATGGCTAATGCTTGCACTAAATCTAGAGAATTCTTTGGTGTCATTCAACGGATTTATAGCGTCTTCGCTAATTCTACTAAGAGGTGGGCAGTTTTGAAAGACAATGTTAAAGGACTCACTCTTAAGTCAACGTGTCCTACTCGTTGGGAAAGTCGTGTGGATAGTGTTAAACCGATTAGATTTCAACTTTCGGATGTAAGAGAAGCTTTGCTTGAAATTAGGGACACCGACGGGGATAATAAAACTCAAAGTGATGCTCATACGCTAACAAAGAATGAATTTGGTGAGTATGAATTTTATTTAGCAATTGTCATTTGGTATGAAATATTATCAACGATGAATTTCGTTAGCAAAAGATTGCAAGCCAAGGATATGATTCTCGATATTGCTATTAAACAAGTGAAGAAATTGATCAAATACTTCAAGAATTATAGAGAAGTGGGGTTTCCTAAGGCAATTGTTGATGCTAAAAAATTGCCATTGAAATGGGTGTTAATTCGGTATTCTCTCAAAGTCGTCTGCATATTAGGAAAAAACAATTTGACGAGTCTCGTGAGCAAGAAGTTTTGTTTTCACCCGAGGAAAACTTTAGAGTCAACTACTTTTTATGTATTGTTGACCAATCGATTTCTTCTCTTGAAACAAGATTCGAACAATACGAACAATACGAAAAACTATTTGGTTTTTTGTTTTCTAAAAATTTGAAGGAGCTTGATGAAACAAAACTTAAATCGTGTTGTTATACTCTTCAAGAAGCATTGAAGCATGGAGAAGAGTCCGATATTGATGCCGAGGAACTTTTTTTGGAGTTGAAGTTGTTTGAGACATTTTTATCTAGTGATATTGTCATCCCTTTAAATGCTTTAAACAATGTGGTGCAATATGGTTTTTTTCCTGACGCGGTAAATGCATATCGAGTGTTGTTGACTATTCCGATAACCGTGGCTTCGGCCGAAAGAAGCTTTTCAAAATTGAAGTTGTTGAAGACTTACATGCGATCCACAATGTCCCAAGAAAGACTTAATGGCTTGGCGATGATATCTATTGAGAGCGATGTGTTGGAAAGCATAGATTATCAAGAATTGATCGAGAGTTTTGCTTCAAAAAATGCAAGGCGAGCATCGCGTTTCGTTTATGTATGTAAATTAGATTATTTTGCTACAATATTTATGTTTTGTGTATTGAAATTAATATTATCATCGTATGATTTGCTTTTTTATTTTAGTTGTCGAGTTTATATTTTACTTAAGTCTTAAGGCCCAAATTTAGATTCGCCTTCGGCCCAAATTTAGATTGTGTTTCTTGGAGCCGGGCCTGAAGATTATTATCCTATGAAGTACAAACCATACCTTGGTGGCACAATACGATTATGGGTATTCGCTTTTACATGAACCCCGACATATTTTTTCACCATGGAGGATATGCCACCAAATCAAACTCCCATCCTTGCATGGTAGAATATTTTGGTTTTGTGACAACTACTAGGTTTGTCGCTTAATGGTGATCCTTATGTATTTTTTTGTGCAACTATATTTTAATTACTTTAATTTGTTATTTTAAATTTCAGAATTTTAAAAACAAGACAATAATTATAATCTAGTCTTTATAATATATTTGTTTTTGTCTTTTAGAATTAATAGTAAAGCATACCTTTATCATATGCTTTCAATAGTAAATTTTAACGTTTATCTTTTTTAAGAGTTAAACATATGCGTTTAGACAAGCAATTAATTGAAATATCAACACAAACAATCGTGAAATAACTTCTTAGCCTCTTCTTTTTAGTGTGTTGCTAAACATACCACTCTCCCCTCTTTATACTAAATGCACTTCAACATTTTCTCTACTTATTAGTCCCTTCAAAAAATTTTCACTTGATAACCCCCTTTATATCTATCTATTCTAATAAAAAACTACTTATTTTTGCCACTTGTCATCCTTATAACCCTCCTCACATTTTTTTTACTTATTTCAATATATGGTTCTTGTCTTTTAAGTCATGTCAATATATGAATTCAAGTTTATTTTTATTATATGTAAATCCTAATCGATTCATTAACATTAATGGTGAAATAAGATAATATTAAAATCGACGTTACATGTTTGTTAGAATATAATTTTAAACTGACAGGTAATTGCAAATTAAAGCAAATAAATGTGCATTATTGTCAAAGAATTTGGATTTATATGGTAAACTACGAATTGTTTTTTAAACTGGGATTCGAGCAACAATGCATAACTTTTTATATAAGATTGATTTGGATTAATTTTTTTTCCACTTATTTCAATATATGATCCCTATCTTTTAAGCCATGTCAATTTATGAATTCAAGTTTGTTGTTATTATATGTAAATCCTAATCGATTCATTAACATTAATAGTGGAATAAGAAAATAAGAAAATATTAAAATTAATGTTATATATTTGTTAAAATATAATTTTAAAATCACAAGTAATTGTAAATTAAAGCAAATAAAGGAGCATTATTCCAGCAGGAACACTTTTAGCCCCTTAAACCTAAAATAACCAGGTCCATGTGGTTTCTTGGCATGTAGGGCTGAGTACCACCGTCAACAGTATGGTTTTCAATAAATTAAATAGAATGACTATCATGCGCTTTCAGAATATATATTGTGTGCTTGTAGTTTTGAAACATGTAGTTTACGTCCCCCATGCTTCAAAAGATTAGGTAAGTTGAATTATCTTAGTGGCGGTAGGCTTTTGGCCACTACCAGATTTTCCGACTCGTCCTTTTTTGGTGTTGCTGGTGGTGGCTGTGGCAGTGGTATCTTCATCTTCTTCGTGATCGAACGGGAGGTGCGAGACGGTGGCGGTTGGACACTTATTATTCTTGTTCTCCAATGCGAGTTTCATCATAAAGTTCAAGCACTTTAGTAGCACTACTTTTCTTATTTGTTTTAGGCATTCTTGGATGAGATGTAGAAGTTGTTATTAAGCTCAAATATATTAAACATTTGACACATCCTATTCTCTAACCGTTAAAGTATGCAATGCCTCTCTAGTCGTTCCACGCCTGCCTCAACACCCCAAAATATTTGCTTCACTTTAGCTTTCGTAGCTAAAGGGATCATGTGCAATGATCATTGTAATCTCGTATCAGTTTCATGGACTTAATTCTCTCATTGAATTTCCTAGCTTCGATAACCATTACTAACACTTCGATATTAATCAACCGCTTGAATATGATCCCTCCCTTTGACACCAAAGTATCATGATAGGACCCTCTTTGGTTATAATCCCTAATGTATACCAAGGTGAAATGGATTGGAAAACCTTTATCGAGCTTTTTAACGGTGTTAGAACCTTAAGGCTGGAACTCACCAAAACTGATCTATCTGTTGGTCTATTATTAACAACTTCTTCCCAACTACTTTCACTGTAAAAAAAGACTTCGATATTCACGACTTGTCTCAAACAAGAGAAAGAAACAAGTATCTTATTTTTTATAGATATTAACGATATGTTTCCTATGGTAACTGAGTTCATGAATTATGGCCAACAAACAGTACGAGCTGCAAGGTATATTAGTCAAGGTTTCATAATTACCTTATCACATGCGAATCGTTTACCTGTAACTATTCAATACCCCTACAAAAATTGATCAAATCCGAGCGTTTCCGCGGCCGAATCCACTTTGAATTTGATAAATGCATTGCTTGTGAAGTATGTGTTCGTGTATGTCCTATAGATCTGCCCGTTGTTGATTGGAAATTGGAAACTGATATTAGAACAATAAAGATCTTGCAAAGCTAAAGAGTCTGAAGCTAACGACACTGAAGCTGATGATTCCAAACTAACAAGTTACTAAAACATGCTAAGTTATGTATGCACTTAGTTTTGAAGATGAAGACCAAAACTAAAAGCTGATTGACAAATCACGCTGATTATGGAGCTACGTTAAAAAGTGGATATAGCTAATTTCGCATTCAATAAATATTTATCATACAAGAGATGGATTGGTGTGGTTCCTTTATGCCTAGGAGACCAAAGTATCATGAGAGGAGTAGGTGTGGTAGGGCACTCTTTATTCGAGGCTAATGAATGTCACGTTGGCACTTTTTGCCTTGTTATTGAAGAGAGGGTAGGGTTTTGAAGTCCTTGTTAACTATGTTAATTTTGCAACGTTGTTGGGCCCAAATTGTTTCATAATTTTGTTAGGCTTTTGTATTTAGAATTGATTTGTAATTAATCTATCATGTTGCTTTTGTTTAGTTATGGTTGTACCTGGATATGGCTAAAGACTATGCAATTGCCGTATTGGGCCGGCCCAAGTGGCCCATTATGTAGTAAACCTAGGTATGGAGTATAAATGCCCACTCATAATCCAGACTATGTTTAGATCAGCTGTCGTTGTTGCTCCTTCTATTCAGATCTCTTATCTACGTTGCTTCTACTATTCAGATCGGCTGTTGCCGTTGCTCCTTCTGTTGGTCCTGCGGTTTTGATCGGGTGTTGCCGTTGAACGATTAGGGTTTTTATGGTGAGTTACAACCCCTTTCTAATCGAAAGATCCCAATTTGTGTTTTGGTTTATAGGTCAAGAAATCAAAAACATATATTAAATCCTTCTGTTGAATTTCCAATTTTAGATCTTTACAGGTGGAAATCAAAAACGTATAGTGGAAGAAAACTTATAACCTTTGGCGATTGATTTCTATATACTGCACCTGCTTCTACTTCCACTTTCACGCGATAACGTTTTTCTAAGCTTTAGTTCTGGTATGATCGCCGTTACCTAACCTTTTTTGTTAATATGATGATTAGTATTTAGCCTTTATAACACATTAATTAGTACTTAGCATAGTTATTAAAAGCATTGCGTTTTGACGCCTTGGTGATTTTTCAGGAAAAATAGGTGGTACACGGACTACCATGACTTAAGGTGCTATTTTTGGACAAAAATCGGAAATTCCCTATTTTTTAACTTTTCTTTTAATCTTGATTTTATTTGATTTTCTTAGATTTATATCTTAAACAACTTATCCAAAATTCACCGGATTAACAAAATTAACTCTAATCTTTATCATGTCTCTCTATAATTAACGACAATTGCTTGTACTCATGAGGTTAGTATGTTTTTAAATCTGTTAACTATGATGAAGATACACGATGAAGGTTTTGTTTTAACCTGCTTGTTAAAGTTATGAATTTGAATTCTGAACCTTCTTGTTAAAGTTGTGTGGTGGGAATAAGAAATGTTTGTAAGAAATAATGATTTTGAATAGAACAATTAGAATATGTTAAGTTTTAGTGATGTAATCTTTTTTAGAATTTTTATTACTTTATGAATTTTTTGCTTTTGAGTATGAAAAATTTGGTTATTTTGGGATTTTAAATGATTTCGCACTTTATGTTGAGGATTATGCTTTTAAAATATTTTGGTATTTGAATAAAGTGATATTCGCTATTACAAATTTTGTTGGGATTTTTTTATTTAACTATGCTTTTGTTAGACCCACGCCTTTTTATTGGCATCTAGCGCTTAGGCCCCCACGGAGGCCCTATGCGTCTTAAGTGAGCCGATCGTATTTGATAACTATGGTATTTAGTAATTAATATTCATTCCATCATGGTTTTTGTTGAAGTATGAGAATAGAGTTCAAATCATGCTTTAATCCGACCTGATATTTCCATATTTGAATTGTTAGTTCCCGAAAAAAAGAGAAGTCATGAGAGTAAGGGTCTACTTGGTAAGGGTAAAGGAATGAAAGGGGGAATGGAAGAGGGGAGTGTAATGAATTATTCTATTCTTTTGTCATATTTGGTTAACCTATAACAATGAATTGAGTTATTACCTTTTGTTGTTTGGTAGAAAAAAAATATAGGAATAAAAGACGAATGACAAAATAGCCCTACATCAAAATAAAGAAACATTACCTAAAAAATAAAAATTGTGTCAGTGGTTGCGATGGCGAAGGTGGTGGTGGCAGGGATGACGGCGGTGTGGCGGCGACAATGGTGGTGGTGGCAACGACGAAGGTGGTGGCGACGACAATAGCGGTGGTAGTGGTAGTCAGGTCGTGGTGCTATAGCGGTTGTGGCTGCCAGGTGCTGGTGGTGGTGGTAAGGCAGTGGGGGTGGCGACGGTGGCAGCCAGACAATGGTGGTTGTGTGATTGAGAGAGTACGTAGGGTGAAAGAAGAATGAAAAGAAAAAAGGGGAGTGCGAAGGAATGAGATTCCTAGTGCCATGTAATTGTCAATTCAATTTTTTTGACCAACCAAACACCTTTCTTCACCCCCTCATAATGATTCATTTCATTCTGCTATCATTCTTGAATACCAAAAGCCACCTAATGGTTTATGTTGGTAATTAAGAACATTGGAATTGAAAAAACTAATTTATTACGGATTGAATATAAAGACACAAATTAATAACTGTTCATTTTTGTTTACATTGATTACTCATTAATACTTTGTGAACCGGTGCCTCCTAGTTTCCTTCGTATGATGTGATGAAAGAGAAATAGTTCATTGTAACTCACCAAGTACATAATTAATAATAATGTTATGTTATCAGATGATATCTATTGCATAACTCACCAAGTAACCTTTTGTATCCTACAACTATTAAATAACATAATATAGGATAGTACATAACAGCACGACATAGCTTAGCATAACCTAACCTAACCTATAAGGAAGCACATCATATCATTGTAAATTTCTTGTAGAAACTAACCATCAAATTGCATATATATTTACAAAAGTCTTAACAGAGAAGAAACTGTATCTTTTCAATAAACGTGAATCATTAGCTGCTCTATCATATTGTTCTTTGTTAATCAGTTGCTCATATTGTGTGCTTGTAGTTTTGAAACATGTAGTTTACGTCCCCCATGCTTCAAAAGATTAGGTAAGTTGAATTATCTTAGTGGCGGTAGGCTTTTGGCCACTACCAGATTTTCCAACTCGTCCTTCTTCGGTGTTGCTGGTGGTGGCTGTGGCAGTGGTATCTTCATCTTCTTCGTGATCGAACGGGAGGTGCGAGACGGTGGCGGTTGGACACTTATTATTCTTGTTCTCCAAAGCGAGTTTCATCATAAAGTTCAAGCACTTTAGTAGCACTACTTTTCTTATTTGTTTTAGGCATTCTTGGATGAGATGTAGAAGTTGTTATTAAGCTCAAATATATTAAACATTTGACACATCCTATTCTCTAACCGTTAAAGTATGCAATGCCTCTCTAGTCGTTCCACGCCTGCTTCAACACCCCAAAATATTTGCTTCACTTTAGCTTTCGTAGCTAAAGGGATCATGTGCAATGATCATTGTAATCTCGTATCAGTTTCATGGACTTAATTCTCTCATTGAATTTCCTAGCTTTGATAACCATTACTAACACTTCGATATTAATCAACCGCTTGAATATGATCCCTCCCTTTGACACCAAAGTATCATGATAGGACCCTCTTTGGTTATAATCCCTAATGTATACCAAGGTGAAATGGATTGGAAAACCTTTATCGAGCTTTTTAACGGTGTTAGAACCTTAAGGCTGGAACTCACCAAAACTGATCTATCTGTTGGTCTATTATTAACAACTTCTTCCCAACTACTTTCACTGTAAAAAAAGACTTCGATATTCACGACTTGTCTCAAACAAGAGAAAGAAACAAGTATCTTATTTTTTATAGATATTAACGATATGTTTCCTATGGTAACTGAGTTCATGAATTATGGCCAACAAACAGTACGAGCTGCAAGGTATATTAGTCAAGGTTTCATAATTACCTTATCACATGCGAATCGTTTACCTGTAACTATTCAATACCCCTACAAAAATTGATCAAATCCGAGCGTTTCCGCGGCCGAATCCACTTTGAATTTAATAAATGCATTGCTTGTGAAGTATGTGTTTGTGTATGTCCTATAGATCTGCTCGTTGTTGATTGGAAATTGGAAACTGATATTAGAACAATAAAGATCTTGCAAAGCTAAAGAGTCTGAAGCTAACGACACTGAAGCTGATGATTCCAAACTAACAAGTTACTAAAACATGCTAAGTTATGTATGCACTTAGTTTTGAAGATGAAGACCAAAACTAAAAGCTGATTGACAAATCACGCTGATTATGGAGCTACGTTAAAAAGTGGATATAGCTAATTTCGCATTCAATAAATATTTATCATACAAGAGATGGATTGGTGTGGTTCCTTTATGCCTAGGAGACCAAAGTATCATGAGAGGAGTAGGTGTGGTAGGGCACTCTTTATTCGAGGCTAATGAATGTCACGTTGGCACTTTTTGCCTTGTTATTGAAGAGAGGGTAGGGTTTTTGAAGTCCTTGTTAACTATGTTAATTTTGCAACGTTGTTGGGCCCAAATTGTTTCATAATTTTGTTAGGCTTTTGTATTTAGAATTGATTTGTAATTAATCTATCATGTTGCTTTTGTTTAGTTATGGTTGTACCTGGATATGGCTAAAGACTATGCAATTGCCGTATTGGGCCGGCCCAAGTGGCCCATTATGTAGTAAACCTAGGTATGGAGTATAAATGCCCACTCATAATCCAGACTATGTTTAGATCAGCTGTCGTTGTTGCTCCTTCTATTCAGATCTCTTATCTACGTTGCTTCTACTATTCAGATCGGCTGTTGCCGTTGCTCCTTCTGTTGGTCCTGCGGTTTTGATCGGGTGTTGCCGTTGAACGATTAGGGTTTTTATGGTGAGTTACAACCCCTTTCTAATCGAAAGATCCCAATTTGTGTTTTGGTTTATAGGTCAAGAAATCAAAAACATATATTAAATCCTTCTGTTGAATTTCCAATTTTAGATCTTTACAGGTGGAAATCAAAAACGTATAGTGGAAGAAAACTTATAACCTTTGGCGATTGATTTCTATATACTGCACCTGCTTCTACTTCCACTTTCACGCGATAACGTTTTTCTAAGCTTTAGTTCTGGTATGATCGCCGTTACCTAACCTTTTTTGTTAATATGATGATTAGTATTTAGCCTTTATAACACATTAATTAGTACTTAGCATAGTTATTAAAAGCATTGCGCTTTGACGCCTAGGCGATTTTTCAGGCAAAATAGGTGGTACACGGACTACCATGACTTAAGGTGCTATTTTTGGAGAAAAATCGGAAATTCCCTATTTTTTAACTTTTCTTTTAATCTTGATTTTATTTGATTTTCTTAGATTTATATCTTAAACAACTTATCCAAAATTCACCGGATTAACAAAATTAACTCTAATCTTTATCATCTCTCCCTATAATTAACGACAATTGCTTGTACGCATGAGGTTAGTATGTTTTTAAATCTGTTAACTATGATGAAGATACAAGATGAAGGTTTTGTTTTAACCTGCTTGTTAAAGTTATGAATTTGAATTCTGAACCTTCTTGTTAAAGTTGTGTGGTGGGAATAAGAAATGTTTGTAAGAAATAATGATTTTGAATAGAACAATTAGAATATGTTAAGTTTTAGTGATGTCATCTTTTTTAGAATTTTTATTACTTTATGAATTTTTTGCTTTTAGTATGAACAATTTGGTTATTTTGGGTTTTTAAATGATTTCGCACTTTATGTTGAGGATTATGCTTTTAAAATATTTTGGTATTTGAATAAAGTGATATTCGCTATTACAAATATTGTCGGGATTTTTTTTATTCAACTATGCTTTTGTTAGACCCACGCCTTTTTATTTGCATCTAGCTCTTAGGCCCCAAGGGAGACCCTATGCGTCTTAAGTACGCCGATCGCATTTGATAACTATGGTATTTAGTAATTAATATTCATTCCATCATGGTTTTTGTTGAAGTATGGGAATAGAGTTCAAATCATGCTTTAATCCGACCTGATATTTCCATATTTGAATTGTTAGTTCTAGAAAAAAAGAGAAGTCATGAGAGTAAGGGTATAGGAATGAAAGGGGGAATGGAACAGGGGAGTGTAATGAATTATTATATTCTTTTGTCATATTTGGTTAACCTATAAAAATGAATTGAGTTATTACCTTTTGTTGTTTGGTAGAAAAAAAATATAGGAATAAAAGACGAATGACAAAATAGCCCTACATCAAAATAAAGAAACATTACCGAAATAAAAAATAAAAATTGCATCAGTGGTGGCGATGGCGAAGGTGGTGGTGGCAGGGATGACGGCGGTGTGGCGGCGACAATGGTGGTGGTGGCAACGGCGAAGGTGGTGGCAACGACAATAGCGGTGGTTGTAGTAGTCAGGTCGTGGTGCTGTAGCGGTTGTGGCTGCCAGGTGCTGGCGGTGTTGGTAAGGACGTGGGGGTGGCGACGGTGGCAGCCATACAGTGGTGGTAGTGTGATTGAGAGAGTACGTAGGGTGAAAGAAGAATGAAATGAAAAAAAAGGGAGTGCGAAGGAATGAGATTCCTAGTGCCATGTAATTGTCAATTCAATTTTGTTGACAAACCAAACACCTTTCTTCATCCTCTCACAATGATTCATTTCATTCTACTATCATTCTCGAATACCAAAAGCCACCTAATGGTTTATGTTGGTAATTAAGAACATTGGCATTGAAAAAACTAATTTATTACGGATTGAATATAAAGAGACAAATTAATAACTGTTCATTTTTGTTTACCTTGATTACTCATTAATAACTGTTCATTTTTGTAATCATTAGCTGCTCTATCTTATTGTTCTTTGTTAATCAATTGCTCATATTCCAACAGTAATTGCTGGGTCCGTCCTGAAAGGTGGCAGTGTTGAGCTTCTTCTAGGTCTTGGAACATCTTTGAAAGAAGGGATCCAAAAAGAAGCAACAAAGGTTAAATCTTTTGTGCATTTTTGTTTTATTTATCACAAGAAAGAGTATTTCTTAGGACAGGTTAATAAAATAATTGTTTATTGTAGACAATCACAAATCTTTCGGTGGATCCGGCTTTTGCAATATCTCTGAACATATGGGTGGCTGGAGAGGCCGCTACAGAGATTTGGAATCTTTCTGCTAGTGATGAGCATCAGGTTTTCAGTTTTATTTTTTGTTGGTCAAATTTCAAAACTTTATCTCTTGGTTAAATCTTTACTAATACGGGCGATGTTAATTAAGGGAGCTATTGCTGAATCCGGTGATATTATTGCTTTAGTCATTTCTGCCACGTGTCTTGATTTTGTGTCACGTGCACATTGGCAACGGATGATATGTGTGGCATGGAAATTGCAGCAGTTGGTGGTATTAATGCTTTAGTAACACTAGCTCATGATGCAAGATTAACGGCGTGCAAAAAGAGGTAATAATATGATATTAATTAATGTGTAAAGTGAAATAAGTATCAAGAAATGTGATATCTTATTATGGTACAGGTGGCCCGCACATTGACTTATTTAACAGTAGATGATAGAAACCGAGAACACATTGCATTAGCTGGTGGTCCAAACTTTCATTGTGCCGCATGTGCTCCTTTTCAGGTCAAACTCAACATTCCTCTTATTATAACAAAACTAGATTTTTACAAATTTTGATTTTAAATAAAATTACAGTTTACCGTTCTGGGTGCGCGGTATGCACGCTACCATGCGAACCTATTGCAAAAGTCTGGTGCATTGCGTGTTCTTAGGGCCACCTCCGCCGCAACTGCTGGTCCGTTAGAAGCGAAGATATTCGCAAAAATTGTGCTCAGGAACCTAGGAACTTTCATTGTGTAGAAATGTTGCAGATCAAGTTAGAAAGTAATATAGTCAACAGTCATACTCTTTTCTTTCATCACCACGATACTATGATTACGGGTCATGGGTCGGCGCGTTATTAGGTCAGGGGTGATAGGTAGAGGTCATCTATTGGATAAGATTGGAAAATATGGGCAGTACGCAATTACGTGAGTTTTAGTTGTTTACTTTATATTAAGAAGTAGCAGTAGCTTTGTTATATATGGCTATTTTATTTTCATTCCACTGTAATTGTAATGAAGTTGAAATAAATATCAGAAAGTACGTTCCCTAGTATATATGTGTTTGTGTGTGCCTAACCAGGCCTATACCCCCATTCCATTTTTAAAAGTTATTGATAAAATTACCAAATTAATGAGAAAATTAGTCAAAGTATTTTTGGTAAAACCAAGTCAAACGAATCCTAAACTGCAAGAAAGTTGAAAGAAACTTCGTGGCATGAAAGTAAGGGACTCTTGTGTGGCAAGAAAGTAACCAAGACATGTGTGGAAAATGGCAAGAAAGAAACAAGACATGTGTAACAAACAAAACATGTGTGGGAAGATCAAAGATCAAGAAAGATTAATGCAAGAACTGCAAGATAGGAAATAAAAAGTCTAAGAAAGTGAGGCAAGAAGAGAGTATGATAGGCAAAGAAGCCAACAAAGATGGAAGCCCAACAACACCAATCGAAGAGCAAGGGAACGTGTTGAATCAAATTTCAACGAATGGAAATGTTAACAATCTTGAAGGCATATAATCATTGGGAAACAATTGTTTAAACGAAAGAAGTAATTAATGAAAAATTATGTAACCTCCCGAGTTTCATTTGGTATTTAAATGAATCGGGTTAATTGAGTTTTAGAAGAACATCGTAATTATTTAAAGTATGAGGGGGCTAAGTATCATTAGATGAAAATTTAAATAAGAAAACCCTGCCTACACGTGCAACACATCTTGTCGGTCCCGTATAGCTCACTCATTAGCTCACTCACTCACTCACTCACTGTCGTGACCCACACATAAATGTTGACAAGAAGGTTAACGTCTTACTATTTTTGTAAAGAACAATAGAATATTAAATTCGGAATCAATAACACTCTAAATGTTGCTCAACTTACATGAAGATAACAAACACACAATGTAACTCAAAATATTTCCATATATATTATGACGGATACAATGAAAATCAATTAGGGTTTCAAGGTGGAATGTCAGGATTTATGGAAGCTTTTCGTATAGGAGGGAGACAGCCGTCAATCCACAATATTCGCTCTAGTCCATTGTTATGTCGTGTGTCATAGGCGTTCCTTAAAAGTTCTTTTTATAGGCCTACTCTGACACCTGACATTCCCTTTTAGAAACCCTATTAATTGAAATAAAACATATTCAAATGTATTACAAATTATTTTAAGTGTAAACATGTCTTCGGGCAAGCTTTGCAGCTTTGTCTTTTAGCGAGCAGACCTGGTAACCATTAAGTGTGCCGGGGAACAGTTCTCCGGGCAAGCTTTACTTAGAATATTTTCATTAGAAAATATTCATCTAGCAGACTTCAATCCTCTTGACCATATCAAACTTTTCTCGATAAAGTCCTACGAGCAAACTTGTTCTTCAGAGGTCCCTTCAACCTTTTGTTAACTTAACTTATTAAACAATCCCAAGTGTGTTGGTAACAATGTAGTTTGCTCTGAGTTGAACCTTGCTCATTAGAAGTCCATAAGTAATTTATTTATCAACTTCCTTCAAGCTTGCTGGGACCACTGTTTATTATGAATAAACCTTGCTACATCCACCAAAAGACTTTGTTTTAGCTAGGTTTAGTCAAGAGTTTGCTAGACAAAGTAGCAGCAGCACTGATGATGATTGTGCCAACAACGAATATGTTGTGGGACAAACAATGGTCATAGGTGATGCTAATATATTTTGACCCACTCATTTAAGTTAACAAGTTATTTAATAGTTACCCGTTTTCAAGTAGACCCAAATTGACCAGGCTTATTTGAGATGACCCAAATGAACTCGTATTCAATTTATATTTGCCAAATCAACCAATTATTCTTTGAAGAGTGAGTCATAATTGCACCTAAACTTAACTTCGTGCTACATCAGTTATCATACCTAGCTATTGCAAACCAAGCGTCACATTTTTTAATGGTACTCAGATCCTATGCATAACCCAAACAACTGCTTTTAAGTAATGATACCCTACCAAACCTAAAAGAAATCATCAGCAGAATCCTGATTACACAAATTACCTTTACGGGGAAGGGCCAAAAAGAAGATTGTTCTTGCATGCAACTACACCTTCAAAAGACAAATATCAACTGCAGTTAGTATCTTGTGATTATATTTATACAAAAATGATACATTTATAAATCTTAAGATAACATTTATACAACTTTCCTTTTTGCATAGCAAATTATCCAAACATGTCAACGAAAGTCATGACCTCACCAAGTCCGATTCATCAAACCACCACCACCATCATCATCATGAATATCATAGTCAAAATCGTCATCGTCGTCAACATCATCATCATAGGACGTGCCAGATGTGTCAACATCAAAATCATCGAGAATGGGCATGTCATCATCATAGTCATAGTATTCGTCGTATTCATCACCAGAATAGCCATTGAAAATATAATAAGTACTTAGATACCCTTCAAGAGAATGATGAGGAAGTTTTAGATACTTAATCTGGTGTGAACATCTCTTCCCTGAGTCCCCATTTAGATCAAGGTCCAAGCACCGACGCAAGTCGAGTGATTCAAGGTGACAACAACCATCCAAAATCGCCTGCAACCCAATGTTTTCCAGGCCACTTCCAATGAGTTAAAGGTGAGTTAACTCGGGTAAGTGAATCCCAATTGCTAAGGCTATCTTATTTGAAATACTCACGAAGTCATCATCGATATCAGTAATAGTCGATAACGAAAGTGATTTCTGGTTCACTTTGAGTGTTTTTAGCAAGGGGCAATAGCGACCTGCAGCTTCAATACATTCAACCTCAAGTTTTATTCTGACAAGGCTGAGTTCTTCCAATAATGATAATTTCTTGAAAGGTTCACTCCAGAGTCCACCATACCTTCCACCAAAATAATTTACGATTTCTAGACGTCTAAGCTGACTTGATCGATTTACAGAAGAATCAAATACACAAAATTAATAGAACAGAATATAAATTAACCCACATATTTCTTCACCCTTTATTTATAGTCAATTTATGCAACGGGTCAACAGAATATGAAAACACTCATACCTATCAGCAACATAACGAAGAAGCTCATAATCACAAAACCGGGCGACAGTTAAATCAAGCAATTGACCTTGGCTTCTATCCACAGCAACATAACGAAGAAGCTCATAATCACAAAACCAGACGACAGTTAAATCAAGCAATTGACCTTGGCTTCTATCCACAACATGCTTACACATCTCCTTGCACGCAGCACTACCAACTGGATCTCCTGAACATTCTTCCATATAAACGACCCTCCACATGGCAGGGTCCTTGCGGATTTCACGCCACGCAGTGCACACTAACTGGGCATTCTCGAGGCGGTCAACCACACCAACTCTTTGGAGAATATTGAGCATTAAATCTGATGGAAGCTCCAGCCAGTTCCTTGTTTGTCATTGTCACTTTAAACATTATTCACAAAGCAAAGCAAAGCATATCAAACATGTTCTGCATGAAAGTAAAGTAAAGTTTGAACTTAAATTACGTACACTGAATAAACTGATAAACCCTAGAAACTTCAAAAATCAAAGAAGTTCGTACTATATCTATAATTAATTTGGGAAAATTTAGCAAAAGATCGATAACACTAAACAAGAAGAATCGTTTGTGGCTTCTGGAAACTTGAAGTAATTTGGGAATTCCAGCTAGCGATGGCTATTTGAGCCAAAATATTTTAAATGTGTTAATTTTGGTTGTTTTAAAATTTATATGGTTTGATCACTTGAAATTTCACGTTTTTATTTTCATGTCAAAATGGGTCGACAAATTTAAATATGGGTCGATGTGGGTTAGTGTCTTAAGGAAAAGTGGCAGGTTCGGGTTAAAACGGGTTTTGGATTGGAACAAGATCGGTTTAGGTTTTGGCTCGGATTAAATTTCGTGCCGACACCAGTTTTCGCACTGGACGGGTTGGGTTTCGGTTTCTTCCGAGATTTCGCACCGGATAGGTCGATTTTGGATTCGTTTTCGGTTTTTTTGTTTCGTTTTGGTTGGGGTTTTCAGTTTCATTTTTGTCCGGTTTCAGTTTTTTTAGTTTCGTTTTGATCTTTTTTCGGTTTCGATCAATTCGGTTCAGTTTTGGTATTTTGTTTTGTTTTCGTTGACTTTTCAGTTTCGGTTATTTTTTTTTATAAACGAGGAGAACGGCTAAAACAGTTTAGGTTTTTTACTTTTTTCTTTCTATTATTTATATTTTGAGTTATGCTTTTTTTATTGTTTTTTTCTTTTTTTTTTGAATTTTTTAAGAGGTTTTTGATCTTAACAAAAACACTCAAAAAAATTAATAAAAATAATAACTCAAAATATAAACAAAAACAAAAAAAGTAAAAAAAAATTCTAAATGTTTCGTCCGTTGTCCGTAAAAAAAACACCTACTCGAAACCCATTTTGACCCGTTCCGACTTTGACCCATTCCGACTTGGACCCATTCCTACCCGAACCTTTTGACCCTAACTCGTTCCGACCCGAATCAAAATAACCCTTTTTTTAGTTGACCCATGTAACATTCGTCTTTTTCGGTTATGATTGTATTTGTATTTGTATCAAAACCCGACCCGTTTGTAAACCGAATCTTTCAAAAATATAAAATATTGGACTTTTATGTTTCATAATCATCTCACACTTGTCGGTTTTTGAAAACACTTTTTAACGGTCTTTAAAATGCGAAAAACGCTCGAAACGACTCGAGAACCAAACTGGACCAGCCCCCCCCCCTGAAGGCGCCGCGCCGACCAAGGGGAGGAGCCGGTCGCGCGACGCCAAGCTTCACCTGCACACATATTCGGATTTTCTTGTTTATTTGTGTCTTGTTTGACCACTTTAACTTAACCTTTCTCATGCAAACCTCAAAAGAAACCCTTCATAACCCACCCCTCACTCTTGCCTTATATATACAAGTCCATCCTCTTCATTATCTCTTGCTCATTCATCTTCTTTCTCTCTCAAACTAATAACACTATCTCTAACTTTCAAGGTTATTAATAATCAAGCAACAACCTTCTTTAATTCTTGTTTATTACTTACTAATTCATATCTTGTGGCACAACATATATATAACATGCACCCCTTATTTCCTTCGACTTTCATCTTCTTTGGGAGGTGATATGCTACAAGGCAAGGCTTCATGGAGAACTCTTTGTAGTTCTTGATTATACTATTTTCCTTTAATGTTTTACTAGTCTTGTTTATATTATAAGTAGTTTAGTTTTAATTCATGTTTAAAGGGTTTCATGGTTTTGGGTATGAAGTCACTAGTCACGGTTTTTTCCCGAGATTAGACCCGAATCAAGACCGAACCAAGACCGAACTCTTGTTTACTAGCTTTTGTTTTAAATAGTTTTGTTTACTAGTTTTGTTTAAAATAGTTAAATAAATATGTTTATGAAAGATTTGAACCTTGTTACTTCTAAAACCAATTTGATAGTTCTATGGTATTTGGGTATGTGGCAACCATCCTCGGTATCATTCCGAGTCAAGGACCGAACCAAAACCGAACTAAACCGAGTTCACTTGCCTAAGACACACAAGTGTGTTTTTGGCCATCGAAACTCATCTTTTCTTCAAGAATGTATTTTAAACTAATTTTAAGTATTTTATCAACTTACTTGGTGTGTCGGAATCCAAATTGATCTTATAACAAGCTTGGACCGGTGAAACCAAATACACACTTAACGGACGTTAAGGTTCTTCATAATAGAACTATATACTTGGTTAAGTCTTTCGATTTTATTGAGTTATCTCAAAACATTTTGGAAAGTTAACTTTGAGTTTAGTTAATTATCTAGACCCAAATTAACAAATCCTAACACTCGATTAAAACCTTGTTTTGGTGTTCATATACCCAAAGGGTCTTGCATTAGTGCATTATAACCCACATAAGTTACTTAACATAGGTTGAGTAATAATTATGAATGAAAAACCAAGACCCGGTTTTGAGTAAACTTACTTTTTTAGAACATGTCTTTAATTTCCAAAATATTTACATTTTTAAACCATAAACTTCATTTATTTACTTTACTTGTCATACTTTACTTTAAACCCTTACAAGGCTACCTACTAACTTAAGACCCATTCAATCTAGGTCTTGTTCGTTAACCCGATCTCCGATTATTCACGAATCAATCTTTCAAGTTACTTAGTTAATGTGAGTACATTTCATCCCCCGTTTTCACTTTTATATTTTGGGGGTAACATGCATACTTATTCAAACAAAAATGATTTATATTATACTCATTTCTCAAACCACAAACTTTAGGGTGTATGATTCTAGAATACTTGCTCTATTGTGTGTTATATGTTTCATATGCTTTACGTGTGCGAGTGTTTATTTTTATATTGTTGTTGAGCCTCATTAAGTATGATCATACGCTCCCCTAACTACTTAGCTTTGTGCTAGTAGAATAGGTCCTCATTATCCAAGTATGTCGGTTGTTACCGATTAGAAAGGATCCTCATTTACATATATTTTATATACCATGATTGATGCTTTTATTTATAGTCTCATATACGTTTGTGGATTTCGCTCATATTATATATACTCAAAACTATGAAATTGCTCACCAACATACGTGTTGACAAATGTTATTTTATGCATTGTTACAGGTTTGATTATTACTTGAGTTGGAGTTTGAAGACGTCATTCTATTTTGATACCGTTAGGTTATTAGAAGAATGAACAATATTTATGTCTTATATTTTGGTTTTATTTGTATGAACAATATGTGTTACTTTGGTGATTGAATGAAATTAATGAGTTGATTTAATATTGTCACTTTAATAGTGTCTTGTGTTCTTAGGCAATCCGTTTCACCCCGGCATGTTCCGCCGCCTTTGGTCGGGGTGTTACAGATTGGTATCAGAGCCAAGACTATAAGATAGGTGGTTAGACGTAACGGCCTAGTATAGTTTTGCTTTAGGGTCCTTACATGTGTTGCTTATACGTGTTACCCTACTTGATTGTTCATTACGCTTATACATTTAATTGCTTATTTATTTCATTTAATCTTCAAAAATATACACATGCACACACTCTCATAGTATTCCAAGGTATCCTTACCTTAAAACGCAAAAACATTAGTTTTTATATTATGTTTTATGGATCACAAACTTAATTTATATCCCGTTATTTAATATCTCCTTAAAGGTTGCATTTATATCGGGTTTGTAGTCATCATGGAAAGCGAAACACTATGAAACGACCATTTGACAAAGATATTCCAAGAATCGAAGGTGATATACTTACCTAGGATGGTTGAATTATAGTGTGCGTTTTCTAGGCCTACGAATCGTGTTATACATGTCAATAATTTAAGTTGTCGAATGCAAGCGTTCCGGTTGCCTCCTTATATTTTTTGTGTTAAAAATACAAGTTGTTTTTAACATCTCGTTGTATCTCCGTTTTTATTATATGTTATTATCGTTATTTGAGTCACAACAACATAATTAGACGCGATGGTACGTGCACATGTTCGACTCCACCTATTATTTTATACAAGCTTTATTTGTCGGGATATCAAATTTTGGTGATTTCATGTACGATTTTCCCGAACACATATATAAATTTCAAAATCTCAAAACCTCCAATTTTTGAATGGCAAAAGTTTGAAACTTATAAATATATATACATTTTATCTTTTGATGCAAGTATAAAATAGCTTTTACTAACATTCTCATCCTCATAATTCTAATATTCACAATCATTAAAACCCTACATTTACTCATTTTCCCTCATACTTATATCAATTATCCCAAACTTATACCATTTTTCTCTTATTATTTTAGAATGCCTCCAATCCGTCACCAACTACGCAAGCCGAGCTCCGGTCGTCGGATGGCCGCAATGGTAGCTAAAGAAATCGCCGTTGTGATTCCCGGACTCATAACTCAAATCCAAGCCACCCAACCCACCGTTACTCAAACCACACCCAACCCCGTACCGTTCGCTTTGAAAAACTTCACTAGTGCCAACCCATCTCAGTTCTTTGGTACGAGTTGTGCCACCACTTTGTTGCGATGGTTCGATAAAATGGAAAGTGTGTTTACTCTTTGTGAGTGCCCCGAACTCAAAAAGACCACGTATGCCTCTAGCATGTTTGAGAATACCGCCCGCACTTGGTGGAATTGCGAGATTTTCACCCATGGAGCGGAGGTAGCTATGGCCTACTCATGGACCAAGCTCAAAGAAGTCATGATGAAAAAGTTTTGCCCAAAATATGAACTTCAAAAACTCGAATCCGAATTTTGGGAACTCAAGCAAGAGAGTGGTGACAACTCCGCCTACTCCAACCGCTTTCACAAGCTTAGTCTCTTGGTTCCTCACTTGGTCACTCCCATCGAAAGGGCTATTGACAAGTATGTTGGCGGTTTGCCTATCCAAATCCGCGAATCGGTGATGAGTCGCAACCCGAAAACCATTCATGATGCTATTACCTTCGCCGGTGCTCTTTCTGAAAACCATGTCAAAGCCGGTACCCTCTCCATCAAGAAAACGAGTGACAAGAGTAAGCCCGAACCAACCCCTCAAACTAAAGCCGACCCACAACCTCAAGCCATCAACTACTCCAATTCCACCCACCAAACCAAAAAGAAAACCAAACCAAACTACCGAAACTATCCTATCACCCACCCATCAAAACCTCAATCTCAACCCCGGGCACCCCAAAACTGAAAACCGTATTCCGGTCCGCACCCACTATGTAACACTTGTCAACGTCATCATCCCTCCTACTCTGCTTGTCGCCACTGCACCAAGTGCAATCGCTATGGTCACACTAACAACGTGTGTCGAGAAGCCTCTCGTGGGCAACCCGCTCCACCAAGGTTTGCCCCATCCAACCAAAATTGTCACGCTCCTTTTGCTCAAAACCCTCCATCCCCACCTAGGGCTTGTTTCAATTGTGGAGACCCGAACCACTTCCGCAATGCTTGTCCTCGACTTTCCCTTGTTAACCAAGCCCAAATCATACCCACACCCTACTACCAAACCCAAGCCTACCAAGTTTAAACTTACCAACCCCAAATCCCGCAACTCTTGGCTCCTCCCGCTCAACCGATCCAAGCCATGCAAGCCCTTCCTCCTCCACCACATCTGCAAGCCATGCAAGCTCTCCCACCTCCTCCAGCTCAACAAGTCAACCACGGCAACCAAGGGCGTGCCTTTATGATGAACGCCAACCAAGCTCAAGTTGCCAACGATGTGGTGAACGGTACGTTTTTAGTAATTGAGCATATAGCTTCAATTTTATTTGATACCGGAGCTGATAGGAGTTTTGTTTTTTTTAAATTTGAATCAATTCTTGCCGTACCTCGCGCTAAACTTTCTCGCCCTTTTTCTGTCGAAGTCGCCAATGGTAGTTCCATCATCATCGATTCGGCCATTCGCGATTGTATCCTCACACTTTGCAAGCACGAGTTCTCGATCGACCTCATCCCGATGCAAATGGGAAGCTTCGACATCATAGTAGGCATGGATTGGTTAGCTTTGCACGTGCCGAAGTCGTTTGTTTTGACAAATTCATTCGTATCCCGCTCGTCAATGGCAAAATTCTCAAAGTCTTTGGCAAAACGATCCCCAAGAAACTCAACCTCATGTCTTGCTCTCAATCTCGTAAGTACTTGCGCCAAAAGTACGTTTCATTCCTAGCCCAAGTGGTGGTGAAAGATCCAAAAGAAAAGAAAATTCAAGACATTCCCGTTGTTTGTGAATTTCCCGGCGTTTTTCCCGAAGACGTCTCTGGTCTTCCACCCGTTCGTCCTGTAGAATTTCGAATCGACCTTGTGCCCGGCGCGACTCCTGTAGCCAAGGCTCCTTACCGCTTAGCTCCTTCGGAATTGCAAGAGTTATCGAACCAACTTCAAGAACTCTCCGATAAGGGCTATATCCATCCAAGCTCTTCTCCTTGGGGCGTTCCCGTCCTCTTCGTGAAAAAGAAATTTGGCTCATTTCGCATGTGTATCGATTACCGTGAACTCAATAAACTCACCATTAAAAATCGTTACCCTTTGCCTCGCATCGACGACCTATTCGATCAACTTCAAGGCGCAACTTGCTTTTCCAAAATCGATCTTCAATCGGGTTATCATCAATTGCGTGTTCATGAAGACGACATTCCTAAAACCGCTTTTCGACTCGGTATGGACATTACGAATTCTTAGTTATGCCTTTCGTACTAACCAATGCACCCGCGGTATTCATGGATCTCATGAACCGTGTTTGCAAACCATTCTTGGACAAATTCGTAATTGTTTTTATCGATGACATTCTTATCTTCTCCAAGACCCAAGCCGAACATGAACATCATTTACGTTCCATTCTCGATCTCCTAAGAAAAGAAAAACTTTAGGCCAAGTTCTCCAAATGTGAATTTTGGTTAAAAGAGGTTCAATATTTGGGTCATGTCGTCAACGATAAAGGTATTCATGTTGATCCCGTCAAAATCGAGGCCGTAAAAGATTGGAAAACTCCATCCACACCCACGAAAATCCGATCTTTCCTTGGTTTGGCCGGGTATTATCGGTGATTTATTCTAAACTTCTCTAAAATCGTGTTACCCCTCATCGTACTAACTCATAAAGGACAACCTTATGAATGGGGACCGAAACAAGAAGAAGCTTTCCAAACTCTAAAGCATATGCTTTGCAACGCTCCCGTTCTAACCCTTCCCGATGGAAACAACGACTTTGTGGTATTTTGTGATGCATCCAACCAAGGTCTCGGTTGCGTTCTCATGCAACGAGGTCAAGATATCGCGTATGCCTCAAGGCAACTCAAGGTTCACGAAAAGAATTATACGACTCATGATCTCGAACTTGGTGCCGTCGTTTTCGCTCTCAAAATCTGGAGACATTATCTTTATGGCACAAAATGTGTTGTATTCACCGATCACAAAAGTCTACAACACATCTCTGATCAAAAAGATCTCAACATGAGACAACGTCGATGGGCCGAATTACTTAGTGATTACGATTGCGAAATTCGCTACCACCCCGGTAAAGCGAATGTTGTAGCCGACGCCCTTAGTCGTAAAGTTAATGTCAAATCCATTCTGCTTCATAGCATCATCATCCAAACCGATCTCCAAGACCGCATCTATCGAGCCCAATGCACCTCTATTGATGAAGGCAATATGTATTATGAAATGTCATGTGGAGCTGAACTTCAACTTGAAACCAAACCCGATTACTTGCTTTATTTCCTCAATCGTTTGTGGGTTCCCGATCGTGATGAACTTCGTACTTTCATTCTCGACGAAGCTCATATGTCGCGATATTACGTACATCCCGGTGCGGATAAAATGTACTTCGATCTTCGATCTATTTATTGGTGGCCGGGTATGAAAAAGGACATAGCACTTTATGTCTCGAAATGTCTTACTTGCTCAAAGGTTAAAGCCGAGCATTAAAAACCTTTTGGTTTACTCGAGCAACCTCCTATCCCCGTTTGGAAATGGGAAGGCATCGCTATGAACTTTATCACCAAATTGCCTCCCACTCAAAAGCAAAATGATAGCATTTTGGTCATTTTTGATCGATTAACCAAATCGGCTCACTTCATCCCGATCTGCGAGAAGTACTCCGTTGAACAACTCGCTCAAATCTATGTTCGTGAGATTGTATGCCGCCATGGTATTCCTTTGACCATCATTTCTGATTGTGATCGCAAAGATGATCTTCGTCAAGGTTTCTGATAAACGCTAGAACTACGAAATTCAAACAAACCGTCTACTAATTCTAGCGAAACATGAACTCACGTTACTGGAGAATCATCTGCAGGAGGCAATAAAGAATTTGAAATGACGGTCAATTCTTATTCGAGCGCCAATACAGTAGGTCAAATTAATATAAGAATATGTTGGTTTTTCAGAGCAAAAAGAAAAACAGTTATAGAAATGATAAACCTCACACACGCGTTGCAGCGTGTTAACTTGCTAAATTTAGATTGACGCGTTAAACAAAAAATTTATAAAAGTTGGAAAGTATTGATAAAAGTTGAAATTAGTTACAAAGTGTTAGGATTAAAACATCAAAAATATTTTGTTACAAATTTATAGAAGATGAAAAGTATATTAACAACGTGACAGAAATAAGAGAGAATAGAGGGAAAAAGACATTTCATTCATGTGTACGGGCTTTACATACAATATATATAGTGATATAGATATTGAAACTGACTCTATAATGAACGTAATGTCTGTATTAAGTGCATTTAATTTAATTGAGGGTTTCATTAAAAACCTTATCGGGATGAACTATTAGACTGGTGTTGACAAAATTGTAAATTTATAACAGTTTATTAAAAAAAACTATTGTGTTTATTAAAAAAAACTATTGTGTTTATTATATATTTTAATGGTTTATTTGGTTTAAAACACCACCTGCTGGCAGCACCCAGACACCACCACTGATCGCTATAAATAATTGGGTAAAACTTTAGTGTTTTGGACCTGTCGACCCGAACTAATTCTAACTCGACCGTTTACAGGCTCGATCCAGCCCGCCCATTTTACTAGACATAAGGAGCAGTAAGTGCAAACACCCTGCTATATATCCTTTGAAAGTTGTGCCCCAAAGGGTAAGCTATCTCTGCTTTGCGCCTCACAGGTTCAGTTGACATACATATAAATGATTGAATTTATAAACGACTAAACTAACTTAGATGCAATACGGTAAAATATATTTTTTTGCTTTCATAACTATATTGAAACAGTAAACCCTTGATTAAAAAAACCTAACAAAAATAAAAATAAATTAGGGTGTATGAAAGTTCAGGTTTATAGAAGATTTAAAGCCACAGGCTTGCTTGAGTTGTAAACAACCCGAGTTTGAGCGTAACTTTTCAGCTCGTATGACTTCGACCTCAAGTCCGAATAGACCCTGCGCCGTAAACAACTCTTGTTACTTAATGGGTGTTTGGTTATTGATTATGGAAATGTGAAAATTTAGTTCACTACAACTAAGAATGTTAGTCACAGGATGGACTGTATGAAAGTCTCTTGACTCCACATCAGAGCAGTTTTCAAGTAATTGCATCTACTCGTATACTATCAAAATTCAAATAATAATCACACAAATTTTGTAAGAATTATTATGACAAAACAAAGTAAAAGTAATGCATTTCAAATCCCAGACAAATGATAAGAGTCCCAAACAAACATCTAACCAAGTTTTTCACAAACGATCATCATTGCCATAGACTGTGTAATCATCATTAGTCCAAGTATCCACTAATAGTCAGAATATGTTTCATATAAACCATAACTATTATATGGTAACCCTTGAAGAGAATCATGAGGGAGCTTGAGATATTTAATCTGTTGTAAACATCTTTTCCCCAAGTCACCTTTTAGATCAAGGTACAAACACCGACGCAGGTCAAGCAATTCAAGGTGACAACAACCGTCCAGAATGGCCTGCAACCCAATGTTTGTCATGCTGTTCCCAACGAGTTCAAGGTGAGTTAACCCGGGTAAGTTTTTCCCAATCGATACGGCTATCTCATTCTGCATGCTAAGAATCCTGGACTCCGGACCATGAGGACCACCCCATGCTCTATGTGCCCCTTTGTTCAGTTTGAATGTTTTTAACAAGGGGCAATATCTTCCAGCAGCCTCAATATCTTTTTTCCTAATAGTTGTAGCCACAAGATTGAGCTCCTCCAATAATGGAAGTTTCTTGAAAACTTTACTCCAGATTTTACTGAATTCAAAAAAGTAGAGAACGAGTTCTACACGTCTAAGCTGGCTGCATCTGTTAATATATATTGATTGATTGATTAAATACATATTAATGCTGTTATTATACCCATCCAAAAAACAAAACTCATACCTATCAGCAACATAGCGAAGAAGATTGTAATCACAAAAACCAACGGTGGTTAAATCAACCAATTGGCCTTGGCTTCTATTCACAGCATGCTTACATATGTCCTGGATTTTCTTACTTCCATATCCATAGTGACCTGCAATTCTGTCCATATAAACGACCCTCCACAAGGCAGGGTCCTTGTAGATTTCACGCCAAGCAGTGCACACTAACTGGGCGTTCTCAAGTCGGTCAATGACACCAACTCTTTGAAGAATATTGAGCATTAAATCGGACGGAAGATTCAACCAGTTCCTTGTTGGTTTCTTCACTCGCCATTCCCTGTTTCTTCGTCGATTTGATTTTGGTGGCATGGTCGCTTTACCATTCATAAAGCAAATCAAAAGTTTAATCAATCCAACATTTTGTATGCATAAAAAATATGATGTTATAATTATTACAATCATAATAAACTAATAATAATAATAATCAGATGCCCTAACAAATACATGAAATTAAATGTTAAAATAAATAAAGCAAACAGTATCATATTAGAAATAAGTAGGAAAGAAAGAAACCCTAGAACTACTGAAACTTCAAATTTAATTTATCTATATATGTTATTTAGTTAAACAAACAACAGAAGAATCGTCTAAAACAAATGCATAAGTATTTGATTTAAATAAACTTATTATTATTATTATTATTATTATTATCAAATGCCCTAAAAATGAACAAACTATAAACATGTATCATCAATTCGTCAAGTAATTTGGTTGGGAACGATGAACACACATTACATAGGCAGGAGAATCAAAACCCTAGAATTTCGAACATGTATCAAAAGATGGAATTGCCGGTGTTTGCTATACAATAAAAAAAAAGTAGAAATTGGTTTGAGATATTGGTGTCCGACCGACTTTTATAATTTATAACTGCACACCCCTCGATTTTATTATTGTTTTATTTTATTTTATATTATTTTTTCTCAACAAACATGGGGTGACCTAATGGCAAACGATCTTCGCTAACTAGCACAACCCAGTCGTACAGAGTCTTAAGCGTCTTCAAATTGTAACATTCGTCAATTTTCGGACCCGAAACCCGACTCGTTTAAAATTTTCGATGTGATTCAGTTAATTATACAAATACTCATATTTTACATATTTCATACGTTTTAGTTTTTCTTTCCTGAAGTTATTTAATAATATTAATCATTACTGATATGTATAGAAATAAAAATTATAACACTCATGATTTTTTCTTTATTCAAATATCACATAAATAACATTACTGATACATAATCAAAGTACATCATTTTAATCTAGTTATGTCACATTTATATTTGTCACATTTATTTTTACCTAAAGTTATTTATTTTTAAAAGATGAAAAATATCTTTCTACACCATTCAATTTTTGGTCAAACCTCATCCCCCAAATCACTCTCCTAATCAATTTTTATTATTAAAACATTCTAAAGAATAACTTCTTTATTCTAGTATAAATAAGAACTCACTCCCACCCCTTTCATTCTTGCACCACTCTTTGACAAGTTCAAAAGATTATTTTTTTTTTCATTTCAAATGTAGGGTTTTAACTATTCAAGTCTTCTTCATCTTATTTCTGTTTATTTTAAATTCTTGTTCATACTAGTTAATCAAAAGGTCATATGAACATAACACAATCATGTCTAGAAATCCACATAATCCATACACCATGGTGTATAGGGTCGATGAGACAAAGAACACAAGGAGATGATCGATTACACGAAGGCCACACTTGAAACGTTCTTACATCTTTATTTTTCTGTATTGAATCGTTATTTGTTTGTTCAAATGACCCAAGAATTTTTGATTATATATGCTAATAAATGTTATATAATCATATCAAAAAAAAGTCCATAGTTTTATTTCATCAAAATCCTTTTCGAAATCGTTAGAATATTGCTTTTAGCAATATTTCAGTTTTGACATTAGATATTGTCATCAAAGAAAGAGGCATATCTTGTTTATAACAAACTGGAAAAGTGTAACACCAAATTCTATGATATACTTCAATGAAATACAGTTCTAAAAACTATTTTTACACATTTTAATTCAATCCTATGAATTCGAAATAAATATTTTAAAAACAGTGTGCAGATTCGTACCCTCTGATTTACATGGCTGTTTTGGCCTATTTTGGTTACGAATTTGCAAATCTTTTCTAAATAAAAGTTGTTCAAAATATTCTAATTTAGTATACTGGAAGGGCTTGATTTATAATAAAATTTTTGATATTTTAAATATCTTAATCAAATCAGAATAGTTTGTTGTCCAAAAACTGATTTTGTATTTCATCTTCTTTTTTGATCTTTTCCTTGTTTTTATCTTTAATATTTATACATTAGATCCTAATATTCTTTAAATTTTCCAATCCCATTAGTTAGTCTTTAATTATTTTATTTTGTTTATTTATAGTTTGTTTGGTTCGATCGTTCATTTTCTTTAACGTGCTTTCGGTTGTCATTTCAAGTTTGGCTTTAATCTCAAAGGTGAGTTTACATATCCCCCTTTTTCATCTTCTAAATTTTGGGGGTGACATGTATACCCTATTTAAATAATCATTTTTATTTACTTATCTATTCATAACACAATTCAATATATATTTATGTGTGATTATTGCATGTTCTATGATAATGCTCTATGTGCTTAATTATTTATTATATGTTTGGTGGTTGGTATCTCATCCTCATATATCCTCATCTATCGTCATCTAGTATGATCATATATTTACCCAAATACTTTGATTTCGTATCAATTAGAACGGGTCCACATCTATTTAGTTGTTTAGATTTTCATAGGAATTGTAATACTCATCATTTACATATGAATTGTGATTTATATATATATATATATATACTAAAAATTATGCATTCTCACCAACATTCGTGTTGATACTCTATTTTCGTACATGTTACAGGTACAAGTAGTTGATATTATTCAAGTTGGAAGACAATAATTTGACCTTAGGATATTATTCAACATACAAGAATATGATGTAATTGTTATAATTATTGAATTTGTGTACGTGTTTAATGTTAATGAAATTAAATATTCATTGTCGCTTTAATTAGTGTCTTTTGAGCTACTATCCAATCACTACGTTACGCCCTGGTATGTTCCGCCGCCTTTGGTCGGGGTGTGACATATTGGTATCAGAGCGGAAAGCTATAAGATAGGTGGTTAGATATAACGGCCTAGTAGCATGCTTAGGGTCCCTATACGTGATATGCCTTTACATGTTTGTACCCTGAATTATATTATTGATTGCAGTAGCTTAAATACTATTTAATGATTTAATATTATTCTTGTACACAAAAGCACACACTTTATCCGAGGCTATGCCTCACTCTCAAAATTGTTTTCAAACTTTAGTAAAAAAATGGGAAATTCCTTAAAAAAATGAGTTTACATATCCCCCTTTTTCATCTTTTAAATTTTGTGGGTGACATGTATACCTTATTTAAATAATCATTTTTATTTACTTATCTATTCATAACACAATTCAATATATGTTTATGTGTGATTATTGCAAGCTCTATGATAATGCTCTATGTGCTTAATTGTTTATTTTATGCTTGGTGGTTGGTATCTCATCCTCATCTATCGTCATCTAGTATGATCATATATTTACCCAAGTACTTTGATTCCGTATCAATAAGAACGAGTCCACATCTATTTAGTTGTTTACATTTTCATAGGAATTGTAATACTCTATTTACATATGAATTGTAATTTATCTATATATATAACTAAAACTTATGCATTCTCACCAACATTCGTGTTAAACTCTATTTTCGTACATGTTACAGGTACAAGTAGTTGATATTATTCAAGTTGGAAGACAATAGTTTGACCCTAGGATATTATTCAACATACAAGAATATGATGTAATTGTTATAATTATTGAATTTGTGTACGTGTTTAATGTTAATGAAATTAAATATTCATTGTCGCTTTAATTAGTGTCTTTTGAGATACTGTCCAATCAATACGTTAGGCCCCGGTATGTTCCGCCGCCTTTGGTCGGGGTGTGACATATTGGTATCAGAGCCGAAAGCTATAAGATAGGTGGTTAGATATAACGGCCTAATAGCATGCTTAGGGTCCATATACGTGATATGCATTTACATGTTTGCACCCTGAATTATATTATTGATTGCAGTAGCTTAAATACTATTTAATGATTTAATATTATTCTTGTACACAAAAGCACACACTTTATCCGAGGCTATGCCTCCTGGAGTGTTTAGTAATGGTGTGGAACTTATTAAGCCAAAGCATATCACACCAAACGAAACCGAATCTACTACCCTCATTGTATCAAATGTGGTCATATGACGATCACACTCTTAAATCAACGATGAGGTTTTGTCTAAATTTTTTTATGTTGTTAAGAATGAATATTTTATCAAATTATCAATTTCATCAATACTCTAAGTTAAGGTTATTAAAATTTTATCTTGTATTCTCATGAATTTTCACAAAACTAGAAATTTCAAATAGTTATACAATTTTTTTCTTTTTCCAAAAGATAATTAATATTTCACATGTCGTCATTGTAGCATGTCTTCTTCCCGCCTTATCAACTGTAACCGTCGCACCGGCAACTCGGGCCGTAGCATGTCATCCCGCATCGCTAAGGGAATCGTGGAAGCCCTCCCAACAATCATTTCTCAACTCCAAACTGTGAATGCCCCTACATCAACCACAACCCCGAACCCAATTGCTTGCTCCATCAAACAATTCAAGAGTGCCAACCCGCCTGAATACTTCAGTATCGACGGTGATACTATTCTCCTCAAATGGTTCGAAGAAATGGAGAGCGTATTCCTCCATTGTGAATGTCCCGATGACAAGAAAACCACTTACGCATCTAGCATACTCAAGAAGAATGCCCTCAATTGGTAGAACGGTGAGAAGCGCACGCTTGGCGATGAGGTTGCCATGGTCTTGCCATGGATGAGCTCAAGAAACTCATGCTCAAGAAGTTTTGCCCGAAACATGAGCTTCGGAAGTTGGAAGAGGAGTTTTGGAATTTGAAACAAGAAAGTGGTAATGACACCATCTACAACGATCATTTCCTTGAACTGAGCCTTCTCATCCCCACATGGTCACTCCCCTTGAGCGTTCAATCGACAAGTACATCTCGGGTTTGCCTATGCAAATCCGAGATTTCGTACTAAGTCGTGACCCTCAAACCCTCCCTGATGTCATCACCTTAGCCGGTACCCTCACCGAAAACCACGTTAAGGTCGGGACCTTGACGCGGAAAAATTTCAATAAGCCCAATGATAAGCCTGCATCCTAGCCCACCGAAGAACCTAAGCCCGAATCTTCTAAACCCGAGTCTTCTAAGCCCGAATCTTTCAAGCACAACAACTCCCCCCAGGACCGCAACAATAAAAGAAAGTCCAATTCCCAAAACTATGTCTTGGTTCAATCGCAAGCCCAACCCACCAAGAAGCCCTACACAGGACCCCACCCATTATGTGATACGTGTAACTTTTACCATTCTCCTAACCTCAAGTGTCGACAATGCACCCATTGCAATCGATTTGGTCACCTCTTTACCACATGTCGTGAACGCAACCAACTTTTGATGCAACCATTTACCTCACCTCTTACCCAACCCCAAACTTTACCCTATGCTCAACCGTTTACTCAATCACCCTCAACTATTAGAGCTTGCTACAATTATGGAGACCCTAACCATTATCGCAATGCGTGCCCCAGACTCGCACACATGAACCAAATTCAATCCTACCCGACCCAAACCGCTCAATATCAAGCTTACCAAGCTCAAGTAAATCAACTTCAACCAATCCAAGCTCAACCCGTCCAAGCAATTCAAGCCCAACCCATTCAACCAATTCAAGTCAACCAAATCCCAATCAACCAACCAACCTCAAGTGACCAAGCTACTCAAGGACAAGTGTGTTACATCAACGGTTCCCAAGTTTAAGCCTAACCTTTATGAAGACATGCTACGCAAAAGACGTTTCTTTTATTTAGTTCTTTTCATTTAAATCTAATGTATTGACTTCATTAAATCTCCAGTTTTGTTATGAATGAGAATTATGGTTATTTATAATGGTGTTCAATCACTCATTTATTCCTATTTTGTCGTTTAGTGCACTATTTATTATTACACAATTTATTATCATGATTTAAGTGGTCTATAACCGGTTAATTACCGGGAATATGTGCACGGTGATGTGCATAGTTATCTAATAGTACCGTATTTGTATCATAAACTACTTATGACCGATTTCCTACAAACGTGTTAGAAATTGAGACTATGAACATGTGTTGTACATAGTTATCTAATAGGAGTCACATGTACAAATTTTATTTTGATATTTTAATACATGGCTACCCAAACTCTCCTAACTCACCTCATCCTCATGGTACTCTTACCTCATCTTATCGATTTTATTAATCTTGGTTTCAAACCTTATATATTATTATACTCATAAGTCATGTGATTTGTTTGTTGTGTGAACCTATTTATTATTACGTGAATTTTCTTGTCATCTCAAGTATTTTCTCTACATCGTATGTGTAAGCTACTTATATAATTTCAAAATTTTCCTCTATCTGTTTATTTCATTTTGATGTTATTACCTTTGATGGTTAATTTCAATAATTTCGTCATTTTTTTTATTATTTTACTAGTTAATTATGTTCATCAGTTTTTATTCAATTTTTAGTTCATTGCTCTTGATCAAATGATATCGATTTAAAAAAAAAGTTTTCTTTTACCTTTATTTTCAAACCGCACAACGGGACGAATCATGTGCATCATGCGATGACCTAAATAATTATGAGTGCACGCATAATTATCGAAATCCTCGCATGGAACTCATAGTGAATACGGTTGTTTGTCATAACTCATAACCGAGGGTGACTTTGGGTAACGATACAAATGTCGTTGTGATAAGGGTATGGTGGATACGCCGCCGGTACATCCTATATATAAGTGTGCTTATCATAATTTTTCATTTGTAGCGTTATTCGGTTCATTTGAAGGTCTGCGTTATATTTAAAAAAAATTATTCTTAGACTCTTACTTTCTTTCTTTATGTTATGGTTTTTATATAATTTCGAGATGAAGTTCTCAAAAAGTTGTGAATACTATAACATTCGTCAATTTTCGGACCCGAAAACCCGACTCGTTTAAAATTTTCGATGTGATTCAGTTAATAATACATATACCCATATGTTAAATATTTCATACGTAATAGTTTTTCTTTTCTGAAGTTATTTAATAATATTAATCATTACTAATATGTATATAAATAAAAATTATAACACTCATGATTTTTTCTTTATTCAAATATCATATAAATAACATTATTGATGCATAACCAAAGTACATCATTTTAATCTAGTTATGTCACAATTATTTTTGTCACATTTATTTTTACCTAAAGTTATTTATTTTTAAAAGATGAAAAATATATTCCTACACCATTCAAATTTTGGTCAAACCTCCTCCCCCAAATCACTCTCCTAATCAATTTTTATTATTAAAACATTCTAAAGAATAACCTCCTTATTTTAGTATAAATAAGAACTCACTTCCACCCCTTTCATTCTTGCACCACTCTTTGACAAGTTCAAGAGATTATTTTTTTTCCATTTCAAATGTAGGGTTTTAATTATTCAAGTATTCTTCATCTTATTTCTATTTATTTTAAATTTTTGTTCATACTAGTTAATCAAATGGTCATATGAACATAACACAATCATGTCTAGGAATCCACATAATCAATACACCATGGTGTATAGGGTGGATGAGACAAAGAACACAAAGAGATGATCGATTACACGAAGGTCACACTTGAAATGTTCTTACATCTTTATTTTTCTGTTTTGGATCATTACTGTTTTGTTCAAAGGACCCAAGGATTTTTTATGATATATGCTAATAAATGTTATATAATCATATCCAAAAAGTTCCATAATTTTATTTCATCAAAATCCTTTTCGAAATCGATAGAATATTGCTTTTAGCAATATTTCAGTTTTGACATTAGATATAGCCGTCAAAGAAAGAGGCATACCTTGTTTATAGCAAACTGAAAGTTCAACACCAAATTCTACGATATACTTCAATGAAATACGGTTCTGAAAACTATTTTTACGCATTTTAATTCATTCCTATGAATTCAGAATAAATATTTTAAAAACAGTGCGCAGATTCGTACCCTCTGATTTACATGGCTGCTTTGGCCTATTTAGGTTACGAATTTGCAAAACTTTTCTAAATGAAAGTTGTTCAAAACATTATAATTTAGTATGCTGCAAGGTCTTGATTTATAATAAAATTGTTTGATATTTTAAATAACTTGATCAAAACAGAACAGTTTGCTGTCCAAAAACTGATTTTGTATTTCATCTTCCCTTTTGATCTTTTCCTTGATTTTATCTTAATATTTATACATTAGATCTAGTATTCTTTAAAATTTCCAATCCTATTAGTTAGTCTTTAAATATTATATTTTGTTTATTTATAGTTTGTGAGGTTCGATCGTTCATTTTCTTTAACGTGCTTTCGGTTGTCATTTCAAGTTTGGCTTTACTCTCAAAGGTGAGTTTACATATCCTCCTTTTTCATCTTTTAAATTTTGGGGGTGGCATGTATACCCTATTTAAATTACTCATTTTTATTTACTTATCTATTCATAACACAATTCAATATGTTTATGTGTGATTATTGCATGCTCTATGATAATGCTCTATGTGCTTAATTGTTTATTTTATGTTTGGTGGTTGGTATCTTATCCTCATCTATCCTCATCTAGTATGATCATACATTTACCCAAGTACTTTGATTTCGTATCAATAAGAAAAAGTCCCCATCTATTTAGTTGTTTACATTTTCATAAGAATTATAATACTCATCATTTACATATGAATTGTGATTTATCTATATATATATATATAACTGAAACTTTTGCATTCTCACAAACATTTTTGTTGACAAACTCTATTTTCATACATGTTACAGGTACAAGTAGTTGATATTATTCAAATTGGAAGACAATAGTTTGACCTTAGGATATTATTCAACATACAAGAATATGATGTAATTGTTATAATTATTGAATTTGTGTACGTGTTTAATGTTAATGAAATTAAATATTCATTGTCGCTTTAATTAATGTATTTTGAGCTATTGTCCAATAAATACGTTACGCCCAGGCATTTTCCGCCGTCTTTGGTCGGGGTGTGACACAAATTATATCCAGCCCTGGAAAAAACTCACCCGTCCGAATACTCACTGGTGGTAAAACCCGAACGCCCTTAGGATCGAGCGGGAGATTACAAAGATCTCATTCTTCCTTCATTGAACCACTCATGTCCCCGCAAAAGTGTTGTAAGTGAAGATTGAACTTAAGTCTTCATCTAAAAACTCATACTTCCTACCACGACACCACCTCAAACATCGCTTTATTTTATTTTATTTTATTTTTCCATCATATCATTTGAAAATACAAAGCTTATTTTAAATAGTAGTTTAAACACTTAAATAACACTAGTACTTTGATTATTTTAATAATAAACCCCCTAAATGGAAAAAACCATGAAACTCATTCTCTTGCTCACATTGTGTCTATCACCCAATGATGAAATGCAAGGTTTTAGAATAAAATACTTAGTAGATGCAAATTCTGTTCTTTTTCTTCCTTTGATATCCTAACTATTTAGGTTTCCAATGTAGCTTCGGAGTTGGCTTTAAGCATGGGCGGACAGGAAGTGGACTTCTATAAAAGTCCATTGTCCTTCAAATCGTAACATTGTCGTAAGATTTTTAGAGATCCCTAATCCGAATCCAACAACCGAGTACCAATACCAACACTATCTTTTCTTATGGGCTCATTGTAAGCCCAAATAAATTTCTTAATTCTAAGAATTATAACCACCTTTGTAGCCCACCACTAAATGTCATTTTTAATTTTAAAATGGGCATTTTTAGGAGACAGAAACTCATTTTGTCTTTTCATTTTTTATAGATTTCAATAATCTTTTATAAACTCGTCGCCCTAAGACTAATTTTGAAATTCACGATATGTTTTGACTCAAACTCGTCTCTGGCAACATGTTCTACCTCAAATGCATCTTTGACAACCTGCTTGGCCTCAAACTCGTCTTTCACGACCTATTTGGTCTTTTATTTGTTTTCTATATATTATATTATTATAATTAAATTTTACTTTTATTTAGTTTTTCTTTTATAACTCTTAAAATACAAAGTTTTACAAAATTCCAAATATACAGTTGAGACGTGCTTATTTTAATCCAAATGCCGACATAAACTTTGTTTAAAATCCAGCTTGTGTTTCAATGACGGGTAAGGCGGTCAAGCTACCTGCGCTTGTCTGGTCCGATCGTTTAGCGACTTTTTCTAAGAGACGAGAATGTAAATAGAAAAGATCCCATGGGAAAGCCTCACGGCTTGGTGGTCGGCGTAACAATAATGACATTTGTCGATATGCCACCGCCTGCTTACTCAGATCATCATAGATTATTAATGCGTGCATTCCATTATCGCGGAAATATTCTCCCACCCAAACCGGGCCAAATTTATATCGAAATTTTTAATAAAATTTTACGCGGCTCGGTTTCAAAGTAGAATTTATATCAACACATATATAAAATTAAGCATGCCTCAACGGCATATTCGAATTTTATAAAATTTTATATATATAATAGGTTTTTAAAGAAAAAAATTGTGAGTAAAATTAATTATAAAAATATAATGTATTAAAAAAACAAATAAAAGACCATCATGAAAAACAAGTTTGTGGTCAAACGGGATGTGAAAGACGAGTTTGAGGAAAAGCATGTCGTCAAATACGAGTTTGAGGCAAAGCATGTCGTCAAAGACGAGTTTGAGGCAATACATGTCATGAATTTCAAAATTGGTTTCGGACGATGAGTTCTAAAGGATATTAATAGAAGTATAGAACCTTTAAAACAGAAGAAACAAAATGAATTTCTCACTTCAAAAAGGCCCATTTTAGGAATTTCTCCTCAATTCCATTCAGACTTTGACTTAAAAATCCGTAAGCTTTCGTTTGACTTTTTTTTAGTTAGTGTTGACCAGAAAGTCAACACTGCCAACAAATTCAGCATTGCCCAATTGGCTAATTCCATAATTTTGACCAATAAATCCACAGTTTCAAAAAGATCATAATTACACATTTCTTCAAAATTAATACTGATCATACCCCTTATTTTCAGTATTTATATATTTCCTTCCCCTATTCTTCAGTGATCTTTCACAATGCCCTTCGTACAAAAACCAAACATTTGCCCATTGCAACAAAAACATTTGCCAGGGGAAAACACGCTTGTGTTGACCTCACAGGGGTATCTCCCTTAGCTGGTTTAAGGGATAATGGGTTTGTAGCTGGGCAAGCAATGAAAAATGCTGAAATGAAGAAGGTGGAGAAACATGTTAAAGCCTGCGAAGAGAACCAACATGTTTTTGTTTCTCTGGCTTTTGATACCTTTGGCTCCTTGGCACCGGAAGCTATCCGTTTCCTAACCAGGGTCCAACGGGTTGTGCATAGCAATTTGTCGACTCCAAAGGGGCAGGGGTATGTCTTTAGCAAGTTAGGGTTTGCAATTCAGAAAGGGGTGGCGGCGCAGCTTGTTGCCCGCCTACTTGCTATGTTGATGTAATATCTATGTTTCTATATAATGAAAGATCGTTATTATACTTGTTATTGTATAATTTTTAGGGCTTTTGATCATTTAGGTTCCTTCTCTGCCTGAAAATGGGGTTCAGAATTTCAGACGAAAACTAGTTTTAGCTAAAATGAATTAGGTTAAAAAAGGACTCGGACCAAAAATGGACCTGGGTAAAAAAAAAGTCATTTGATTTGTTAAAATTATGACATTTTGAATTTTCTTTTGCTCTCAGCATGCTAACATGACAATTAAACACCAAAGAGGCATGCCCTAGATAGAAGCCAAATTAAAGACGACACAAACCTAAAACAAAATCCGCGTGTTTTGATGGTTTCGGCTCATCAAACACCAATGACAGTTTTTATCTTTTATAAATATTGAAACTTGGGTTTACTTTGTAGTAGGATTGGAAAACTGGGTGGGTCCGACGGATTCAAAACAGGTCATTTTAAAAATTATAAATTGGTCCGGGTCAAAACGGGTTATCTCTGCCAAAATAGAGTTGGATTGAAATGAGTCAATTTAGAAAAAAAAAAGATCTAAATAGTCTCACTCGCTATCTTTTCTTATGGTGGCTAGTGGCTGTTATGGGAACGACTACGAGGTGATGGACTGTTGGATGTATATTGGCGGCTGCAGCGGTGGAGTGGCATAGGTCTCCATGGAGGTATTGGCATCGGCGCTGATGATGATGTGTCAACAATGAATACGCGGAGGGACAAACAATGGTCAGAGGTGATGCTGATCTATTTAGATCCATTTAAGTTAATAAGTTATTTAATACTTACCTGTTTTCAAGTAGACCCAAATTGACTTAATTGAGATGACCCAAATGAACTCGTATTTCAATTTATATTTGCCCAAATCAACAAATTCTTTGAAAAGTGAGTCATAATTGCCACCTAAACTTTTACTTCAGTTATCATACCTAGCTATAACAAATCAAGCGCCACATTTTTAAAGGGTACCCAGATCCTATGCATATACCAGGCAACTATTCTCAAGTAATGATACCCTACCAAACCTAAAAAAGTCATCAGCAGAATATCTTTACGGGGAAGGGCCAAAAAGAAGATTGTTCTTGCAACAAATTACACCTTCAAAAGAGAAGTATCAACTGCAGTTAGTATCTTGTGATTATATTTATACAAAATGATGCATTTATAAATCTTAAGATAACATCCAAACAACTTACCTTTTTGCATAGCAAGTTATCCAAACATGTCAACGAAAGTCATGACCTCACCAAGTCCGACTCACCACCACCACCACCACCACCATCATCATCATAGTCATCATCACCATAGTCAAAATCGTCATCAACGTCTTCATCAACATCATCATCATAGGACGTCTCAGATGTGTCAAAATCAAAATCATCGAGAATGGGCTTTTCATCATCATAGTCATAGTTTTCATCGTATTCATCACCAGAATAGCCATCGAAAATATAACAAGTACTTAGATACCCTTCAACAAAATGATGAGGAAGTTTTAGAGATTTAATATGTTGTGAACATCTCTTCCCTAAGTCCCCATTTAGATCAAGACCCAAGCACCGACGCAAGTCGAGTGATTCAAGGTGACAACAACCATCCAAAATCGCCTGCAACCCAATGTTTTCCAGGCCGCTTCCAATGAGTTCAAGGTGAGTTAACTCAGGTAAGTTTTTCCCAATTGCTAAGGCTATCTTGTTTGAAATACTGACGTAGTCATCGTAGATATCAGTAATAGTCGATAATGAAAGTGCTCTTCGGTTCACTTTGAGTGTTTTTAGCAAGGGGCAATAGCGGCCTGCAGCTTCGATATATTCAACCTCAAGTTTTATTCTGACAAGGCTGAGTTCTTCCAATAATGATAACTTCTTGAAAGGTTCACTCCAGAGTCCGCCATACCTTCCTCCAAAATAATTTACGATTTCGAGACGTCTAAGCTTACTTGATCTATTTATAGAAGAATCAAATACCCAAAATTAATAGAACAGAATATAAATTAACCCACATATTTCTTCACCCTTTATTTATAGCCAATTAATGCAACGGGTCAACAGAAAATAAAAACACTCATACCTATCAGCAACATAACGAAGAAGCTCATAATCACAAAACCGGGCGACAGTTAAATCAAGCAATTGACCTTGGCTTCTATCCACAGCAAGCTTGCACATCTCCTTGCACGCAGCCCTATCAACTGGATCTTCTGAACATTCTTCACGCCAAGCGGTGCACACTAATTGGGCAATCTGGAGTCGGTCAGCCACGCCAACTCTTTGGAGGATATTGAGCATTAAATCTGATGGAAGCTCCAGCCAGTTCCTTGTTTGTTTGCTCACTCGCCTTCGCTGTTTCTGTTTCTGAACAAACTTGGATTTCTTTTTCTTTCGTTGAGTTGATTTTGATTTTTTTGTTATTGTCACTATAAACATTATTCACAAAGCAAATCAAATATGTTAAACCAGGGGTATTAATTGTAGCTGCATGAAATTAAAGTAAATTTGAACTTAAATTGCGTACACTGAACAAACTGATAAACCCTAGAACTTCAAATAGTAAAGAAGTTCGTACTAAATCTATAATTAATTTGGGAAAATTTAGCAAAAGATCGAGTAACTCACTGAACAAGAAGAATCGTTTGTGGCTTCTTGAAAATAAAACTCTTGGGAATTAGTTGGTATTTAAATGAGTCAATTTGAGTTGTTTTAAAATGCATGTGGTTTGGTTTAGGCAATAGGTTTTAATTAAATGGGTCACTTGAAATTTCACATTCTTATTTTCGGGTTAAAATGAGTAGACAAATTTAAATATATCTACCATTTAAATATATGGGTAGATGTGGATTAGTGTCTTAATAAAAACACTTAAAAACTTAATAAAAATCACAACTCAAAATGTAAAACAAAAACAAAAAAAAAGTAAAAAAACTTAAATGTTTCTTCCGTTGTCCTCATTAAAAAAAAAACGGCCCAAAACCCGTTTTGACCCGTTCCGACTTGGACTCATTCCTACCCGAACCTAATCTGACACGAACCTGTTAACCCTAACCTTATCCGACCCGAACCAAAACAAACCTTTTTTTAGCTGACCAATTCTGACCCTACCCCGTTCAAACTCATGACCCGTTTCAGCCCAACCCAACCCATTTGCCACTCCTAATGAAGATGAACTCACATTATTATTATTATTATTATTATTATTATACTCAAGTCGTAGGCGTCATTTTGAATTGGTACCAATAAATTGGTGTTTGTTTGGGTAGAAATTAAAATGTTAATTATTTTTTACGACCAAACAATACTTTATAAAAAAGAGCCAAACGGTTGCTATACAGGTCCGCTAGGCGCTAGTACAAAATGGAGTACAAACACAACCAAAGTCAACAACTAAAAATTGCAAATTAAAAGTTCTCCACTTTTTCCATGTAATCGACTCTGAATTCAATCTATTGCATACTCACAAAAAACCCAACGCTTTTATACCTCCCACTGTAACATCTCTAAAATTTCGATCCAAATTTGACAACCAAGTAAAGTTGAAGGAACAAAATTATTCCCTAAAATAAGTGTTGGGAAAATTTAAAGAAAACAAGATCATTCTGTAAGGAAATAAAATATCTCATAAATAAAGTCACATTATGTTAGGGATATGAAATAAAGAAATTCCATTTCACATTGAAAGATGTAAGAAAGTGAAAGCATTCCATATGGGTATAAATAAGGAAATTAAAACCCATCCCACATGGAAAGTGGTAAAGAAATGGAAGCTCTTTATAAGGAAGAGAATTTCCATAATAGTATTCTTATATGCCTAGCATGCACCAAGTGGTCCTAGCGGAGGGTGCGAAGCACCCGACGCGCACGGGCTCGGGCGTTGGGCGCAATGTGGCGCTTTGATGGCGCACTTTGCACTTCGCACGCTCGCATCGCCGCGAGCCGCCTTAGTATTTTTGGATAATGGGAGTTAGGCCTAGAAGTGACAAGCTATCAAAAACAAAGGACTAAAAGTGAAAAATTAAGTTCAGGGACCCATCGCGCTACGCGACGAGCCCAGAACTCAGGTCATCGCATATCACGATGGACCTTGGTGAGTCAGCGGACACGTGGCAGCTTGTGGTATGGAGGCGGAGGAATTGTGGTGCCGCAATACGCGACGGGATCACCAAGACCCATCGCGTACCGCGATACGCGATGGGTTACAAAATCAGCTATAAATGGGAGGGGTCACGGCTCATTCATTCTTACACCAAAAATTCTCTCTCTAGAAATCACTCTCTCTCTACCTTGGTTCCCGTGCCCCGGCCCGACAATCGTTACCTCGTAATCCGTGCCACATACCGACGGTACCTCGAAGTGTGTGTCATCCGAAAATAACCCGACATTCTATCTCGAAGTACGTGCATGTCATGACGACCACCATATGTTGCCTTGTTTTGCGTGCCAACCTCGAAGTTCGTGCTAAGCCCCGAAGTTCTGACAATCTAAGCACCAGTACGCGACATAGAGTAGAAGTGCTGCTCGTACAAACTTAGGTATCTAACTTCGAATACCCGTGTAAGGTAAGGGTTCTGACCTAAGTCATTATGGTATTATTATTATTACATGGCTTAGACCATAGTCAGGGGTATAGCCCAAACCTTGATCATAATTATGTTTACATAAGCTTTGAACATACAAAGGATTATAATAGTGTTTCTTTACAACTAAGAAATATCAGTTTTACATTCATAAGAAATATAATTTCTTCACGATTAAGAAACATAGCATTCTTATACAAAGATTGTAATTAAAACATTGTTTCTTCATGTGTAAAAAACATAAGATTTAACATACATAGTAGTCAATGAATGTTTCTTCTTGAAGAAGAAACAGATTATAGATGTTTCTTCATAAAAAAGAAACTCATCATATGATTTGGTAAATAAACAGAAAGACTACAGGTCTAAATATTTTATTCAAACAAATGATCAATCAAGGTTTAAAGCTATTTAAACCAGACTAAAGGTCTATAGCCGGATCAAGAGACGATCCGGATATTTATATACCTATTTTATTATAGGTCAATCAATCATTCATTCAAAGTCAAGGTTTTAAACGAAATCACCATATCATTCAGAACAGACAATCACAGGTGAATACGTTCAAACCTTTGATAACGTGAATACGTTCAAACCTTTTATAACGTGAATACGTTAACCTTTTCAATCAGTCAAAACATATTATGCTCAATGAGACGAACGGGTCAATCAATGCTTACATGAGATCATGAAATCTCTAAAACGTTATAATACAAAGTAGAGAATAAAATCAACTCAGACCGAATACGCATGTGTCTGGATCCAAACATAACTGTTAAAGCTCAATCAATCAAAGGCAATGAAGCCGCGAGCTTAAACGGTCATGACCAGTTCTCAGTTTAGGGCCATTTGGCTCGGGGAATACCGTTATGTGTGTAGGGCAGTGGTACCTATACCGGAAGTAGTAATGCTTCCGCTGAGGTTGTCAAGAAAACTATGTTTGTATTATAATGTCATTCAAATGTTTTATAGAGTCATACGTGTTCACCAGCATATAGCTGACGTATTTTTCCCACGTTTCAGGGAATACAGATTAGTACAGGTAGCAAGACATTCATGGAGATAGATGCTCGCAGGGTAATGATGGCTCAGTTTTTAATTATTAAAATATTGCAAAATGTATTTCTACAAGCTTTATAAATCAAACACCGGGTATTTATTATCTGAGAAGTTTTCAAATAAATTAATAATTTATTCAACTAAAGTCTTCCGCTAAAATAACCTGCAACTCTGATATATTTACAAAACAGGTATCAACTTGTGGTCACACGCCTAGGCCCTAAACCAGGGTGTGACACCCACCACGTTGTTAAATGTGCCGACTTACCATTGAACTGTTAGGAACAAAGCGGCGCGCGGAAACGAAACAACACACATATGCACAACGATAAACACGCATGAACGAAAATATAAACGATAAAAGACACAAGAATTTTATGCGGTTCGGTCCCAACAGGGGACCTACATCCACGGGCTACAACTAGGTTATTTCATTGATTAGGTGCAAAGATTACAATTACATCACATTGGTATATATAGATAATCGATTAGGATTTTCAGCTTAGGCCCCAGAAACCTAACATGGGCCAAAACCGGGCCCATGATCTCTAAGCCTTCACAAATCCTAACAATCTCCCACTTGAAGGCTTTGCACAAACCGCAACAACCATCCAAACAACACCATGTACCTAGTAACTCCGGTAATCTTTAATAATAGAAATCTACCAAGCCTCCAGTTCCAAGAACCAGCTAAAACTTCAACAACGAAAGTTCTCCAAGATTTCGGTTCCCCGTGAACATGCTAAGATTTCAACAATCTAATCCACCTAGTTGCAGCGCCCGACCTTTGCATCAGTTACCCGAAAGGCCCATTGAAGCACCCCAGCTCCAATACGATCATCACAGACTCAATCATGGCAAAACCTGCCAATGACTCATCTTCAATCTCAACCGACACCTACTTACTCACACAACCGGCTCCAGAGACTTCCAGAAGAAATAACACTCTCCTAATACAGCAAGCACCAAGGAGAGAATTTCCATTCGGGTTACCGGTCTCAAAACCCCAACATCACTGTGTAACTAAACCTGAACACCCCGTGCTCCCACTGTTACCAAATCCCCGTCAAAGTTAAAACCTCTGAAGACGCTCAAGTCGACATCCTCGTGGCTCCAGGATTCATGCTTGAAATATGAACTCACTTAGCTGTATCCGATGTAGCGAACCAAGACTTTTACAACTCTAGAAAAGTCTTCAATAATAGATTCACCGATGCTTCATTGAAGTAGGTAACAAGAAAATGAAGCAAAACAAAATCTCAAATACAAGAGTCTTCACTGATCGACACATTCTCAGGCGCAAAAAATTTACCTTCTATGGACATAGACTCTAAAAAAATGTCACACACCTTCATGCAGCACCACTAAGTCAAACTATGCTCAGCTCCCACTGTCTCTGTTATCCCAAAACCATGCCAAAACAACACTCATGAATCAAATCTCCACCTGTACTTCCCTAGCGAAAACCTTCACATTGTACCAGAACGAAGGATCCCTCTCAAATGTCAAACCACTAATCACCATCGAACAAGAATAACTTCATAGTTCCAGACCAGCTAATAGGCAAACAGTTATAACAACAGTCGAACTTTCAACGGAAAGCAAGCGGTACCAAGGGTTCTATGACCGTATAGTTAACGCAAACCCTAACCGAAAGATCATTCAAACGAGCGATAGATCACATGACTTGTCACCAACCTTTTTTCACTTATGTCGTTACTATCGCACCCAATGGTTCCATTTTCTCCATGTTTATTAATCACTAGTACCACATCCAAGTTCCCTTTAACAAACCAATCAACCAAAATCCATAACCGACAAACATTCCAATCATAACCATCCCGTCTTCAGTTATAAAAATAACAAACGAGAACAAATCGGAAAAAATGAACAGATGCATCAATGGCATGGGTTAAACTTGACAGTTGTTCTATCGAACACTGTCAAATAAACCGACTTGCTCTTGTTAACTCGGTCGAATCCAAGAGCACTTTCACCAAGAACCCTAATCGACAAAATATATTCCAAAAGAATATATAAATGCAAAACAAACAAGAACCCAGGATTTAATTTAGGTACTCCTCGTTTCAACCTTCTAGGTCCCGTCGCAATTTAGTTCGCAAACACCAACCACTAATTCTTGCCAACGCTATGCCTCGTAGCAATCCCAAAACAATTCAATCCACAAACCCTAATTAAAAATCGACGAATCCAAGAGTTTTTAACCAAACTCTAATCACCGGCTCCAAAGAGTTGGTACTACTCGATCAAACACAAAAATAAAATAAACCCCTTTTCTTTGTTTCAATATAAACGTAAGACAAACAAAAAAAATATGGCTATTTCCTCTTTCACGTCCACCGATGAAAAACCAAAGTATTGTTTCAATTGTTGCAAAAAGAATAATAATAATGCAGACGAACCTTCACCTTTTGGTTGAACCATTGACGCCACTCCCAAAGCACAAACCAAATATTCCAAAATATTTATTTCTTTCTTGAATGGCGCAAACAACAAAAAAAATTCACTGACGATATCAAAGGTTTTATCGGCTACATTTCCGACCCTAAAACTAGAATCACAAACCAGACATGAAACGGTCTAAACCACTACGAATCATTCTCGTGCACTTCCGTGTGTTCAACGAGCCAAAGCTCTGATACCACTTGTTATGAACAAAGCGGCGCGCGGAAGCGAAACAACACACATATGCACAACGATAAACACGCATAAACGGAAATATAAACAATAAACGACACAAGAATTTTACGTGGTTCGGTCCCAGCGCGGGACCTACACCCACGGGCTACAACTAGGTTATTTCATTGATTAGGTGTAAAGATTACAATTACATCACGTTGGTATGTATAGATAATCGATTAGGGTTTTCAGCTTAGGCCCTAAGAAACCTAACATGGGCCAAAACCGGGCCCAAGATCTCTAAGCCTTCACAAATCCTATCATATCATTTCTAGCTTTTCAAAGACTCCATATTGTCATAAGACAAACCACTTGAAAAACCTTTGCTTTCTTCTTTGGGAACCTATCTATGCATCTCCAGCAAGTCTCGAAAGCTAAAAGGAAAAAAAGAAAAGAACCTTACACCATTGGGATATTTGTTGTCAAATTGCTTGAGCGAAACTACACGAAACAAAGATATGTTCATGCTAAAATGACAAAACCGTCTTATGAGTTGATAAAATGACAAGGCAGCTGGACAGCTCATTCTAACTTAAAAATTAAAAATTTAAAATAACATAACCGTCTCATATGTAAGACCAATATCCCATATTCCCATTATCGATAAAAGTAATAAATGAAGTTATGAATGTAGATAATTGATTTATACTGAAGAAACTTTTTTTTAACAGCTATCTTGATTAACACAAACAGCCCAAGACCAAATTAGCCACTGGGCAACAAACAACCACACATTCAGTCACAAGAACTTACAGCAAAAATAAAACAAGAACATCATCCTTTATTTTTTCCACCGTTAGTTTTTATTTCGGAAACATTAAACATTTGAGAATATCATTTGTTACTTAGAATTGGTAGTAGAGTTCACTAATTCTTAAAATCAGTTACTATCATCTATCAAATTTCGAAGCATTAATAATAGTCATTTAAAATCAAACCAAAAATCTTTGATTGTGAAAGGAAAATAATGAACAGGAAAGGTTAATATAGATAAGCTATGATAGTGCCAGAATGTTTTTTTGAAATTAAATTTATGCATTTTTGTAGCTTATGATTTTTATTTTATCATAAATTGGAGTGCATGGTTGCATACAGCAATGGCTCACTAGCTTGAGTGGTTTAATTTCGAGCTCGAGCATAGACTTTGGCTGGTGAACCCAAGTTACTTGAGAGGGTGTTTGTTTACAGATTGTGGGAATTGAGGGTTTATATTTTAGAGTTAATAGCCATTTTCGTCCCTGTGGTTTGCTACTTTCGCCACTTCAGTCCAAAATTTGTATTTTTGTCAATTTAGTCCTCATAGTTTTAAATATTAGCCAATTACGTCCTATCCGTCTAACGGCATCCAGCTATGCCGTTAGTTCAAGGGTATTTTTGTCTTTCTCCTTTTTATTTTGAGTTATTGGTCATTTTCGTCCCTGTGGTTTGATACTTTTGCCAATTCAGTCCAAAGTTTGAAATTTTGTCAATTTAAGTCAGTTTTTTTTCTATAACCCTAGAGAGCATTATCCAAGCCCAAAACAAGTCTGCATTTACTCTGTCGACAACAGTAATCATACCCCCTCCTCTCGTATTTAGTTTCTAGACGGTTCCTAAACTCTCCCCCATGGTGGAATTCAATGGTAAAGTGGTCAAAGCAATTCTGTGAAACCGAATTGTACGGAAAAAACTAAAAATCGTTTCTTTGATGAATGCATAATATTTAGGGTTTAGAGATTAACATATCATAACGAAAATCTGGGTCGTAATCAACTATTATACATTAATCAACAAAACAATTTTTAGTTTTTTCTGTATAATTCGGTTTCAGGGAATTACCTTGACCACTTTACCATTGAATTCCACCATGGAGAAGATTTTAGGAAATGTCTAGAAACTAAATATAAGGGGGGGGGGTATGATTACTGTTGTCAACAGAGTAAACGCATACCATTATTTGAGGTTGCTCGATGGTTTTGGGCTTGAATTATGCTCTTCAGGGTTATAAACAAAAAACATAAAAAATAAAAAAAACTGAATTAAACTGAACATTAAATTGACAAATTTTTAAACTTTGGACTGAATTGGCAAAGATATCAAACCACAGGGACTAAAATGACCATTAACTCAAAATTAAAAGGAGAAAGACAAAAATACCCTTAAACTAACGGCATAGCTGGATGCCGTTAGACGGATGGGACGTAATTGGCTAATATTTAAAACTATGAGGACTAAATTGACAAAATTAAAAATTTTGGACTGAAGTGGCGAAAGTAGTAAACCACAGGGACGAAAATGGCCATTAACTCTATATTTTATTAAAACTTTCAACTATACCCAACAAAACAAGCAGAATGGATAACGTGTCAGGATGGGTTCGGTCGAGATGGTTTGAGTCATAAGCAACACTAATTTGTAACTATTAAAATCTGAAAATTAGTCATTTCAACAATCTAAAACAGGTTCTACAACCATAAACGAAAATGCATTTTTACTCAAACAAACAATAACTCCAAAACAAACAGGTTCTACAACCATAAAGGAACTGCATTTAAACTCCAAAAAACTAAAACTCCAAAACGAACAACTTTAAAATCTACCAAAGTAACAAGTTTCATAAAACTGGAGATAGCATCAGCAGAATATAGATACCCCGATTTACCATTCTTGAGCAAACAGAAGACTGTTCTACTACACCTTCAAAATAAAAAATATCAAACACAATTAGTATCCAAACATCATATTACATTCACAAAACCACACAACAACTCACCTCAAGGCTCCACATCATTCAAGTTGTCAAAGTTATCATTATTATTGGCCGTGTAGTCATCATCATATAGGTGATCATATGGATCATATACTTCCCAAGATACATAATCAGAATCATATTCAGGTTCATATAAAACATCACGAGCATATGGATGCCCCTTAAGATCATCACAAGGAAATTTTACATTCTTAATCTGTTGTGAACATTTTTTCCCCAAGTCTTCGCGTAGACCCCACATGTTCCGGCACCGACGCAGGTCAAGTGATTCAAGGTGACAGCAACTTCTCAGAATGTATTGCAACCCGTTGTTTGTCATGCTGTTCCCAATGAGTTCCAGGTGAGTTAACGCACGTAAGTGCCTCCCAATTGCCAAAGCGCTATCATCCTGCATACTAAGAATGTAATCTATGTCATCATCACTACCATACGATAATCTATCAGCTTTTTGGTTCAATTTGAGTGTTTTCAACAAAGGGCAATAGCGGGCAACATCTTCAATATTGTGTTCCCAAATTTTCGTTTCAATAAAGCCGAGTTCCTCCAGTAGTGGTAGTTTCTTGAAAGCTTCACCCCATTCTTCGTTAAAGATATGGCGGAACTTCACAAGTTCCAAACGTCTAAGCTGACTTGATCTGTAAATGAAAGCAAATCCAAATAATATATAAGAAATTCAATCGTTAAAAAAAGATACAAACGCAGATTGCATATAATTAATAATCAGTCGTGCATACCTGTCAGCAATGAAGAGAAGAAGCTCATAATCACCATAGCGGACTGTTAAATCAAGCAATTGACCTTGGCTTCTGTCTACAGCCTGCTTACACATCTCCTTGTATGCGGCCCTTCTAACTGGATCATCTAGACATGCTTCCATACGAACGACCCTCCACATGGCAGGATCCTTGCAGACTTTACGCAAAGCGGTGCACACTTTTTGGGCATTCTCAAGTGGGTCAACCGCACCAAGTCTTTGGAGAATATTGATGGTTAAATCTGACGGAAGCTCCGACCAGTTCCTTGTTGGTTGTTCACATTTTAACTTTGATTTTGAAGCCATTGCCACTATATATAGGAAAAAAAAGAGAGAAAAAAAAAATTGAAACCATTGAACAACTGAAACAATGAAAACATGCATGCATCGATTCATGAAGAAATTAGAGAAATTTAAGTCACATTACACATGAAGAAATTAGAGAAATTTAACTCACATTACACTGAGAGAATCGGCTGATGGAGGCGGTTATGAAGAACACGTTTGTGCGTTGCTTTGAAACATATATATATCAACCGCCCATTTATTTAGATATTTTATTTTAGAAAAAGCGCATAAATGTTTGGACGTTACACTAATTCAAAAAATTTTTTTAGTAACTGACGAATTGAAAATTTTAAATTAGTTATTATTAGTCTAGAAGGTTAAAAGTGCACATTAAATTTTCCTTAAGACGTTTTTAAAATAACGTAATATTTATAAATAGTTAATGTATGATGTGATTTTTATTACAAGTGTGTGTTTAACACCGCCCTGGTAAACAAAACCGACCATGCGTAAAATGGAAACCGAATAGTCGAATACATTGGAAAATCAAACTCAAGACTGAACCGACTGCTAATGATTCGGTCCGTTTCATGTTATCACGATTATGGGGTCTAGTTGTCTCTAATTAGGATCCTGATAGCATGATTAACTGATTTTGGCATGTCGCGGTAAATCTGTAAACCAGGTAATATCTGCCTATATGTCTATTGCCTAGTCAATTAATTTTTCTTAGAGCATGCTCATCATATCTCCCAAAATTATGTGAGACAAGTTTGCAAATTATAGGGTGAAGTTTTGAGTTGTGAATGTAAATTATAGGGTGGAGGGAGAAAATGTAGTGATCTTTTTTTTTAGAAAACTTTGTTTAGGGTATTGCTAAACATACTTTATTTCCCTTCATTTTTACTAAATGTATCCTCTCCCTCAAGTTTTACGTTAATACGATTTAAACATATATATTGTTTCTTTATCATTTTGTAATCTTTTATTATCATTATTATTTAAAAAAAATTATTTTTGTTTAAATTGTTTTTCTTTTCCTTTTTTTCATACTATAAAACATTTTTTTAATAACAAAAAAATGTTTACGTAAAAAAAACGTTTTTTAAATTACAAAGAAAAAAAATTTTCTGTAAGTGTTTTAATATTTTTAGAGAGTTTTTCATTCTTTTTATATAATTTTTAAAGATAGATTATTTTAAAAAAGAAACAAATGTTTTTCATTAATATAATAGATTAAATAACCTACAACTTGATCAACAAGTTAGTTTTATTCTCATGTGACATTAATCTCATACATTTGGACATATCAAAAATTTTTTTAATGATTTCCTTTTTGTCGGACGAGAGGCATATTAAAAGATAAATATATACAAAAAGTCTTATAAAGGCGTTATATCATTATTCTGTAAATACGTTTTATAATGATAATAAATATTAACTTTTATGATAAATAATGAGAAACACAAAAAGAGAGAAAACAAAAAAAAGGAAAAATAAACCTTATAGTATTTGATTTAATAAGAGAAACTTGAAATGACTAAAAATATTATAGGGTGATAATATATCAAATAAAATTGTTAAAGGAATTGAAAGTATAGATGAAGGGGTATGACAAGTACACGAGTAGGGTACGTTTAGCATAACCATTGTTTATCCCTATTTATTTTTAAATATTTGTTAAATTGGTTGTGAGTAGAAAACTGTAATGATGCTATAACCAGGTTTAATAATGTTTTTTACACTTTGCTAAAGGATACTATTTATTTTCAAAATGTTATAACTAGGTTTAATATTTGTTGAATTGGAGAAAGAAAACCAAAATGATAAAAGTATAAAAAACATTATTTAATTGAACATAAGAGAGAAATATAGTGTTTTTTCGTATAATTATAGAGATAGAGATGAGAGATTAGTTGAGAATGCTCTTAGGTCGGATTGGTTGTAATGGTTGCTTTTATTTGATGGTCCAGGTGCTACTATTGGGGTTTTCAAGTAACCATTTTAGTCAGAGCATGTTTGGAATTTAGTTTGAAAAAGGTTTATTGGCTTATTGGTGTTTTCAAAAAACCAATAAGTTAAAATATGTTTGGCAATCATAAAAATAATTTTTATTTTAGCTGTTTGAGAGGGTTAAAAAACAGTTTTTCAAAAGCCTCAAATTCTAACTTTTTAAAAAAGTCAATAAACATTTTCCAAACTCAATCCAAACATAATGTAATATATATGTTGTATAGTTTATGTGTTCCGTCTCTATTAAGCGAGCGTTACATTGAATTGGATACGTTAGATGCCTACACGGCAATGTGTTGGGCATCCGTTTCACTATACATAGAAAATGCTCACCATTGGTGTTATATTTTTTTTAATTAATAACATGTCATAATATTCATTCTGTCACATCAAAACAAAAAGAATAAATAACACAAAAAAGAGAAAACATTAATTGCATTTGTAGACTGCTTCCATAATCCATACTATGCATGTGTAGCTCTTTCACGTCTAGGCCATATGTAATGGGGCTACACTTTAGGCGATTTTGAGCGCAAACACCGCCCCCCCACCCCCACCCCGCGGCGATTTTTAGGTGAAAAGGGCCGGGGGCGAGCTCTTCTCGTCGCCTGGAAGAAGAGGCCAATTTCAGGTGGTGGGGCCGGCATGTATGGATATGTGTTATATATATATAGTGCCCTGCTTGCGGTGCGCGCATATAATGTATATATGTGTGAACCCTCGGGTGGGCAAAAGTAAAATTGCACTAATTTTGACGTTATTTTACTAATTTTGTGAAAATAACGTTAAAAGTGATGGAAGGTTAATCATGCATCATGTGGTGGCGTTGATAGCCGAAAGACAAGGGTACATGCACCAATCAGCCGGCGTCCCGATGATTGAGTGCTATGTGCCTTATATAATATGTCCAAGGCTTGATGCAAAACTACTATCGAGCCGGGGGTCTCACCGGAAGCAGCCTCTCTATCCCCATGAGGTAGAGGTAAGGCTGTCTACATCTTACCCTCCTCAGACCCTACCATAGCTTTGCTATTGGTGGGATATACTGAGTACGATGATGATGATGATATATATATATATATATATATAGAAAAGGGTTCAAATAAGAATAAGAAGTTTCCTATGAATGGTAAGAATCAACAAATTTTTGACACTTGGCATTACAAATGATGGTGAAAGAACAATTCTAGGAAACTATGTCGATTATTGGTAATTTTAAATCTGAAACATTGATTAACATGATCCAATGGCTATGATTTATTCTTAGTCTTTTTAGGAAAGTAATTATTTTTAGGATAACCCTCCCCTATATATATTATTATATATATTATTAGGGTCAAGTTATTCTACAAAGGGTGACAAAAATAAGAAGTGTGAGAAGCCATAAATAATTGACATGTGTCAAGTGGGGACCAAAAGAAAAAAGGTATATGGGAAATTGTACACATTAGTCATTTCAACAATCTGAAACAGGTTCTACAACCATAAAGGAAATGCATTAAAACTCCAACAAACATTAACTCCAACACAAACAGGTTCCGCAACCGTAAACGAAATGCATTTTAACTCCAACAATCAATAATATTCCAAAACAAACAGGTTCTACAACCATAAAGAAAATGCTTTTAAACTCCAAGAAACGAATACTCCAAAACAAACAACTCTAGAATCTACCAAAGTAACAAGTTTCATTAACTGGAGATAACATCATCAGAATATAGATACCCTGATTTACCATGCTTGAGCAAACAGAAGACTGTTCTACTACACATTCAAAAGAAAAACATCAAACACAATTAGTATCCAAACATGATATTACGTTCATAAAACCACACAACAATTCACCTCTCAAGGCTCCACAGCATCCAAGTCGTCAAAGTTATCATTATTATTGGTTGTGAGTGTGTAGTCATCATCATATAGGTGATCATATGGATCATATACTTCCCAAGGTAGATAATCAGATTCATATTCAGGTTCATATAAAACATCACGAGCATATGGATGCCCCTTAAGATCATCACAAGGAAATTTTACATTCTTAATCTGTTGTGAACATTTTTTCCCCAAGTCTTCGCGTAGACCCCACATGTTCCGGCAACGACGCATGTCAAGTGATTCAAGGTGACAGCAACTTCTCAGAATGTATTGCAACCCGTGGTTTGTCATGATGTTCCCAATGAGTTCCAGGTGAGTTAACGCACGTAAGTGCCTCCCAATTGCCAAAGCGCTATCATCCTGCATACTAAGAATGTAATCTATGTCATTATCACTGCCATACGATAATCTATCAGCTTTTTGGTTCAGTTTGAGTGTTTTCAACAACGGGCAATAGTGGGCAACATCTTCAATATTTTGTTCCCAAATTTCCGTTCACTACGTTAATATCGCCTTTTAGCCACACATGTGGTCTGGGCGATTTGCCACATTAAATGTGTGGCTAAAAGGTCTTTGACCATGTTTAAAAACCTTTTAGAATGTTTTGGCCACACATGTTATTTTTCATGTGACCATTCTATACCTACTCAGGTACTTTTCACCACACTTTGAAAAAAACTGTGACAAAAGCTAGCCACATTATAAAAACGTGTGGCGAAATGTGACCTACAGTCATAGTTTGTTTGATCTTTGATACATGTGACCAAAAACACATGCATTAGCCACAAACTGTGACATTTAACTAGCCACATGTTTTAATAGTGTGGCCAAATGTGACGAATGGCTACTGTATTGATAAGAGATGTGTCTAAAAGGTAAAAGATATAGCCACTTATATTACGTTGTGTGACCTAATGTCACATTTGTTAGCCACATTTTTAATAAAGTGGCGAAATATGACGAACAACCATTGTATTTATCAGTAATGTGGTTAAAACGCTTAAAATATATGGCCACTTATACGAGGTTGTGTGACCAAAGAGTAGTTTACTTTTATTTTTCTTAATTTTTTTATTGTCACGGATACACTTATTATGTGTGGATATAAGTGATAAATGGTCACACTTAAATATTTTTAAGTGTGTCCAAATGTAATTAATGGCCACTTATACGAAGTTGTGTGACCAAAGAGTATCTTAGTTTTATTTTTTCTAAGTTTTTATTGTCACATATACACTTATTATGTGTGGCTATAAGTGATAAAGGATCACACTAAAATATTTTTAAGTGTGTCCAAACGTAATTAATGGCCACACGTTGATTTGACGAGTGGCTACGTCATCATTGTCTTTTCAGTTTCTTGTGCCGCCAATTTCAAATTGTCAGGGAGATGTACCGCCGGGTTCCGATGGTGTTTAAATACCAGTCACAATCCACAATCATAATCACAATCCAGCAAATCACAATCACAATCCACAATCACCTTCTTCCGATTAATTTTCGATAAGTGGCTTCAACATGGATCGTACGTGAACCGCGTACTCATGCCCCCATCTACTACGACCCCACCTTTTTCACCATTGTTTTCCACTTTTCTTACGGCGCCGTCCGGAAGAATCAAAGGGTGAGGTTTGTGGACTATGTCCACCCTCAAACCTTCACGTACCAACAACTTAACCGAATGGTTAGGTTGCTTGGGTACACCACTGCTGACTATTTCAGCATTGTGATGGAAGTCCCGGGAATTAAGGTGGCGCACATTGAGTTGAATTCCGTGAAGGACTTCAAGGCTGTGTCCCTTTTTGGGGCATTCCATACTCAGGTCAACATTCGCCTCCAAAGGCTTAAGGACTCCACCTACACCTCAGACGGCATGTGGGAGAGGATCATGCCCTCTCATACTCCAGAAGAGAATCCGGATGCAGATTCAGATACAGAATCTGATAGTAGGACTCCAGAAGCTGAGAATCCGATGGATGTAGATCCAGATATGAAATCTGATGTTAGGAATTAGTTTTTCTATACTAATGTAATGTAATTATTATATTTTGGTATTAACTGTAAATGTTATTATTATATTTTGGTTTAAGCGTATGTAAAGCGTATTGGATGTAGTTTTTTTAATTAACTTTAAAATAGATGTTAGTGTGAGTGAATAAAAAAATAGACATAAAATTTAATTTTTGTTAATTGAGACAGTAATTTAATGTAGTTAAGTTGATTTGTAGCATATCTAGTAAGATATAGTTTATTTAAAGCGTACTACTAGCGTGATGTATATTTCCAAGATATATTATCTTGTGAGCGTTTCCAAAGCGTGTGGAAACCATTTTGACAGGTAGTATGCAGTTATACACTCAACAACCAACTATAAAACAACAGAGACTTTAATGACTACAATAAAACTGGTGACTGAAATTTATTAGGCTTTTATTGCAATAAAACTAATAAATTTCAGTCACCAGTTTTATTACAGTAGTTAAAGTCTCTATTGTTTTATAGTTGGTTGTTGAGTGTATAACTGCATACTACCTGTCAAAATGGTTACAGTTAATACCAAAATATAATAATTACATTACATTAATATAGAAAAACTAATTACAAAAAACTTATTCCTAGCATCAGATTCCATATCTGAATCTACATCCATCGGATTCTCAGCTTCTGGAGTCCTACCATCAGATTTCGTATCTGAATCTACATCCGGATTCTCTTCTGGAGTGTGAGAGGGCATGATCCTCTCCCACATGCCGTCCAAGGTGTAGGTGGAGTCCTTAAGCCTTTGGAGGCGAACGTTGACCTGAGTATGGAATGCCCCATAAAGGGACACAGCCTTGAAGTCCTTCACGGAGTTCAACTCAATGTGCGCCACCTCAATTCCCGGGACTTCCATCACAATGCTGAAATAGTCAGCAGTGGTGTACCCAAGCAACCTTTGGAGGCGAATGTTGACCTGAGAGCACATTTGTGAGTTTCTTTGAAATATATATATATATATATATATATAGGAGTATCATTCAGAACTGTTAAATTATTTAAGAACTTGAAAGAACTCTTGAAAACTAATGTTTTTTATTAAAATTTTTGTATGTTAATGTTAGTTGTGTGTAACTTTAACATTTTTTATATCTATATTTACGATTAAAATTTTCAAAATTTGTTTGTATACATATCTATGTTTTGTTTTACACCTATGTAAATTTGTTAGTACATAAATTTTATACATATGTAACTTGTTATTTATATATATATATATGTAATCAAAATTTTTTATATAAAATATGATAAAACTACTCTTAAATAATGTTAATATATAAAAAAATTAAATAAATGTTTGGTTGTATAGAGTTCCTAAGAGTTCTTAACTTTTTTAGAGTTCTTAAATGATACTAACACTATATATATATATATATATATATATATATATATATATATCTCAACCGCCCATTTATTTCGATATTTTCTTTTATTATAGAAAAAGAAATTTGGACGTTACACTAATTTAATTTGTTTTTTTAGTAACTGAATTGCATTGAAAGTTTTAAAATAGTCATTATTATATACTAGTTTTTATCCCCCCCCTCCGTGTTACGGGGGTTGTTTTATATTATTTGTTTTTAGTATTTATATATTTTTTGAATTTTAATTTTATTTATTGTATGTAAGTTAAGAATATACTTATGGTTTGATGATAAAAGGTTTCACAAATAAATGAGATGTTATAACTCAGTTTAAAATTATATGAGTTTGGTGAGATCCAATACCCGTTTATTTTTTTACCATAAAATTGTTTCTTATTTATAATAATATATTTTAAAAATATCATATATTAATTTTTAATGTATCCCTATTTTATAGGGATTTTACATCAAATATTTGGTGAGATTAAACTTTAATGTAATGAGATTTAATGAGATGTTATAACCCGTTTAAGGTATATATGGGTTTGGTAAGACTCATACCCGTGAATTCGGATCAAATGCATGAGAAGCCTCCATTTAAAAATCAAGCAATCTAGTGGCTTTCATAAAAGGAGGGAGCGACCATATCACGACACATATGATTTTTAGATCTTCGTTTATATATATTATAGATATAGATGTCTAGAAGGTTAAAAGTACACATTAAATTTTCCTTAAGACGTTTTATAATAACGTACGTAATATTTATAAATAGTTGATACTAGTTAATGAATGTATGATGTGATTTGTATTTCAAGTATGTGTTTAACACGGCTTTGTAGCACAAAACCAAGCGTGAAATGGAAACCAAATACATTGGAAAATGAAACTCGAGGACTGGACCGATCGCTAATGATTCAGTCTGTTTCGTGTTATCAATTTATGGGGCTGGTACTTGGTCGTTGTTAATGGCTCCCCACTACTTAGTAGGATCAATTGTGATTAACGAACGTGAACCTTGGAGAATATTGTTTTTTTTTTCATTATCGTTTTCAAAACTAAATTAAAATTATTTGCTTTTTAATATTTAAGTAAAAAGCGTTCAAACTAAAGATAACCACAAGTTTCCTTGTGGAGACGATTCAAATTTCATTTACTACGTATTGATACATATTTTTGACCAAACAAACGGCATCAATCACAGTATCACATATATTTATAGTTTATTCAATACACCAAGCTCACTAAGGCCATGAACTGCCAAACACAACGTCATATTACACGTAATTATTCTAACTTAATTCAGTACTGCCACGCCATTTGTATAACTCTCATAATGAAACACTGCATCATCAAAAGTTAAAATGAATTAATTAGCACTTAAGAAAATTCACATACATCACAATTCACATGCAAACATTAATTAACAGTTTATATAAACTTAGGTTTAATTAAATTTACTAATTTAGTACTCACGTGGAACAGTCAACAGTAGGACTAATTGGTACGCTCAAAGTAATTCTACATTTAGCAGCAATGTCCCTAGCGAAAGTCTCGTTAAATGCATACGCAATTGCTGTTTCTTTCGCACAACAGCATGCGGTTTGCCTATCAGCCTTAGTCGGGGTCGCGTTTTGAATCCTCTGCAAATCGTCGCAGCAACTGAGCGGTGGAGTCCCACCTTCCTTTAGGAAGTTTAAGCATGATCCAAGCAACTTGTTAACAGCAGTACAAGTAATGGCTTCGTTTGGCTGCACCATGAACTCAGCTATGACTAGCATTGCCAACACAACTATCACAAGTCCTTTCATCTTTGATGGTACACCACACTCGAGTCTCGGGATATATGTTGTATATGCTATTAAAGTTATAGCAGGTGGTTGGGGTGAAATTAGGTTGCAATACACGAAGATAAGGATTCAATAAACGGTGTGACATTACATTCAAGTGTTTTAGTCATGGAAACGTGGCACGATCGCGATAAGTTTAATGTTAATTCAATATGAAGTATTGAAGTTGTATATATAGTGTGCGCGTGACATGTGTACCTTGTCTAAAAGTAGTGAACTTGTAGGAAAAGTGGTTCACTTTTAGTTAAGATAATAATAAAAATATAATAACGATACTCTCGTTAATCGTGAGAAATTCACTTAGTACAATACCGTTTACAAAAGTACATAAAAAGAATATAAAATACAAATTTATACACCGAAATGATTCAATCCATATCTTACTAGGAGTGCTTCCATAAGCTTTCTTCTAGCATCCATGTCACGAGTCTTCTTCACTTGAGTCTTCATCAAATGTTTCTTCAAAACAACAATTCGTTTATTGAAATTGGGTAACGGTTTTGGTTGAGGATCGTGTTAGACACGGGGCCCTTAAAACAGATTTCTTGCCTACTCTCAAGCGCGTCTATTTCCCAGGGTACAACAACCGGAACAGTATGTGTACTGCCGGAGATGGCCACTAACCCGATGAAGTCACCGGCTATATTGGTGTTTATCAAGATGTAGGAAAATTTGTTGAAGTTGTTTGACATAAATATAGAGAGTGCTCATCTCTAAATTTTGTCATGAGTGTGTGTAAGTGACTCCAAAATATATTTAAGTGTTATTACAACATGAACCAACAAGTTCATTATATACTTACACAAAATGAGAAATACTCAACCAAAATTAATGTGTCATAAACAATAAAATTAATTTAGTCATAAACAAGATAATTAATCTTGTAATAAACTTGAAATTAATTATTGTAATTAACATGGTTAAATACTTTTAATTAGATTTAAGTGGTGAATCAAAACCATCATATTTATTCATGACATGAGTTGAAACAAACTATTTGACCAGGTCCAAAAAACTGTTCGCAACAGTCCGTTATGCAGGCGCGACAATCATGCGCTCCTACGTGGGACACGATGTCAAAGATAAATCCAATTTTCTCTTCTTTGGTTATTCCAACCATACAACTTCGAGCATTGATATTCATTCATCTACGCTCCGTTTTGGACACTCAAATCAATATTTATACAACACATATATAAATATATTATTTGTGTCCAAAGTTAGTGAAAAACCCATTTTCACTAATAAATTTTTCCAACAATCGCCCACATGAATGGAGATCAATCAAAACACACAAAATTTCCAATGAAAACCTCGACAGTTGAGTATTGCAGGATAGGTAGGTGTTACCCTTTGAACCTTCCTTTGTGAAGCATACTTAGCCTCCTTGCGGTTTGTAGACGCGATGTCTTTGAACAGACCCCCATTTGTGGAAACGACAATATGCTTCACACAATATTCTCCTTAGCTGTGCACATCCCTTCACTGTCGTGTCCGTTATGGTCATGGAACACTAGCTTGGTTCTGTGAAAGCTCTAAGAATTGCGCACCGCACAGTTTCATTCGAAGCGACCCCACTTCTCTTTCACATAGGTGATTTTATCTTAAATCATTAAAAACATTAAGGTTAACACGATTTACACAAAATCATCAACCATACATTATGCTTAACCTCACAACATGTCACCGTTGTTAATTGGAATGGACTAGGAAGTAATTAAACTCCTTTTATTTTTTGTTTTTGGAGGATATATATATATATATATATATATATATATATATATATATATATATATATATATATATATATTAGCTTGTATGTAAACATATACATTAGCGACGCCCCCACAGTGACTACCCTTCGGTTATATGATTAAGTTGTCCTATTGAACTTAGCTCTTGGGATCTCCAGTCTGCTAAGTTAGATTTCCCTCATACTTCCTTTTTCCCAAGGGCTTTAGTCTCATTCCACAACTTCATCTCTCGTCAACCCTCGTGTTGTTGGATCCAAAATATTATCTATGACTTTGTCAAGTCATTTGTAGATAATTTTAGTTTGAGATGAGTTGTTATGATGTGTTCTTAACTTGTAAGTTAATTTGCCTATATACAAGCTTCCATGACTATAACAACAGGTATCACCTTAAACCTTGTTATAATAAATGTCTTAGAAGAACATAAATATTATGTTTTAGGCGAACACGTGTTTGCAATATCTATTTGGATCACAAAATTCTTATTGACAAACATTAGCAACCAAATATATGCCCAATATTCAAATGCAAGTTACTCCCACATTTAAGTGTCATTGGATAGAATCCAAATGGGGTAATGAAAGGTTCTCCCTTTCTACGTGTTTGAGAATCTTCTCATACAACCAATTTTACATACCCAAATGGTCGGTTCTTAAATCTCTCACCCCCCACATTTCTTGCCATTTGAACTACTATTTGTATAACCTTACTTATGACAAAAAATGTTTATAACGACATTTAGATACCCATGATTTGAACAAGAGTTGTCTCATTGTATCACCGAGTTCATCAATGTTTATTTTGGTACTCAATAGCTTTTGAGTTGACCAACCAACATATGTCATTGTCATAAGTTTGTCATCAAACCAATGAGTTTAATGCACTTCCTTATAATGAATGAAAGTATCTTTCAACTTTCTCTACACACGAATTCGTTGTGTGTCAATATATACGTTTTGAATATATAAAGTTAATTAGTCTCCGAGGAGTACCATAATTAACTAAGTACTAGTCTAGCATGCTTTAGACTACAATACTTTAGCATGTGAACAGAAGATCCATCATTCTGATCCTTCACAGCCTCAAGGTATAACACCATATATACCTTGTTCACATTCACTTAGACACACCACAAACTTCAATGTTTAGAAAAAATCTTTAGATTATTTCATGTTACAAAACATGATGATAGCAAAATCACCGGTAACGTGTAGGAATTAAAATGAATATTTAAGAGATAGATCTACGGCTCGTTTCGGATACAGATTCACCACCGAAACAAACAGTCGGGCTGCGATTTTTAACCGAAGATACAGACACACCACTTCGGATAAGAAATCGTGTCTAAGAACACCACTCAAGATGCCAAAATCGAGCTAGCATAGACAATCAATTTTACTCAAAATCCATTGAGATAAAATTAACCAAGAAAACCTTTAAACCATAAACATCTGCCTTGTATTTCACATCCATGATCTTTAAATAGTTATGGTTACAAGAAAATAAAAACTACCCACTACCTCATGATCTCTAATCATGGTATAAATTTACACAAACAAACTTAAAACAAACAAAATGAAAATTACATGCAAATTAATTAACTTATGCATAAAAATTAAGTAACAAAACTATTTGAACGTGACGCGCATGCATATGTATATCATCCTCCCATTCTTGGAAAAATTTTGACCTCAAACTTTGAACACTAAAATCAGGTGGCGGCTCCGGAGGTATTTCCGGTGGGTATCCATTGGTGCATAATTTGAAACGAGACGGTAACCGGAACGAAATCCTCAATGGGTGCTGCATAATTTGAATGAAGATCATGGTCACATAGAAACCAATATTTTGATGCAACTTTGTTTCCGTGTGCCGTGGCTTTAATTCCTTGTCCCTTCCCTCTTTAAATTATGTGTTGTTGGGACGTAAAATTTCTGAACTATTGGTACCATCATCGAATATGACTTCTACGTCTCCTGGATCGGTGATCTCATATAAAACTCGCTCCAAAAATTGACATTCCTTTTCATCGGGAACAACTTCTTCTTCATCATATCGAGGTCCGTCATCGGATAAGCGTTCTTGATCTGAGGCATTTTCTTCCTTTGATTCATTGTCACCCCCAAGGATTCTCGGACACTTCAAAGCCAACAAACATGCCGGTCTTGTTTAAGCACTGTGAAGTGCTGAACTTTGTAGTTACATCAGGTTTGGAACTCAAACCATTGCTTCCCCGTTGGTTGTTAAATTTATGCACCAACATGGATAACTCCCGAATTTCTTCTTGAATGGATTCCATCTTATGCTTTATATAACGTCTGTCATGTTTGTGGATCGTGAGAGTTACATCCCAAATCTGATCTTCAATGGACTTTAACTTCTGTCTTTGTAAACGAAGAGTAAACTCATGAAACTGATCTTGTAGGTCTCTTAATTGATGTTCAATCGTGCTCTTCTCATAAGCCATTGCTAGCACCCTTTTTTTTGCCGGATTTTTTTATGGATAGAAGATAGACGAGTCGAAACGGAACGTTCGGCTCTGATACCAAATGATAGCAAAATCACCGGTAACGTGTAGGAATTAAAATGAATATTTAAGAGATAGATCAACGGCTCGTTTCGGATACAGATTCACCACCGAAACAAACAGTCGGGCTGCGATTTTTAACCGAAGATACAGACACACCACTCCGGATAAGAAATCGTGTCTAACAACACCACTCGAGATGCCAAAATCGAGCTAGCATAGACAATCAATTTTACTCAAAATCCATTAAGATAAAATTAACCAAGAAAACCTTTAAACCATAAACATCTGCCTTGTATTTCACATCCATGATTTTTATATAGTTATGGTTACAAGAAAATAAAAACTACCCACTACCTCATGATCTCTAATCATGGTATAAACTTACACAAACAAACTAAAAACAAACAAAATGAAAACTACATGCAAATTAATTAACTTATGCATAAAAATTAAGTAACAAAACTAACTGAACGTGACGCGCATGCATATGTATATCACATGACTTTATCATTCAGTTCAAGAACACAACTCTTTTTCCCTTGATCTTCAAGGCTTTAACATTTGACTTATGTGGGCTTACACATAAGTCTTAATCCAAGTCAATTTTGGTGAAGACCTTATTTTCTTGAAACCATGTATTAGGATACTCTCCCAAAATGAAGGACACGTCCTCCACATAGTTCAAACAAAATTGATGGTGGTAGAAGCATTTACGAGTCCATCATTAGTAAAACTCTTATAACAAATCTCAAACGATTTATTATAAATGTTAATAATAGTAATAATAATAATAACATATATTTTTTCATATGTTGTAATCAAATTAGAATTCACACTTTGTGAAATTCTCATGTTGATACTCTCAACGCTTAATGATATATTTCATTCTTGTGTATATCCTTTCAATATACGTATAGTTTTTATCATGATACTCTCACGATTTAGTTAAACATTTGATATCGTGTCTTTCGACATATCATGATAAATTGTCAAGTATTCATAAAGACAAGTTAGTTGTTTCATCTTGAAACTCCAAACTTGAGCAATGACAAATCTAGTCCAAAACAATAAAGTTGTTTACATGACAGACTACTCACAAGTAGTTGAACAATAAATTATGTTCACAACAATAACAAATTGTTTTAACAAAATAATTTACTCGATACTAGCTAATATATGGTTCAAGATGTGTTAATTATCTTTCTAGCAACGAACCAATATTAATTGCAAAAGACGTGATTTATTCGTTCAAGTCATATCTTAAGTTTGCAATTGTTTTAATAATAAACTTTATGTTTTATGTTTTGATAACCAATCAAGACAATAAACTCCAAAATATGTTTATTAAATAAAACGTTATCTAACCCGCTCGTTAGAAAATTAAAACGATTACAAATCGTTTGTTCACCAAAATATAGTTTTATCACACTAAACCGATTCTAACACGCTCGTTAGAAAAATAAACGATTGCACATCGTTGAAGTAGATGGTTTATAAGATAAAACGATTCTAATACGCTCATTATAAACAAATTTTTACTAAACGATAAAATGTTGGTTCTTATTAACATAAGCCATTCCTAACTTCTTGTTAGAAATAACCAATTTTACATCGTTTTTAATACTTGTGATTCTTATGAACCACGTCTAAGACACTCCTTAGACAATAAAAAGAATAGACTTGATTATAAAGCTTATTAATTTATAAGATTTAAAGCGGTTCTAAGACGCTCCTTAGAAATAAGCAATTAAAAAAAACTGTTTTAGAGGTTATGGTTTATAAATACAAAATCGGTTCTAAGACGCTCGTTAGAAATAAACGGTAAGTAGTTTATAAAGCTTACAAAATCGGTTTTAAGACGCTTCCTTAGAAATAAACGGTAAAAACCGTTATAAAGCTTAGTAGTTTATACGAATAACACCATTTCTAACACGCTCATTAGAAGGTATAAACCATCAATTCGCCAAAATAATATATTTTAACTTGTTCGTACACTGCGAAATACCTACTTCCCAAACAACAAAACCGTGCATCGCATCCCACAGTGTGTGTTTATAAATACATATGGTTTTACTAAACCAACCTTTTCTAATACGCTCATTAGAATATATAAACATTTCAAACCCAATAAGATCAGAATTATTACGCTAAATAATATATATTATAACGCGCTCGTTAGATGAAGAATGATTATAAAAATTATTTTAACGGTTTTTCAAATCATTTCAATATATTGTGATTCTCTTCACACAAATATATATGCAACTAAATGAGCACTTTTGTTCATCTCATCTATCACCCACTTAAAACTTATTTTCCATATTAAGTTTTGTACTAAACAAAATCAACATGGATTTTATGAGTTAAAATAAAACCGTCATTTTATTAATGACATGTTTAGTGTCAAGTTTAATAGCAAACTCCCATATTAATTCATGAGAATAAATTGTCAAAAACTCTTATATGATTTGTAACGGTATTAGGATTTAATATTGTACTCCAATATAAATAAATCCGATATCTTTTGTACTAATCACATTATTTCCCAAAATATTTATAAGATTTTATAGAAAAAATCTAATTAACATTTTAAACTTTCGTGAACCAAAAATCCTTATCAATAAGTTTTAAGATTGAACCGTCAATCTTCACGAAATTCGGTTTTAAGATTGTAGGAAAAGTGGTTCACTTTTAGTTAAGATAATAATAAAAATATAATAACGATACTCTCGTTAATCGTGGAAAATCCACTTAGTACAATATCGTTTACAAAAGTACATAAAAAGAATATAAAATACAAATTTATATACCGAAATGATTCAATCCATATCTTACTAGGAGTGCTTCTATAAGCTTTCTTCTAGCATTCATGTGATGTGTTCTAAATTATACATACTTTTATATAAGTATTTCCTACACTTTAATTATTTTTTATAGTGGTCTTACTTAATATTATATCTAATTAATAAGTACTGTGTTAATTGGTTAATAATTATAGTATACTATTGTGTTAGCATATTTTTGGTATTTACGATTTCTTGTTCTTTAACCGATTAATTTACAAGTTGAAATTGTAAGTACAAATAGATTTAATGTTTAATTACAAAATCGGTTTAGAAGTTGAATGTTGAATTCTCATTGGTGGTGTCATAACATGGGAGCATATAAATTGATGAGGACACCATATGGTTTTTATATTGTTTATCTAGTTTTAAGAATGGTTAGAGTAAAGTTATAATATCAAAAATATATATTACAGATTTGTGTATTTGCTTTGTATAGGAATTGGAAGTAAACGAATCTCATGGATTAATTGGTTTGTGGGTCGCGCCAAATAATTAACGAGGGCCTAAGAGTTAAAAAATTAGTGGACAGGCCACTTTGGGGTTACAAACCAATTATTTGTGATGGCAATGATTGGAGGTTTTTGGAAGGCTACGCAAGTAAAGGGGCATGGACGTTAATATTATATTGATATGTTGGCTAAAAAAACAATATATAATCATTATCATCTTGGGGGGTTTAAAAAAAAACCATACGGTGGAGGACGAAGTCAAGTTGGGCGCCACCCCTTAGGTGGAAACTTGGGCAGCCGCCAATCAAGGGTTGCCGCTGTGTTTTGGAATTTTGAAGCAAGCTCGCACCTCAATAAAGTCAAGGAATTAAAGAAGTAAACAGGCAGGAGAATTAATTTAACCAGGCTAGTTGCTCAATCATATTTATATCTTTCTACGATGAACCATATTATCTATTTTATATTTGATTCATCATTTATTATAATTGGCTATACTATTAGACTTCCCGGGTTCGGATGAATACTTTTTAAACTCGTTTTACTTTTGGTTTTGGATTAGTTATTGATTTGTTCATGTTTTGGTAAAGTTTTTATTTTTATTGGTTGTGATGCATATGCGTATTTGGTATTAATTTATTATCAAATTATTGTTCCATATGCGTCTTTGTGAATGTCTTTCATTTATGGATGCATATTAGGTTGCTTACTGTGTGTTTGTAACTAGTTTATGGTATATAGTTAACGTATTCCATAGGAGCGGTAATTGAGAGTTTAGAGATACCTTATATTCTGTCACTTGAGAGACCGGGAGGTAATTAAGTGTCGTCTGTTTTGGTCATTTGCGGGTTTGCGTAGTGATTGCACGGGAGTGAGTTACCCTAGATTCCCTTAGATTCTTGCATATACGAATTATAACCGAATTCAATAAGAATACCCCTTTACGCCTTAGGGTGTTTTGTGATTAGAGACCGGGAGGTAATTTAGTCTTTAGGTGCCTTAGCATAGTTAGGTAAGGTGTGACCGGGAGGTGATCCAAACCATTAAACCGTTGAGTTTACTTGATATTTAGGGTTCTTAGGTATTGTTGGTGAAACCGGGAGGTGATCTAGCGTACTTTAGTGATTCCCTAAGTTTCATATTTTTAGAACACGGTACCAATCATAAATCCAATTCCGAGAGTTTAAGAGTTGACTAGTAGGATTCCGTACCTAGGTAGTTGTTTCCCCTATTTGAGTTTTACCTTTATTTGTTCGTGTCAGTTTTAGTTTAAGCATTATTTAATTTATAGTTAATAATAAAAAAACACAAAAATCAATTAAATCTATTTATTTAAGTTATTAGTCAGAGTCTAGTTTAGGTGTCGCTAGTGTCCTGTGGGTTCGACATTCGGACTTCATTAGGCTTTACTACAGTTGATAGGTACACTTGCATGTCTAGTGGTCTAGCATTAGAAGAGTCTAGATTTATAAATTTAAAACTAGATTGTCTAAGTTACGTTAGGTTTTTATAGACCGCGTTTTGCACATCAAGTTTTTGGCGCCGTTGCCGGGGATACTTAGGTGATAGTGAAACTAGCGTTGATTGAACTTAATTGATTAATTGGTGTTTTGTGTCTTGAGTTGTGGTGTGTCTTGTGAGTCCGTGTCATAGATTTGGCGCGTCTTGTCGTGTTTAGGATAATTTAGTTTGTGTTTTATTTTATTGAGTCTAGTTAGTATGTTTAATAGATCGAGTCAGTTTAGGAGTATTTTATATCGAAGATGTTGGAAAGAGATGATGTTGGAAAGAGCCGAACAAGAGGAACGTGAAAGATTCCAAAAGATTAAAGAATTGGAAGTCAGGCTTGATAAGTTGATCGAATGAGAAAGACTCCGTAAGATAGAGGAACTCGAAGCTAGGTTAGAAGAGATAAGTGCTAGGATTCAAAATGAGAGTTTTTTTTACAAGGAACAGGAAGCCTTCTATGAAACAGATGATGACTTCTGGAATAGTGATGATAAGGGCGTGATAGAAGAGATGGAGTTGGAGCTACCTGGTTACACGAAGTTGAGAGAAGATGTCGTTGTGGAGCCACTTGACCAGATGGAAGATGACGAAGAAGAGGAGCATGCACCATCTTGGGAGGATGAGTTTGGTGATGAATTGGTGGGTTTACCAGTTTTTGACGAACATGCAGAATTTGACCCTGTTGGCGATCTTATATATTTATAAACACTAATCATGGGGAAGCCAACAATGGAGATCAAAACGTCACCAGAAGAAGAAAAAGAAAATGAAGTGGCCACAAAGGAGGAGGATCAGAATATGGTGGTAGTTGAGTCGCCACATCGTAGGAATGCTAGCAGGTCTGTGAAAGAGCTAGATAGTGGGTCGCCACCGAAATTGACAAAGCCACAGAAGAGGGAGCGAAAGTGCTTGGATCAACACACTTTGAGGGTTCAAAAATGGTACTTTAAGAGTTATAGAACAGCACTAAAATGCAAGAATTACCGTTTTCCTCATTATATGTCACGTGTTAGGTTCAGTCCAGGTAAGTTTAAGTATTGGTGGTCCGACTCGTTTGAATGTTTTAAAATGCTTTTAAGTTTCACTATGTGCTATTTGTTTAAATATGTTGGAAGGGTGGAACTAAACGGGTTAGACCGGGGTTGGATAAAAGAAAAGCCTCCTGATTGAGATTTCGAGAGCGAGTATGGCTGAAGACTCTTCTGTAAACTTAGCGCTTCCCGGGAGGCAACCCGGTAGTATATTTTTTTTTTATTTTTTTTATTTTATTTTTTTTGGTGCTTCTTGCTTTCTTGTGCTGGCTGTTTTTTTTTTGTTTGCTTTCAGGTTGCTTCAGAGATGCTACTGGATGATTGATGACACATGGTTTGATTCAAGTGTGGGGAGGCTATTTGCTTATTGATTACCGCTTTCGTTCGAATTGGAGGGCACTAGACACGAATCGCAAGGCAATATCGTCATATTTACCAGGGGAGTCTGTTCCATTTTACTTATATTAGAATGTGCTTTAATTTTTGTCTTTTTCCTGTCTCATTGAGGACAATGTGACATTTAAGTGTGGGGATGGGAAACTGACGTTTTTATTTGAAATTTTTTTTAAAAAAAATTCTATAAAAAAATCCGAAAAATAATAATTAAAAAAAAAGTTTAAAAAAATGTCCCGAATATTTATTGAAATTTTTTGCAAATAATGGAAAATGATAGAAAAATTTGAGATTGGTTTTTAAAACTATTATTATATATGAGATTAAATAAAAGATAATGCACTAAGCTTGGGATGTGTCGGTAGACCCAACTAGCTTTGATAGTCCTCTTTAACAGTATTTATATATATATATAATAATTTGAAAAACGGTGAAACCGAATTTCGATGCTTAGGGAGGATTACCATAATCTAAAAACTTTGAGATGGTAAGACTTAGATGCACTCAAATCATCACACCACCACATGTCCATTTTTTTACGAGCTTAGAAATAGTTATATACTTTAGGGTGATATAAAAAAAAGAAAAAAAAAGATTGGAAAAAAAATGAAAAAAAAAAAATGTTATGAAAGTTATGAGTATTCCGAAGAGTTTTTCCGAAAAGCAAAAGAGAGAGAAAGTTATGTATTGTAAAATGCCAAATAAGCATTCACAAAAATAGAAAAAGAGGCCAAAGTTGCACATAGTAGACGGGACTTAGAGTTTGCGTGTTACCAAGGGAATAATGACTCTGAGGATACACTATTGGGGCTCGAAGGTTCTTAGTCAATAAATATTTTTTTAGGGAATATATAGGACAAAATCCAATAATATTTAGGGTATGCTCGTACGGCCTCCACATGACCATTCATCCATCAAATTTCACCGAGTGCATCTACTTAGTACCATCAACGAGTCCTTGGCTTATGGTGATTTGTCAAACCAGTCTGCTTTGACTCTAGTTTTTCTAGCTCTCTTTGTCTGAGATGGGGTAGGTGTAGCCGTGTTTTTTAAACTTAAAACACTTAATGCAATTGGGGGCTTGATAGGCTAGTGGTTTGGTTTAAGAGGACAACAATATCGGCAATTGCGGTTTTTACGTTTATCTATGCTTAAAAGATAATCTATATGTTTTAAAGATCGGTCTTGAATTATGATTTCATTGCAAATAACTTTTTCAGGGACGAAAAAAGTTTAAGTGTTTGGATATTTGATGTGTTCTAAATTATACATACTTTTATATAAGTATTCCCTACACTTTAATTATTTTTTATAGTGGTCTTACTTAATATTATATCTAATTAATAAGTACTGTGTTAATTGGTTAATAATTATAGTATACTATTGTGTTAGCATATTTTTGGTATTTACGATTTCTTGTTCTTTAACCTGATTAATTTACAAGTTTGAAATTGTAAGTACAAATAGATTTAATGTTTAATTACAAAATCGGTTTAGAAGTTGAATGTTGAATTCTCATTGGTTGTGTCATAACATGGGAGCATATAAATTGATGAGGACACCATATGGTTTTTATATTGTTTATCTAGTTTTAAGAATGGTTAGAGTAAAGTTATAATATCAAAAATATATATTACAGATTTGTGTATTTGCTTTGTATAGGAATTGGAAGTAAACGAATCTCATGGATTAATTGGTTTGTGGGTCGCGCCAAATAATTAACGAGGGCCTAAGAGTTAAAAAATTAGTGGACAGGCCACTTTGGGGTTACAAACCAATTATTTGTGATGGCAATGATTGGAGGTTTTTGGAAGGCTACGCAAGTAAAGGGGCATGGACGTTAATATTATATTGATATGTTGGCTAAAAAAACAATATATAATCATTATCATCTTGGGGGGTTTAAAAAAAAACCATACGGTGGAGGACGAAGTCAAGTTGGGCGCCACCCCTTAGGTGGAAACTTGGGCAGCCGCCAATCAAGGGTTGCCGCTGTGTTTTGGAATTTTGAAGCAAGCTCGCACCTCAATAAAGTCAAGGAATTAAAGAAGTAAACAGGCAGGAGAATTAATTTAACCAGGCTAGTTGCTCAATCATATTTATATCTTTCTACGATGAACCATATTATCTATTTTATATTTGATTCATCATTTATTATAATTGGCTAAACTATTAGACTTCCCGGGTTCGGATGAATACTTTTTAAACTCGTTTTACTTTTGGTTTTGGATTAGTTATTGATTTGTTCATGTTTTGGTAAAGTTTTTATTTTTATTGGTTGTGATGCATATGCGTATTTGGTATTAATTTATTATCAAATTATTGTTCCATATGCGTCTTTGTGAATGTCTTTCATGTATGGATGCATATTAGGTTGCTTACTGTGTGTTTGTAACTAGTTTATGGTATATAGTTAACGTATTCCATAGGAGCGGTAATTGAGAGTTTATAGATACCTTATATTCTGTCACTTGAGAGACCGGGAGGTAATTAAGTGTCGTCTGTTTTGGTCATTTGCGGGTTTGGGTAGTGATTGCACGGGAGTGAGTTACCCTAGATTCCCTTAGATTCTTGCATATACGAATTATAATCGAATTCAATAAGAATACCCCTTTACGCCTTAGGGTGTTTTGTGATTAGAGAGACCGGAAGGTAATTTAGTCTTTAGGTGCCTTAGCATAGTTAGGTAAGGTGAGACCGGGAGGTGATCCGAACCATTATACCGTTGAGTTTACTTGATATTTAGGGTTCTTAGGTATTGTTGGTGAGACCCGGAGATGATCTAGCGTAGTTTAGTTATTCCCTAAGTTTCATATTTTTAGAACACGGTACCAATCATAAATCCAATTCCAAGAGTTTAAGAGTTGACTAGTAGGATTCCGTACCTAGGTAGTTGTTTCCCCTATTTGAGTTTTACCCTTATTTGTTTGTGTCAGTTTTAGTTTAAGCATTATTTAATTTATAGTTAATAATAAAAAAACACAAAAATCAATTAAATTTATTTATTTAAGTTATTTGTCAGAGTCTAGTTTAGGTGTCGCTAGTGTCCTGTGGGTTCGATATTCGGACTTCATTAGGCTTTACTACAGTTGATAGGTACACTTGCCTGTTTAGTGGTCTAGCATTAGAAGAGTCTAGATTTATAAATTTAAAACTAGATTGTCTAAGTTACGTTAGGTCTTTATAGTCCGCGTTTTGCACATCACCATGTCACGAGTCTTCTTCACTTGAGTCTTCAACAAATGTTTCTTCAAAACAACAATTCGTTTATTGAAATTAGGTAACGGTTTTGGTTGAGTATCGTGTTAGACACGGGGCCCTTAAAACAGATTTCGTGCATACTCTCAAGAGCGTCTGTTTCCCAAGGTACAACAACCGGAACAGTATGTGTACTGCCGGAGATGGCCACGAACCCGATGAAGTCACCGGCTATATTGGTGTTTATCAAGATGTAGGAAAATTTGTTGAAGTTGTTTGACATAAATATAGAGAGTGCGCCTCTCTAATTTTTGTCATGAGTGTGTAAGTGACTCCATATAATTTTAAGTGTTATTACAACATGAACCAACAAGTTCATTATATACTTACACAAAATGAGAAATACTCAACCAAAATTAATGTGTCATAAACAAGATAATTAATCTTGTAATAAACTTGAAATTAATTATTGTAATTAACATGGTTAAATACTTTTAATTAGATTTAAGTGGTGAATCAAAACAATCATATTTATTCATGACATGAGTTGAAACAAACTATTTGACCAGGTCCAAACAACTGTTCGCAACAGTCCGTTATGCAGGCGCGACACTCATGCGCTCCTACGTGGGACACGGTGTCAAAGATAAATCCAATTTTCTCTTCTTTGGTTATTCCAACCATACAACTTCGAGCATTGATATTCATTCATCTACGCTCCGTTTTGGACACTCAAATCAATATTTATACAACACATATATAAATATATTATTCATGTCCAAAGTTAGTGAAAACCCAATTTTCACTAATAAAATTTTCCAATAGAACTAGCTAGTGATTACGTACATTATTGCATCAATTAGTAGATGTCTAGGCAGAGGCGGACCTATGTGTTGGGTTGGAGGGTGGCCGCCCACCATAATAAAAAAATTAGTGTTATTTGTATGTGAAAACCCGATCACACACTTAAAATTAGTGTTAAGTTCCGATGTTGCTCTTTCAAAAAAATAATTAATGGGTCCTCCACTGTGTCTAGTTGAATAGATTTTCGCCTAGTACCGTAAAATTTATAAACAAGTGGTGCACCCTTTTTGTTAAATTATGTAATTTTGTATATAAACAAATTGTTTTTTTAATAAAATAAATTAACACCAGTCAATATAAAAATGGTTATTTATACAAATTCTTTTCTAATATTTGTTGGTTAGTGGATATAGAAAGCTGCCATATTTAGTTTATTATAGAGAAAGAAGAATAATGGCCACGTGGTGTCCTTCGCTCGTTTGTATCAGCAAACTAATTTATCTCCAACTTGCAGCCAAAAACCAATGCCATATCGGTAAGTCTAGCTGTCTTCCGTTAATCGTTTGTTTACTTGTTGCCAGCTAGATCCAGACAGTGCCATATTGGCACCATTGCAGATGCTTTTATACTGATTTAACTTCTCTTTTTTGGTAACAGACGAAAAAATTGTAAATTAATTATGAAGAAACACGGATCTACTCCCCTTAACGGGTCTTAGATCCAATGAGTCAACAGGGTAGGATACGGTTAACAGCCAATACGATATGAACTCAATTCCCAAAGTTCAGTGACGTGAACCTGCAAAATAGACACCGTGAGCTCGTTACGGGAAGGACAAGAGGGGGGGGGGGGTCTTCCCATAACCATCATCTGGCGTGAGAATAAGTACAATTCTGATGAAGATAATGCACTTAAGTAAATAGTGAAAGTACATTGGGAGTGAATGAATACCTCATGATAATTGAGAAGGTATTTATAGGCGAAGGGTGTGAGAAGGTGATTGGGCCAGCTGTCCCTTTGGAAGATGCTCTCGTAACCACCTGGACACGTGTTTTTATATAATAGGTTCAATTTCTACATTGCATGTGCATGTATAACAACCTGGACACGTGTCTTAATAGGATAGGATGATAGACAACCCTGGCCATGTGCATGGTTATAACGGCCTTGCTAGGTGTCCTTTATTGATTGGCCGAGATGTCACGTATTGCTCAAGAAAGCATCTTGGTGGATCTTCTAGAATGTTATTGGTTAATGACAGCTGTCCCGAGTCATTACCTCATGGTCATTTACGCGGACGGGTATTCCATCTTGCGGATGACTTCTGAGGGTGCCAGGATGCTTCCGCATATGTTGTGAGGGTGTTTCTTCCTCAGATGATTATGCGGGTGGTTCATATGCCCCGCGGGTGCCCTATGAAGGACTTCTGATTGACCCGCGGGTGATACTTAAGGGTATTTGGGTCTTTTTAGTACCCTACCTCTATAAGTCCCCCCAATCCAGTGTTTCTTCCGCGTGAAGTACTTTATGCGGGTGAAATGTTGGACTTAATGTGTATTTAGGGGTTTTTTATTCTTGTTAGTTAGTAGAAAATATCTTCTATTGCTGTGGATAATTATGAAAAAGGACAAGTTGGCCTATCGCAGGCGCGTGGGTAAGTGACAAGACGTGTATGACGGCTGTCACTGTACCCGACTGTATAACTTTTTCTCTTTTACAAATTTCTCGCGTGACGTGACACCTGTCTATTGGGTGATCTCTTCTCTCTCCACTGTTCATATCCCATCGCATTAATTGCGATGGGTATAAATAGCGGAGTTTAACTTTCTATCGAGCTACCAATACACAAGTAAAATGGAGTGAAACTATAATCAACATAATAACTCAATTTTTCCACACCAATGAATATATGCTAAATTTATCCGACACTTCATAAGAAATCACAAAAATTTTAGTTATTCCTTGTATTGCCTTTTCTAAAGGAAGCTCGGAAAATTGTCATTCAACAACTATATAAATTTTTCTTTTTATTTTCTCTTCACTTAATAGTACATTAGTAGAAATCATGACTCCAATCACTAGCTAAAATGCAATTGTATTAAATTGAACTTAAGTTTACATAAAAAATAACGTCTGAATTTCTTAAACTCATATCCCAACCTTTGTTTAATCTTTTCTTATCCTAAATCAAACAGTAGTGTTGAAACATCAAAAATCAATTCAAACACAATGAAGCTTATCACTTCCTCGGTTGAATCAACATGAATATACAGTTCCTGGAATCCCGGTGGCCCTAAAACTCAACCAATCTAGTACTCCGATTAAAAAACAAAACTTAATTTCAATTTAAGGTTCAAATGAGAAAACCTACCGAACTGCTGCTTGCGATTTTAACTTGCACCTCAGATCTATACAAATTCGGCACTCTCGCAGATTCTTCAATTCGGCCACAAATTTTGGAAATCAAATGTAATGATTGATTTCCACCAACGCCTGATTTTGTAAAGATTAATTTCCGCCGAAGCTACATCGATTCTACGAGGATCATTAATTTGTAGAAAGAAAACTTCTGATTAGGTTGGGAGAAGTATAGAGGGAGCGGGACTTTTTTTTTTTTTTGAAGCGGGAACTAATTTTTGTTTTGATTCTTTAACATAAATGAACATATACTGCATACAATTAAATATCATGATAATTTGATATTTAAAAATTTGAATTAAATTAGTTCAACTAACAATCAATTAATAGTAAAAATAAGGTTGTCAATGAGATGGTGGTGAAGTGGTAGGAGAGAGACATTGTGTTTCATGTAACGCAAGTTTAATTCATGCTCCCAACGTTTAGTTTTAGTGGCACCGGGTAAAGATGGGAGACTAGGCGATCACTAGTTCGATCATTAAACTAAACGAGTTTTATCTCACCGCATTGTAGTGCCTTTGGGCGATTGTTCACGGGCACCGGCCTTAGGTGAGGGGTTTCGCCGATTTGAAAAGCGAGTGCATTCCGATGTGGTGAATTTCGTTAGTAGCCCATATGGAAGATTGGTTGGCCGTTCAAAAAAATTATAAATGAGGTTGGTTGTCATTGGCAAAGATGGTTCAAATATCACGAAGAAAAAAGTTCCCAAAATATCCCTCAAAATTTCAAATTATGGTAGCGTCCACCAACAAACTAGTCGCGTCGGCTATTTTTTATTTTCACAGCGTGTTTGACAGTTTTTTTTCAAACACAACTTTAGTGACTTGTTTGACCTTTTATTTTTTTCCTTAGTATTATATTATAATAATTAATTTCACTTATATTTGATTTTTCTTTTAGAATTTCTCAAATACAGCGTTATATAATTTTTCGAATATATCGTTAAGATGAGTTGACAAAAACTTCGTTCAAAATCTTGTCGAGGCCAATTTATATCAAATGTTCAATAAATATTGACCCGACACGATATTAAGTAAAATTTATGTGAACACATAGAAAAAAAAATAAGCACGTCTAAATGATATACTCAAAACATTATAAATTGACTAAAAACCAAATATAACATAAATCTAGTTATATTTGGTTTTTAGTAAATTGAAATATGTGAACAATAAAATAAATATTCAACCTTAGATATTATCATTAATATGAAAGAATTCGCACCAATAACTGAAGACTGAAAGTCAGCCCCTGATCTATTAATATACAGAAGGCATTCAAGACTAGTTATTAGTCCTTAATAGATCTGTTTTGGAAATATTAAAAACCGATTTTTAGTCTCTAATAGGCTTTCTAATTCTGAGAGACTAAAAATCAGTCACCCGTATATTTGCTTTATTTTTTTATTAATGTATTTGAAACAAAATTTCAGTTACAAATAAGTTTCCCACCAAAATCTATGTTGCGCATACATATTTGTGACTGAAATTCAGTTACAAATAAGTCCCCACCAAAACCTTTTATTGCACTTACATATTTGCGACAAAAATTCAGTTAGAAATAAGTTTCCCACCTAAAACTTATATTGTATATACATATTTGTTACTGAAATTCAGTCTCAAATACGGTGTCAATGTATCAGTGACTGATTATGAGTCACTAACATACATTACATAAAAATCAGTCCCTAATGCTATTAGTAGCTGAAAGTTTAGTCCCAGATATTATGTATACGAGACTGATATATCAGTCGCAGATATTTTAGTCTCTAATAGCCACTTTTTTGTAGTGATCTTCTCTCTTTTTTCTCTAAAATTTTTTATTTAACCATCCAATTTTTTCTTGAAACCACTCAATATTTCATCGGATATTACTGTAATGATGAGTATTCAGTCTGAAATAGATGAAGTGGAGGTTCAGTGGGACAAGTCTGAATATCAAAAAATCATTGAGACTTATGGTATTTGTCACACCCTCAAAATCCACTAACGGAGTTTTACCGTCAGAGGGTGTGAACTAACAGGATCAGAATCATGAGTTATAATCAAACCATAAAAACGTTTAAATGAAATTAAGTGCAGAAGCGTAAAAACCAAAAGATAAAAGTTGCGTCACGCAGGACGACTCAAAACCCCATAATAACAGTTTAAAATCAGGATGTATAAACAAAAGCGTTTCAAACAATACATGATCCTATACCGCGCGCCCGCCTCGGCTACCTGAGAATAACGTACTAAAAGTGTCAACACGAGGTTGGTGAGTTCACAAGTTTATATAAAATAAAGCGTTTAGCGTTTACGTTCAGCGTTTTGCGTTCAGCGTTTTGCGTTAACAGATAGTGTTATGTCAATTATATATCTATAGGTAGCTAGCCTATAAAACAAGTATTACTAAGTGTTCGACACCGAAGCTGACTGTTTATCATTTGCCTTGCCACCAGGTCTATCCCGACCATGGTATGTGTTTAGCCAAGATTACACCCACTCGACCTCCAGTCGAGTTTAGCGTTGGGTGGGGTTTGTCAAACCCAGTAGTACTACTCAACAATGACTCGCTATTATCCAATACTAAACGGTTCGATGTGAATGAAGGACTTTAGTTATTGCGTTTGTCACTTAGTCTTTACAAGTGATATATAATTTATATTAACAAAATCTTAAATGCGTTTTCGGAGTATGTTAACTCCCCAAGTGAAAAGCGTTTGAAAATAGTTTAGAGGGGTAAGTGAAACTCACTGTTTGCGAAGAATTCCCAAAATAAATCACCAAAGGATGCGCGTCACAGAAAAACTCTCTCTAGCGTTCTAAAACAACAAATAGATTTTTTTTCTAAGTGTCGGAACTATTATCGAGTCTCTAGACTCGGCACATAATACCTACGCACACAATGTGTTTCGTGTTTCGTTTGTGAATCATGTGTGACTTTAACAAGTACATTCGTGCTACAATACATGTGTGAACAATTATTTACGTGTCATGTATTAATAATGTACATAACTAGCAATTATTCCCCGCAAGGGCAATTTGGTCAAAACACGACAACTATTTAGCAAGTATTCCCCACAGTGGCAATTTGGTCAAAACATAACAATTATATAGCAAGTATCATGTTTCATGCATTTTCACAAAATTCAGCAGCTAGTTTCTTAACGACAAAATTCTACTTGTAAAACTAGTCTATTCCACCGATCATAGCATCTCAATTAATTTACCAAAAATCATCACAAAAGCATATATGTGTTAGGTTTCCAGAACATATTTTGTTGTATTTTTATTCCATATACATTTCTCACAATGACCAATTTACCACAGTAAACTCACAACAGTCAAATTTATGCGCAACAGAATGTTATTTGAAATTCCCGTTAAATGAAAAATCCAACAAATGAAAGACCACTTGGGTTAGGTTCCTAACTCAACAAGTCAACTTCCAGAAGTGGAACCAACCCAATTGGTCTCGTGGTTCATGAGATATAACATTTACAAAACAACCTAACAGCAGGTCTAACAACTCAGCTTTGCACAATGTTTTTGTAAAATCATAAAGGTTAACTTTTACACGTCCAAAAATTGCAAATTTATATTCTTTAGAAACTAGACTCAACCTAGTTTACAGTAGTATCAATAATCTCAACCAATTTTCACATTTACACCCGGTTACAGTCAATTGAATATCAACAACACAATCTGTCCAGAAACTGTTTGCAACAAAACTCAACATATTAACTATCTATGGACCATAATTCATTCATATGACATTCTAGACACCATAATCACTATCCATGCACATCAATTACACATCACATACATGATTAGGGTTTTGCTTGAAATAAAATCAAAGAAACAAACGATTAACATGTATAACATCAATACTAGTTATCAATTCAACAATCAATACATCTTTCAATCATCATCTACTCAAAACAAGTCATATGAACATCATATATATAATTTCCAGATTCTAGGGTTTATAATTATACCTTCAAGGGCACAAAAATAAGCAAGGGGAAGGTAGAAGATGACTAGAATCGGGTGTAGGATGCTTCAATTGTGAAAAACAAGATCAAAAACCAAGAGATAAGTGTGTGTGTGTGTGAGCCGATCCAAGGGAGAGCAAGGGGGGGGGCTGCTGTCAATTGTGAGGGAGAGGAGAGAAAGAGATTAGGGTTCTAGGTTAATATTAATAATAACAAGATGTTACACTTTAGTCCCTCAACTTTTAATTGTTACTTTTCTAGCTTAATTAACTAGTTCTTGTTTCTTGTCTAGCATCACACATAATATAATTTAGTATCACATATGTCTAACACATAATTATCACATAATTATTGTTTTGACGTTTTTCGTTTATTCATCAATTGTTTGCGTCAACTCGTTTGCGTTTCGGTGCAATTCCCGAAAGACTACACATGTAGTAATTGTCAAGCGTCATTTAAACCCTAGTTTAAATGTAATGAGGTGTGCGTTATAGATTCAATGATCTTTAAGTTTGAATTGATGGAGTTGAGATAACGGAGTTAACCTGAAATTGACGATTGTCACATCATTCCCATGTTAAAGAATTTTCGTCCCGAAAATTTGAGTCAAGTCGTGATGAGTGTCTGAAAAGTAAGAAAAATTTTCAGTTTGTCATATCATCCCCTAGTAGAAAGAAATTTCGTCCCGAAATTTAGTTCATACCTCCGGTGATTTCTGACGGTTTGTCGGGTTTCGCGGTTTTCTGTGTTTGGTCAGCCCTTCAAAAAGGTGAGGACACTTTTTCATCATTTGATCCTCGCGTTCCCACGTGAACTCCGGTCCACGTCTTGAGTTCCAACGAACCTTAACGATTGGAATTTTGCTGTGCTTGAGTGTTTTGGTTTCCCAATCCAAAACTTCAACTGGTTCTTCAATGAAGCGTAGCTGTTCATCAACTTGCAGTTCGTCCAAAGGGACTACTTGGGTTTCATCAGATAGGCATTTCTTCAAATTGGATACGTGGAATACATTGTGTACGCCGCTGAGTTCCGTTGGTAGGTCCAGTCGGTACGCCACCGGACCAATGCGCTCATTTATTCGATAAGGGCCAACGTATCGTGGGTTGAGTTTGTTTCACTTCCCAAAGCGAACCACACCTTTCCAAGGTGAGACTTTGAGTAACACTTGATCGTTCACTTGAAATTCGAGAGGTTTTCGGCGCTTGTCGGCGTAACTCTTTTGACGATCTCGTGCTGCTGCCATGCGGTTTCGGATTTGAACAATCTTTTCCGAGGTTTCGAGTACCAGTTCTGGACCAGTGATTTGGCTGTCACCCACCTCTGCCCAGCAGAGAGGTGATCGACACTTCCGTCCGTACAGTGCTTCAAACGGCGCTGCTTTAATACTTGCGTGGTAGCTGTTATTATACGAAAACTCTACCAAAGGTAAGTGAGGTTCCCAACTTTTTCCGAAATCCAACACACATGCACGCAACATGTCCTCTAAGGTCTGAATAGTTCGTTAACTTTGCCCATCCGTATGAGGATGGTATGCTGTGCTCATATCAAGACGGGTGCCTAGTGCGCTTTGTAGTGACTTCCAAAAGTGCGAAGTGAAACGGGAATCTCGATCAGAAATGATTTAGACAGGCACTCCGTGTCTAGACACCACTTCTTTCATGTAGACGCGAGTCAATCTTTCCATTTTGTCCGATTTCTTAATCGCTAAGAAGTGTGCCGACTTAGTCAACCGGTCAACGATCACCCAGATGGTATCGCATCCCGTCGGTGTTTTAGGTAAACCCATGATAAAATCCATTGAAATGTGTTCCCATTTCCACATTGGAAGTTCCGGTTGCTGTAGCAGGCCAGACAGTTTCTGGTATTCTATTTTGACTCTGGCACAAGTCAAGCATTTGCTCACGTAGGTGGCAATGTCGGCTTTCATGTTCGGCCACCAGTAAAGTGCCTTTAAATCATGATACATTTTATCTGAGCCAGGGTGGATAGAATATCGGGACTTGTGTACTACATCCATCACCAGAGTTCTCAACTCTCCGTACCGTGGAACCAAAATCCGGTTCTCAAAATATCGGACCCCGTCCGATTTGGTTCCAAGTTGCTTGTTCGTGCCCCGCATGAGTTCTGATGGAAGGTTATCATCCTTCAAGGCTTCGAGTTGCGCATCGCGAATCTGATCGGGTAAGTTGGCATGAATCGTGAGTTGCAGTGCTCGCACTCGCCTGGGTTTATCGGTTTCTTTTCTGCTGAGGGCATCGGCCACTACATTGGCCTTGCCAGGGTGGTACTTGATGGCACAATCATAATCTTTAAGCAGCTCGACCCAACGACGCTGTCGTATGTTCAGCTCCTACTGATCGTAGATATGCTGGAGACTCTTGTGGTCGGTGTAAATGGTAAACTTGGTACCGTACAAGTAATGCCTCCATATCTTGAGGGCAAACACCACAGCTCCGAGTTCCAAATCATGGGTCGTGTAGTTCTTCTCGTGAACCCGTAGTTGTCGAGAGGCATAGGCTATAACCTTCTCGAGTTGCATCAGCACACAACCGAGACCTTGAATCGATGTGTCACAATGTACCTCAAAATTCTCTGTTCCCTCGGGGAGGGCTAAAATAGGGGCGCTACAGAGTTTGGTTTTCAACAGTTGGAAAGCGGATTCTTGCGCGTCTCCCCAATTGTACTTAGTACCCTTGTGAGTCAAAGCGGTGAGGGGTTGAGCAATCTTTGAAAATCCTTCGATGAAACGCCGGTAGTAGCCGGCCAGTCCTAGGAATTGCTGCACCTCAGTCGGAGTCTTAGGTGCTTCCCAGTTTTTGATGGCCTCTACCTTACCGGGATCGACATGGATACCGTTCTCGTTGATCACATGTCCTAAAAAGTGAACCTCGCGAAGCCAAAATTCGCATTTCGAGAGTTTAGCGTACAGTTGTTCCTTCTTCAATAATTCCAGAATTATCCTCAAGTGTTCTTCATGGTCAGCTTCGTCCTTGGAGTAGACGAGAATATCATCAATGAAAACAATCACAAACTTGTCGAGGTACGCCTTGCATACTCGATTCATGAGATCCATAAATACGGCTGGTGCGTTGGTTAGGCCAAAAGGCATAACCGAAAACTCGTAGTGACCATACCGTGTTCTGAAAGCCGTCTTTGGAATATCTTCCTCACGCACTCTTAGTTGATGGTAACCATACCGCAGATCGATCTTCGAGTAGTAACTCGATCCTTGGAGCTGGTCAAACAGATCATCAATTTGGGGTAAAGGATAACGGTTTTTGATTGTCACCTTGTTCAACTCCCGGTAGTCGATACACATGCGGAAAGTCCCGTCCTTTTTTCGGACAAATAAGACGGGGGCTCCCCATGGCGATGAGCTAGGTCGGATAAAACCTTTATCCAATAAATATTGCAACTGAGTGGACAGTTCCTGAAGCTCCGCCGGTGCGAGCCGATACGGGGCTCGTGCTATGGGTGCTGCACCGGGTGTCAACTCGATTTGGAATTCGACTTGACGAATAGGAGGGAGTCCAGGCAAATCCTCCGGGAAAACTTCCGGAAAATCTCGCACAATCGGTATATCTTCAATTCGCTTCTCCTCCGCGGGTTTCTCAACAATATGCGCCAAAATTGCCGGATGACCCTTTCGTAGATATTTCTGCGCCTTCATGAGGGTAATGACGCTGGTGGTCATGCCGCTTCTCTCACCTCGGATCGAAATGATCTCGCCGGAAGGGGTAGTAATGTGGACTATCTTGTCGTGACATATAATCTCCGCTCGGTTCTCGGATAACCAGTCCATGCCGACCACGACATCGAAGCTACCAAGCGTAAAAGGTATGAGGTCGATATCAAAAATATGACCCGACAGTTTTAACTTACATCCCGCAAGTACATGAGTCGTTACTATAGTCTTACAGTCAGCTAATTCAACAGGAAACTTAGCATCTAACGGGGTTGGAGTTAGGTCTAAGAGTTGACTAAAGACTTTCGACACAAAACTCCTATCAGCTCCAGTGTCAAACAATACAGAAGCAAAACAATCGTTCACAGGGAACTTACCAGTCACCACGTACGGATCATTGCGGGCTTGACCCGACCCAATAACAAAAGCTCTTCCTTTACCATTTTTTCCACCACCACTGCCACTTCCATTACCTCCATTGTTGTCTTTCTGTTTCAGCTTAGGGCAGTCTTTCTTAAAATGGCCCTCTTGACCACACTCAAAACATCCCTTAGTCGTCATAGGTGGTTTAGGAGCACCCTTTGCCGCAAGGTATCCTCTACATTCCTTTGCCTGGTGACCCATCTTTCCGCATCTCTGACACTTGACAACGGTCACACGGCCCAGCATGATGATAGTTGCACCTGTTGCTCTTCGGATATTTCCCAGCATAGCCGCTCGAACCCTGCCCGCTACCGTTGTTATTGTTGTTGTGGCTCTGATTGTTGAAGATCCGGGTGAATTCGGGCTTTCGGTAGTGTTGCTGCTGTGGGGGGTTCGAGGATGAGGATCTGGTATTGTCAAACTTTCTCTTTCCGCTGCTCGGGTTGTTGTTGCTGTTGTTGTCAGTGTTCGGGTTGTCACGGGCTTTAGTGGTTGAACCCCTAGGTGGTAGCGCACCTTGGGTCACTGCTTGATCCATTAGTTTGTGAGCTAACCGAATCGCTTGTTGAATCGTGGCTGGTCTGGAAGACGTCACCATGCCCTGAATTTGCGGTGCCAACCCATCAATATACATTTCAATCCTCTTACTCGGTGGGTCTACCATCCGTGGACACATCACGGCTAACTCGTGAGAACGGGTGGTGTAGGCTTCAATTTCGGAACCCACCATCTTCAACGACCAAAACTCGGATTCCAACTTTGCAATCTCCTCTCGAGGAAAATACTCTTCACGCATCATATTCTTGAACTCCTCCCAGTTCATCGTGTTAGCCAGTTCCAATCCAAGAATCTGTACGTTCGAATTCCACCAAGTGAGAGAAGAATCTTCAAGTGTTCCAGCAGCAAATTTGACCCTACTGGCAGGGGGGCAATTACACATTTCAAATGCCGATTCGGCCTTCTCAGCCCAACGCAGGAAGCCTATAGCTCCCTCAGTGCCCTTAAATGAATTGGGTTTGCAGTCAAGGTAATTCTTGAAGGTACACGTTCCTATTGGACCTCCAGCTTGGTTCTGGACATGTGCGGCTAGAGCGGCCGCCGCATGGTCGTTCAGCAGAGTTTGGAGTTCTGCTGCAGTCAAGTTGATGTTACCACGTCCGTGTCCAGCATTTCCTCCTGCCATTTCCTTGTCCGAGTACTTTCCGGCTGCTCCAAGTACACTCAACTCCTCTGTCGGTCGCCTAGGATTCGCTTACCGATCTTTGCAACCTTGCATGTGTATAAGATTTTATGAAAGTAGTCTAGTCCATCGGTAGCATCTTCACTAGCCTTTGGAGTCGTACACCATGTAAAACAGTAGCATCCACCTAGTAGAAAGGGAACATAATCCTAGATATCTCATATATCTTGAAACAATGACTGCTTGACCGGGTGGATGATGGTGACCGCCGGTTGGTATGGATCATGAAGCGGCTGGATGATAAGAAAACGTTGCTAGTGCTATTTCTGTTCGGGTCCTTGCTACTTGGAGTTGCTCTTGCAATTCTATCATCTCGGCTTGCATCCTTCTCATAATTTTCATCTGTTGGTCGCTAGCCTCTTGCATCTCCTTCATGGTCGCTGTCATGCGGGAAATTTCCTCCTTAGTTTCGGTTCCATCTTTTAACAGTCCGGAAACGTTCGCTCTCGTATAGCGCATGTAACCAACATCACGCTCCAAACAAGAAACAACAGCTGCGAGCACACGCTCTACAGGTTCGGTTATAGGTGGTAGGGTGTTGGGGTAAGCAGGATGGCTCGGGTGAGGTAGCGGGGGAACTTGTTCACGGTAGACCATACGTCTGATCATATTAGGGTACCAATCCCAACTAACTTTGTTTTCGTACATGCCTCCGGATAAGCGGTACCTCTTCGGTGCGGGAGCTTCGAGTTCCGGGACTACACGAGGTGGCGATGAGGTGGGTAACTGCGGTTCCTTCCCATGAGCATGAGTCATCGGATCGGATGATGATGATGATGGTGGCGTCGACATCCCCACAGGTAAGCCGTGTATGCGCGCGCGTATGAGTGAAAGAGGTAAAGAGATAAGATAACAAAGACTACACAAACATATGCAGTGCGTATCATTATAACTAATGGGTCGTCGCGGTTATAGTCTAGTATGCATGCAATTTCTAGTTCGCTATAACTAACCTGGCTCTGATACCAATCTGTCACACCCTCAAAATCCACTAACGGAGTTTTACCGTCAGAGGGTGTGAACTAACAGGATCGGAATCATTAGTTATAATCAAACCATAAAAACGTTTAAATGAAATTAAGTGCGGAAGCGTAAAAACCAAAAGATAAAAGTTGCGTCACGCAGGACGACTCAAAACCCCATAATAACAGTTTAAAATCAGGTTGTATAAACAAAAGCGTTTCAAACAATGCATGATCCTATACCGCGCGCCCGCCTCGGCTACCTGAGAATAAAGTACTAAAAGTGTCAACACGAGGTTGGTGAGTTCACAAGTTTATATAAAATAAAGCGTTTAGCGTTTGCGTTCAGCGTTTTGCGTTACCAGATAATGTTATGTCAATTATATATCTACAGGTAGCTAGCCTATAAAACAAGTATTACTAAGTGTTCGACACCGAAGCTGACTGTTTATCATTTGCCTTGCCACCAGGTCTATCTCGACCATGGTATGTGTTTAGCCAAGATTACACCCACTCGACCACCAGTCGAGTTTAGTTTTGGGTGGGGTTTGTCAAACCCAGTAGTACTACTCAACAATGACTCGCTATTATCCAATACTAAACGGTTCGATATGAATGAAGGACTTTAGTTATTGCGTTTGTCACTTAGTCTTACAAGTGATATATAATGTTATGTCAATTATATATCTATAGGTAGCTAGCCTATAAAACAAGTATTACTAAGTGTTCGACACCGAAGCTGACTGTTTATCATTTGCCTTGCCACCAGGTCTATCCTGACCATGGTATGTGTTTAGCCAAGATTACACCCACTCGACCTCCAGTCGAGTTTAGCGTTGGGTGGGGTTTGTCAAACGCAGTAGTACTACTCAACAATGACTTGCTATTATCCAATACTAAACGGTTCGATGTGAATGAAGGACTTTAGTTATTGCGTTTGTCACTTAGTCTTTACAAGTGATATATAATTTATATTAACAAAATCTTAAATGCATTTTCGGAGTATGTTATCTCCCCAAGTGAAAAGCGTTTGAAAATAGTTTAGAGGGGTAAGTGAAACTCACTGTTTGCGAAGAATTCCCAAAATAAATCACCAAAGGATGCGCGTCACAGAAAAACTCTCTCTAGCGTTCTAAAACAACAAAGAGATTTTTTTTCTAAGTGTCGGAACTATTATCGAGTCTCTAGACTCGGCACATAATACCTACGCACACAATGTGTTTCGTGTTTCGTTTGTGAATTATGTGTGACTTTAACAAGTACATTCGTGATACAATACATGTGTGAACAATTATTTACGTGTCATGTATTAATAATATACATAACTAGCAATTAATCCCCGCAAGGGCAATTTGGTCAAAACACGACAACTATTTAGCAAGTATTCCCCACAGGGGCAATTTGGTCAAAACATTACAATTATATAGCAAGTATCATGTTTCATGCATTTTCACAAAATTCAGCAGCTAGTTTCTTAACGACAGAATTCTACTTGTAAAACTAGTCTATTCCACCGATCATAGCATCTCAATTAATTTACCAAAAATCATCACAAAAGCATATATGTGTTAGGTTTCCAGAACATATTTTGTTGTATTTTTATTCCATATACATTTCTCACAATGACCAATTTACCACAGTAAACTCACAACAGTCAAATTTATGCGCAACAGAATGTTATTTGAAATTCCCGTTAAATGAAAAATCCAACAAATTCAAGACCACTTGGGTTAGGTTCCTAACTCAACAAGTCAACTTCTAGAAGTAGAACCAACCCAATTGGTCTCGTGGTTCATGAGATATAACATTTACAAAACAACCTAACAGCAGGTCTAACAACTCAGCTTTGCACAATGTTTTTGTAAAATCATAAAGGTTAACTTTTACACGTCCAAAAATTGCAAATTTATATTCTTTAGAAACTAGACTCAACCTAGTTTACAGTAGTATCAATAATCTCAACCAATTTTCAAATTTACACCCCGTTACAGTCAATTGAACATCAACAACACAATCTGTCCAGAAACTGTTTGCAACAAAACTCAACATATTAACTATCTATGGACCATAATTCATTCATATGACATTCTAGACACCATAATCACTATCCATGCACATCAATTACACATCACATACATGATTAGGGTTTTGCTTGAACTAAAATCAAAGAAACAAACGATTAACATGCAATAACATCAATACTATTTATCAATTCAACAATCAATACATCTTTCAATCATCATCTAATCAAAACAAGTCATATGAACATCATATATATAATTTCCAGATTCTAGGGTTTATAATTATACCTTCAAGGGCACAAAAATAAGCAAGGGGAAGGTAGAAGATGACTAGAATCGGGTGTAGGATGCTTCAATTGTGAAAAACAAGATCAAAAACCAAGAGATAAGTGTGTGTGTGTGAGCCGATCCAAGGGAGAGCAAGGGGGGCTGCCGTCAATTGTGAGGGAGAGGAGAGAAAGAGATTAGGGTTCTAGGTTAATATTAATAATAACAAGATGTTAAACTTTAGTCCCTCAACTTTTAATTGTTACTTTTCTAACTTAATTAACTAGTTCTTGTTTCTTGTCTAGCATCACACATAATATAATTTAGTATCACATATGTCTAACACATAATTATCACATAATTATTGTTTTGACGTTTTTCGTTTATTCATCAATTGTTTGCGTCAACTCGTTTGCGTTTCGGTGCAATTCCCGAAAGACTACACATGTAGTAATTGTCAAGCGTCATTTAAACCCTAGTTTAAATGTAATGAGGTGTGCGTTATAGATTCAATGATCTATTAGGTTGAATTGACGGAGTTGAGTTAACGGAGTTAACCTGAAATTGACGATTGTCGCAGTATTCCACTGGAGTGGGGACCGGAGTTCCCTTCCGCCGGATCTGTAGCCAGTTTCCCACCTCTTGGGAAGATGCCTGTATATTCTGACTTCTTCGTTTATAGGAATTTCTGTTTTCCCATGACGAAGTTTTCCATGAAAGTGCTTAGCGCTTATGGGATCCATTTATCCCAACTGCATACCCGTGCCGTCATGCGAATTCGACATTTCGAATTCGTATGTACTACACATGGGATGTTACCCCGACTAGACCGGTTTCCTGTGTTCTATCGCATTACCAACCGTGATGGTTGGTTTGTGTGTCAAGGATTAGCCGATAGGAGTAACGGTTATGAGGTCGAGAAAGGCTCCAAGGACTGGCGGAGCAAATTCTTTTGGATATCTGAGGACGTAGTCCCCAAAACTATGGTCCGACGTCCTGTCACGGAAGCCTTCCTGAAGGTTAAGACGACTCCTCATGAGGGTCAAGAATGGTTCCGTGTCTTGATGTCTGAGCCGACACCAATGCGGGCTCTACCTGAGGAAGCCCTTGTGTGGGCGGGCATGAGCCGTTTGTGGCCAACTCCGTACATGGAGCCCGTTTTTCTTAGCTTGGATACTCGTGAGTTGCCTTCTTTCTTTCCTCTTATTAGATAATTTATGGTTGATTTTTTACATTTTTCCTTCAGGTCCAGGACATATGCTGAATGCTTTGTTCGAGGATAGGGGCTGCGTGCGGAAGAGCATCCGCGATGCGGGTGAGAAGCCCGTTCTTGAAAAATCGAAGGGCAACTTCTTGTTTCCTGTGAAGGTGCGTGCTGAACCGAATGTTTCAGACGCTACCTTTGAAACAGGTGCGTATGTTTTGAATCCCCCTCTTGTTAATGTGCTTACCTCTGAGGGGATTATCGTCATTCTGTTGTTGAGTGACGATTCATCATCCTCAGAGGAAGAAAGCTCTGATAATGCTTCTGAGGTTTCATCTGTCTCGAATTTGTTGGCAGAGTTAGCGCAGAAGAGGACCTTTACGTCCTTTCGGGTGAGTGATACATGCACGAGTGCTGCGGGCACCAAATATGAGCCCGCGGCTAAGAAACAGCGGGCACATCGTCCTAAGAAGACGCAACCTAGCCTTGCGGATGGTCTGAAGACGGTAACCGATACGAGCTTCATTTTCTAACTGTTTCTGCTTTGAGACATGATTTGAACGTGAATCTTGTGTGCAGATCCGTCTATAGCTGGCAAAAACGTTACTGAGAGGTTGCCAACACCAACTCCTGCAGCCGAGAAACAACCATCTCCTCATCCAGAGAAAGAAATGGAGAACAAGCCTGCTACCCCTCCCACTGAATCACATGTGAAGGGGTCCAAAGTTCAGTCGGAGGTTAATGAGTCCTTGGACTATCTTTTCCATGCTGAAGGAGCCACCGGTTACGAGGAGAACAACCCAGCTGTAGATGAAGCTGGTTTAAGGACCCAAGAATCCCCTCCTCAATTTTTTTATACCGCCTCACCTTTGGCTACGGGTGTAGGTGGGGACTTCCATTTTGGACCATCCGTCCATGAGGTTGGAGGGGGTTCAACACAAGGTGCCCCTCAGCAATCCTCTTCAATCCCTGTTCGCCTTGAAACTTCAGGTTCTCAATATTACGATGTAAGGCCCCGTTACAGTAGCTCTACTTTGGTGTTGGATTTACTCATAAACGCAGTTCTAAAATCAGAGTTAATTAAAAACTTTACGCGGAATATAAAACTTTCATAAAACATTACATATCAAATCATAAACATGTCTTAAAACATTCTTCTTGTCTTTCGAAATTAAAACATAACTTATAAAACATAAAGGTATTCAGATGCCAGGCTTTTATTCTTCTACCATGGGTCCAGCTCACGCCAGCTGTCGCATCCTACTCACCTGCGTGCATACTAAAAGTCAACTACGCTGAGTGAGTTCTAGTTAATCATACATCATACAATACATTCACTTACCTTCAATCATGCATCCGAAGATACATAATAATTACTCTACTAATTTACTTTTATTTCATACATACGTACATACTTTATTACTTTTATACTTTATATTTACTGTCCATTCTATCTCAGATATTATTAGGGTCTGATCCCTTCCTTTTCTATCTCCGATATTATTAGGGTCTGATCCCTCTTTCCTTTGTCTATCTCAGATATTATTAGGGTCTGATCCCTTTCTTGTCAATCTCAGATATTATTAGGATCTGATCCCTTTTTACTTCTCTATCTCAGATATTATTACAGGTCTGATCTCGTCTTCTCTATCTCAGATATTATTAGGGTTTGATCCCTCTTTCTTCTTCTTTGTTCATACTATCTTTACATACTCATACATATACTTTCTTTAATCATTTTTACATACTCATGTATCGTTCATATATTTATATCATACACATTCATCTTTCATATACATACCTCCCTTGTCAATACGTGCAATATCCGAAGATCGTTCACATATTGACAAGCTTTCATTCACAATCATAACGTAATATCTATCACATAAATCATACATGGCATACACTTACCATTTAAGGTAAGTGTATTAACTATCACATCGAGTATGCACACAGCCCAGAAAAAATAACAAGGAAATGGGGCTAGAAACTCACCTGAATTTTGTTCCTTTCTCCGTTTATCGTGATTCCTCTCTTTAACTGTGCTCTGCTAACTGTATATAGGTTACACGTATCAATACTCGTCTAATCTAATCTAACGGTCTAGTATTAGTTTCCTTTTACTTTGTCGCTAAGCGAACTTCAACAGTTAAGCGAACTTATACATTTAAGCGAACTTAAACAGTTAAGCGAACTTAAGAATTTAAGCAATTTTAACTTAAGCGAACATATTAGGCGAAGTTCACAGCATGGCGAACTTATAACTAGCGAAGTTCACAGCTGGGCGAACTTATACTAGCGAAGTTCATAGCTTGGCGAACTTACATGTGTGCGAACTTATCCTCGGGCGAACATATAGATAGGCGAAGTTATCAATAGTAGCGGCGGGTTTTGATTTTAACTTCATTAACACCCATGTTCAACCTGTAACCCTTAATGATGATGTTAATCAGTCTCGCGAACATCCCCAAGGCCATTTTTGAACAAGATTCGACCCGAAAACTCGTAAAGGTTGGACCTTTAAGTTAAAACGTTCAATACTAGTTTAAGGTTCTCTTTTAATCGAGCCGCACATGATTATGGGTTCATTAGTTTCGTTTTGGTATCACGTTTATAGCTTTACGTTCTATTTACACCCAATCTAATCTCGTTCTAAGTTTCAAGGTTAAACGTTACTAAAAACGTAAACTTTAAGGTAAAAGACATACCTTAAATGCTCGTTTGGATCTCGTTTAACTTGGTTATGAACTCTCAATCTTGTATATAGCTCGTGTAATAACGATCTAATCCCGACTAGCGTTCGTTGGACTCGGATCTCGCTCCCTCTCTCGGCTGCCGTATGTGGTGTGGTGAATGTGTGTGTTTTTGAGTGTGTAGAGATTATGGAAGATGGAGATGAGGATTTAGGGTTTTAGGATGGTTTAGGGGGGTATTTATATCCCCTAAAGCCCATGGACCTAAGGCCCATTACCCATAAATCCATCTTAATTAGTCCAAGTCCATGACACTTTCTATATTTAATATCAATTAAATATTAACACACGATAATTAAAACACGATTTTCTTTATTTATTATTAGAATAATTAGGATGTTACAACTCTTCCCTCCTTAAAGAGGTTTCGGGGACTTAAACAAACTAGGGTAGAACTTGCGCATCTCATCCTCAGCTTCCCAAGTAGCATCTGATCCCTTGCGATGCTTCCATATCACTTTTATCAAAGGTATGACCTTGTGGCGAAACTGCTTCTCCTTGCGATCAACAATCTCTATTGGTTGCTTGATGTAGTTCAGTTGTTCATCAACCTCGATGTCCATTAATGTCACGTGAGACGTGTCATCAGCTAGACACTTCCTCAGATGAGAAACATGAAAGGTTGAATGAATTCCTTCTAACTCTTCTGGAAAATCCAGCTTATAAGCTACTTCACCCACACGATCTAAGATTTTAAACGGTCTGATGTACCTCGGACTCAACTTTCCTCTCTTTCTAAAACGAATAATTCCCTTCCAAGGCGAGACCTTGAGCATCACGTTGTCACCAATGTTAAACTCAATCGGTCGTCGCCGCTTATCAGCATACGACTTCTGTCTGTCTTGAGCAACTTTCATTCTAGCCTTAATCCGATCGAACTTTGAAGACGTTTCTTGAACAACTTCTAAGCTTCCCATTTCTTTTTGACCAATCTCTCCCCAACACACGGGAGTTCTACATCGTCTACCATAAAGCATCTCAAACGGTGGCATACCAATACTTGAATGGTAGCTGTTGTTGTAGGAGAACTCTGCTAGGTGCAGATGGTCATCCCAACTTCCACCGAAATCTAAAACACAAGCACGTAGCATATACTCAAGGGTTTGGATCGTCCTTTCAGACTGCCCATCGGTTTGAGGATGATACGTCGTACTGATGTTCAATCTTGTCCCCATAGCTTCATGGAATTTCTTCCAGAACCTCGAAGTAAATCGAGTATCTCTATCGGACACGATCAACAGTGGCACTCCATGCTTAGATACAACCTCTTTGATGAACAAACTTGCTAACGTTTCTGACGAGATGGCCTCTCGTATAGGCAGAAAGTGAGCACTCTTGGTCAGACGGTCCACAATCACCCAGATGGTATCATGATGCTTAGCTGTACGTGGTAGCTTAGTTATGAAATCCATGGTGATGTGTTCCCATTTCCATTCAGGTATCCCTAGAGGTTGCATCTTCCCATAAGGCTTATGATGTTCGGCCTTGACTTGTAAACAAGTTAAGCACTTACTAACATAATCCACCACATCATTCTTCATTCCTGGCCACCAGTAGTCCATTTTCAGGTCTTGGTACATTTTGTTGGATCCTGGATGAATCGAGTATCTTGATTTATGAGCTTCATCTAAGATTCGACCTCTGAGATCTCCATGGCGTGGAATCCACATGCGGTCAAATCTAGTCTTAACACCATGAGTGTTTTCCATCAACTCATCTTGCTGGCCATAAATCCTTTCTTTCTTAACTAACCCTTCATCTACTAGCACCTCTGACTGTACCTTGACAATCTCTTCAAAAAGACTTGAGTTCATAATCAGCTGGTATGACTTCACTGTTGCAAGGACTTCCTCATTCTTACGACTTAGCGCGTCGGCGAACACATTAGCTTTACCAGGGTAGTACTTAATGGCGCAGTCGTAATCTTTTATCAATTCTAACCACCTTCTCTGCCTCATGTTCAATTCTTTCTGCTCGAAGAAGTACTTTAAACTCTTATGATCTGTGTAGATGGTACACTTAGTACCATAAAGATAATTCCTCCATATCTTTAAAGCATGCACTACTGTTGTTAACTCTAAATCATGCATCGGATAAGTACTCTCATGGACTTTCAACTGTCTAGATGCATAGGCTATCACTTTTCCTCGTTGCATCAATACCCAACCTAATCATTGATGTGAGGCATCAGCACAAACAACTAAATCCTCGTCACCATCGGGCAGAGCAAGGATTGGTGCTTGTGTGAGCCTTTTCTTTAACTCTTCAAATGCTTCTTCTTGGAACTTTCCCCAACTGAATACTACCGACTTTCGGGTCATACCGGTCAACGTTGCGGCTATCTTGGAGAAACCTTCGATGAATCTCCTATAGTAGCCAGCTAACCCTAAGAAGCTTCGTATATCAGTTGGATTCTGTGGAGTCTTCCAATTTGTTATCGCTTCAATCTTTGCGGGGTCTACCATAATCTCTTCCGGATTAATCACGTGTCCTAGGAATTGCACTTCTCGCAACCAGACCGCGCACTTTGAAAATTTAGCATATAACTTCTCTATCTTCAGAGTCTCCAATACCTCTTTCAGATGCTCAGCATGATCAGACTCGCTCTTTGAATAAATCAATATATCGTCGATGAAGACAATAACTGACTTATCCAACATTGGCCGACACTCCCTATTCATCATGTCCATAAATGCTGCAGGAGCATTTGTTAGACCGAATGACATCACTAGGAACTCGTAGTGTCCATACCGCGTCCGAAACGCCGTTTTGGGGATGTCTGCCTCTTTCACCTTCAACTGATGATAGCCTGATCTAAGATCTATTCGTGAGAACCAACTTGAACCTTGCAGTTGGTCAAACAGATCATCAATCCTTGGCAAAGGATATCTATTCTTTACCGTAAGCTTGTTCAACTCGCGATAGTCTATGCACATTCTCATACTTCCATCCTTCTTCTTCACGAACAACACTGGTGCGCCCCACGGGGAAACACCTGGTCTTATGAAACCTTTGTCGAGGAGTTCTTGCAGTTGGGACATCAGTTCTTTCATCTCGGACGGCGCTAAACGGTAAGGTGCTTTCGCAACGGGTTGGGCTCCTGGTACTAAATCTATCTGGAATTCTATCTCTCGCTCCGGTGGCAACCCCGAAAGATCCTATGGGAATACTTCTGGGTAGTCGCACACGATAGGAACATCTTTCATTTCTTTCGTCTCGGCCGTAGCGTTGACAATATACGCCAGGTAGGTACCGCACCCTCGCCTTAACAAGCCCTCGGCTTTTATCATCGAAATGACGTTAAGCCCAGAACTTTCCTTATCACTATAAACCGTCACTGCATTACCATCCAGGGACATTAACCTTATTATCCTACTCTTACATACTATTTGAGCTTCATACTTGGATAACCAATCCATTCCCAAAACCACAACGAACCCTCCTAAGGTCATTACGTACAAGCTAACAGGGAACTCATGTCCCTCTAACTCTATCTTACAGTCCTTAACCATTTTCATTATTTTAACAGAAGTGTCACTAGCAGTCTCTACTATAAAAGTTTCAGACACTTGACAACATTTCATTTTTGCTAATTTACTAAATGGAGTAGCTACGAAACTTTTATTCGCTCCCGAATCAAATAATACAGAAGCAGAAATACCGTTTACTATAAACCTACCAGTCACAACATCCGGAATCTGTTTAGCATTTTCCTTAGTCAGCATGTAGGCTCTAGTTCTTGGCCTAGTCTGATCAGCATCATTCTTCCCACTCCCTCGGGCACCACCATCAGTGCATTCCTTAGCAAAATGTCCTGGCTTACCGCACTTGTAACATGCAGATTTTGCAGTACAATCGGGAGCATTATGCCCCACCTTTCCACACTTATAACAGGCATTCGATCCCAGCCTGCATTCCCCACCATGAGCCTTACCACAATTATGACAAACATCTGATCCCTTACCCCATTTACACTCACCCCCATGCATCTTTCCACACGTCTTGCACGATCTCTTCTCCCACACTTTCTGCTTCTTATCCTTGGAGTTCCACAAATGAGTACCAGGTCTTTTGACATTGACCCACTTCTTATCTTTCTTCTCCTCTTCCACCACAATATCATCCGCTGCCAGGTCTGCATAAACCATCTCTACGAGTTCGACGGCAGAGTCAAAGGTAGCAGGTTTACTCGTCCTGACTAGTATGCTCTCACATAGCACTTGATTCTTTAAGCCTCAGTGTTGACCACATCGGGTACCAACCTAGACATTCGGTTGAACTCGGTGGTATACTCACGATGTGTCATCGTCCCTGCTTTCAAGTTCAGGAATTTCATCTCCGCCCTCTCAACCTCAGCGTCAGCACAGAATTTCTTCATAACCAGTTCTTTCAGATCTTCCCACTTCATGGCCTTGATTTCCTCTCGACTCCTTCTTTGCTCAATCGATTCCCACCAATACATTGCCTCATCTTCAAACGATTGAGTGGCATAACCGACAGCTTGGTCAGGACGACACTCGCTGATTCGGATAATTTTATCCATGGCTGTAACACCCCGACCAAAGGCGGATTATACATCGGGGCGCCACATATTGTTTCATTACTCGTGACACTATTGGGTGTCAATATTTAATAAATACATTCATTCGCGCACGCGCAGGGTAAACACAAGATAACATAAAACATCATAAATCAATATATTATAAATTATAATATTCGAACAGCAAAAACTTGTCTTGATACATTTTAATCTAGGTCCAAAATAAAGAAACTTCCTATGTGTCCACAAGCTCCAAAACAGCTACTGCAAACCTGAACATGTGTTAAAATAAACGTCAAACACTTGCGTGTTGGTGAGAAATCAAGTTTAATACAATACATAGGTAACAATAAATCTGCGCGCAACACGTGTATGTCTGGTGTTTAACAAGGGTGCAATCAGATTGTGATCAAGCCTAGATAGATCATAGCTCATAGTTCATAGTTCAATCCATGCTCCCAATTGAGCACAAAAACGAGAAAACATTTGTGCAAGTGTAAACAAAGAAAACCGTAAACGATAGGTCTCCCGTGTTCATCTAATGGATCCATGAAAACTTCGGAATAGGCCGAACAAAGCGGTTAATGATACACACATACAAATAAACAGCCAAGTAAACGTCCTCAACACATGGGATACTGCGCGACTAAAGTTCATAAACAAGTTTAAGACTCTAAGTTTGTATGAACACATGAACATCCCAAAACATTTAAAAGCAAAAAGGGATTAGGTACGAGATTACTCACTTGATAAACGATGCGGTGTAAGATAAAGCAAGAACCAACTTTAAACAAGCACAAGTTAACCTATAAATAAGATTATTGTTTTAATGATTGGTTTTAAGTCTTGATTATGAGTTAGCATAATTAATAAGTAAATTATTATATATAATATATATATTACCGAAAAAGCAGGGCAGAACAGGGAGGAAGACGGAGGCAGAGAGGAAGACGGCAGAGAGAGCAAGGGGCAAGAGAACAGGAGAGATTAAGTGTTTTGTGTGTGTAGTGTTAGGAAAAATAATACTATTATTTATAGAGAAACCCTAGGAGACATGAATCCAGAAAAAGGGGAAAAGATCTCAAGACAAACAGAACAAGACAAAACAAAAGATAACAAAAGATATCCTAAAGCAAGAGATATCAAAAAGCATAAGAAAACAAAAGCAAAAGATATGGAAAGATATGGCAGCTGCAGGGGGCAAAGGAAAAGCTGACAGGGAACAGTAAAAAGCATGGGCGGGTCAGATAAAGGTACTGGTCAAGCATGGAAAAAGCAGATCTCAAAAGATAATGTCAGTCACTTTATCTGTCAACCAATGGGGTTGGTGCGCATGCTGCGCCGAAAGTAACTTTTCAGACATAAAGCAGATTAGGTCAACAGCTCAAAAGATAAGACAACACAAAAGCAAACGGCTAGATTTAAACAGAAGAAAACTCGAAGGATTCAGCGCGAGAAGGCTAAGGCGCGAAGGCAGACACAGAAGGTCAAGAGAGCGCGAGCGCGAAGGCAGACAGAACTATCCTTAACGCGTCGCGGAAAGAACTACATTTCTAAGCGCGCCGCGGGAAGAATCACATTTCTTAGCGCGCCGCGGGAGGAACTAAAATTCCTAGCGCGCCGCGGGAAGAACTATAATTCTTCGCGCGTCGAGGGATGAACTACGATTCTTAGCGCGCTGCGAGAAGAACTACAATCCTTAGCGCGTCGCGGGAAGAACTACCGTTCTTAGCGCGCTGCGAGAAGAATTACAACTCTTAGCGCGCTGCGAGAAGAGTTCGTCTCGCGTATCGCTGAAACAGGTGGTCTTCACGCAGGATTCCTTGTAAGGGGTCTGGCGCTTGGAGCTGCGCAGACAACCTTAGGCGGGAAGGAACAAAGGACAAGCACAGAGTTAGAAGAAAAAGAGGGAAACAAGGCGTAAGGGCGGGACGGCGACAAGAGGGAAAAGAAGGCGAAAAGAGAGGAGAGGGACGGGACGGCGGAAAGAAAGAGAGAGATAGAGGCGGGAAGGAAAATATATTATTATTATTAAAAATAAAGTATAAGTATAAATAAATATTAAATCATAAAAGAAAGAGATCGGGTAAGGGAAACGGGTACCTGGGTCGGGTCGGATCGGGTCAGATGTCACAGTCTCCCCTACTTTAAGAAATTTCGTCCCGAAATTTATCTCGAAGTAGGCTGCGCAGAGAACAGGTGCGGGTACTTGATCTTCATCTGATCTTCCCTTTCCCATGTAAACTCGGCTCCGCGCTTGGACTCCCAGCGAACTTTCACGATAGGGATACGACTGCGCTTGGTTTGCTTTACCTCGCGATCCATAATCTCAACAGGCTTCTCAACGAAATGCATAGTTTCATCAACTTGAACTTCATCAAGTGGAATGTGAAGGTTCTCGTCGGCTAAACACTTCTTGAGATTGGATACATGGAACGTTGGATGCACATTACTGAGCGCTGGCGGCAGGTCAAGTCTGTAGGCAACTTTTCCCACACGCGCGAGAATCTTGAATGGACCAACATAACGAGGAGCAAGCTTACCCTTCTTCCCAAAGCGGACAACACCTTTCCAAGGCGACACTTTGAGGAGAACAAGATCACTAACTTGAAATTCGAGAGGCTTTCGCCTACGATCTGCGTAACTCTTCTGTCGGCTTCTGGCAGTCAGCAGATGATCACGGATCTTGGCGATTTTATCGGTTGTCTCTTGAACAAGTTCGGGTCCTGTGATTTGAGCTTCACCCACTTCGCTCCAACAAATCGGGGAGCGGCATTTACGACCGTAAAGTGCTTCAAATGGGGCCATACCGATACTGGAATGATAGCTGTTATTATAAGAGAACTCAATCAAAGGCAGGTGTGAATCCCAATTACCTCCAAAATCAAGAACACAAGATCGGAGCATATCCTCAAGAGTTTGAATAGTTCGCTCAGACTGACCGTCAGTCTGGGGATGATATGCCGTACTCATGTCCAAGCGAGTTCCTAGCGCAGATTGGAGAGATGTCCAAAAGCGAGATATAAAACGGCCATCGCGATCGGATATGATGCTCAAAGGAGTACCATGGCGGCAGACAATTTCCTTGACATAAAGCTGCGCGAGTTGCTCAACACGGTAGTTTTCACGAATGGGCAGGAAGTGAGCAGACTTAGTCAATCGATCCACTATTACCCAAATGCTATCATGTTTGCTTGCTGTCAAAGGTAACTTGGTAATAAAGTCCATCGCTACACATTCCCATTTCCACGTAGGAATTTCTGGTTGTTCGAGCAAACCAGATGGGCGTTGGTGTTCAGCTTTCACTTTAGAACAAGTCAGACATTTAGCTACGAACACAGCAATATCCTTTTTCATACCGGGCCACCAATAAGTAATGCGCAAATCCTTGTACATCTTATCAGTGCCAGGATGAATAGAATACCGAGATTTGTGCGCTTCACTCAGGATATCAGCGCGAAGATTCTCATCAAAGGGAATCCAGATGCGATTGAGATAGCAGAGAATTCCACTCAGATTAGGCACAAAGAGTGCTTCCGCGCCACACGCTAGCTCGGCGCGAAGGTTACCATTACTGATGGATGCGCGCTGCGCCTCACGAATACGCGATTCAAGGTTGCTTTGAATCGGCGCGAAGTGAAGCTGGGTGCGCGGCAAGATACAGTTAAGCTGGCAGGGTTTTCGGCTGAGCGCATCGGCTACCACATTAGCCTTACCAGGATGATACCGGATCTCACAATCGTAATCGCTGATGAGTTCGTTCCATCGGCGTTGTCTCATGTTAAGTTCCTTCTGATCAAAGATATGCTGAAGGCTTTTATGGTCAGTGTAGAGGATACACTTAGTACCATAAAGGTAGTGTCTCCAGATCTTCAAGGCAAAAACAACTGCACCAAGTTCGAGGTCGTGAGTTGTATAATTCTTTTCATGAACCTTAAGTTGCCTTGATGCGTAAGCGATAACCTTGCCTCGTTGCATAAGAACACAACCGAGACCTTGGTTGGAGGCATCGCAGTACACGACAAAATCTTCATTACCCTCAGGTAACGCAAGGACAGGAGCTTCACACAACAATCGCTTGAGCGATAGAAAGGCTTCTTCTTGCTTCGAGCCCCAAATATACGGTTTACCTTTGTGCGTTAAAGCTGTTAAAGGCAAAGCGATCTTCGAGAAGTTCGAAATGAATCGCCGGTAGTAACCAGCTAAGCCCAGAAAGGAACGGATCTCAGAAGGAGAGGATGGCGTAATCCAGTTCTTGATTGCTTCAATCTTGGATGGGTCGACATGAATACCCATCTTGTTTACAACATGACCAAGAAACTGTACTTCATCAGACCAGAATTCACACTTGGAAAGCTTAGCATAGAGTTGCTCGGTTCGAAGCTTTTGCAACACCAATCGGAGATGTTGCTCATGCTCGGCCTTGGTCTTAGAATACACCAGAACATCATCGATAAACACGATCACGAATTTATCCAAGAAAGGCCTACACACCCGATTCATTAGATCCATGAAAACGGCGGGTGCGTTGGTTAGACCGAAGGACATGACCAAGAATTCAAAGTGGCCATAGCGAGTACGAAAAGCAGTCTTCGGAACATCTTCATCGCGGATGCGCAACTGGTGATAGCCAGAGCGGAGATCAATCTTGGAGAAACAAGAGGCACCTTGGAGTTGATCAAAGAGGTCGTCAATACGCGGTAAGGGATACCGGTTCTTAATGGTGAGTTTGTTCAACTCGCGGTAATCAATACACATGCGAAACGATCCATCTTTCTTTTTAACGAACAACACCGGAGCACCCCAGGGCGAAGAGCTAGGGCGAATGAATCCTTTAGCAGTCAACTCTTGAAGTTGGCTGGCCAATTCTTGCATCTCAGCGGGTGCAAGACGGTAAGGAGATTTAGCTACGGGGGAAGCACCAGGGACAAGATCAATACGGAACTCGACTTCACGAGCGGGAGGGATACCAGGAAGATCATCAGGAAAAACTTCAGGGAAATCACGCACGACGGGGATATCGCGAAGCTTCTTTTCTTCAGCAGGTTTAACCACATGGGCTAGAAATGCAATACACTTCTTCCGCATGAGTCTTTGGGCTTCGGCGCAAGACATAAGTTTAAGACCACTGGAGGGTTTTTCGCCGTAGATATGAAGATCACCATTTTCTCGAGGAATGCGAATCAACTTCTTGGCGCAAATAACTTCGGCGCGATTCTTCGAGAGCCAGTCCATACCAATGATAACATCAAAGCTTCCAAGAGGCATAGGGATGAGGTCGATTAGAAAATCGTTTTCGTTAAGATTAAGCGTGCAATCTTTAATCACTGAGTTTATTAAAACAGTTTCACCATTAGCCAATTCAACTGAAAAATCTTCTTTTATATCGTTGCGCGGTCGCGCAAGCTTCTGCTCGAAGGCGCGAGAAATAAAACTTCGATCGGCGCCAGTATCAAAAAGTACAGAAGCATAAAATCCGTTAAGCAAAAATGTACCATTAACTACGTCATTAATCGCTTGCGCTTGGTGCGCGGTTATGTTAAAAGCTCGTCCACGCGTCACTTGGTTTGAAATCTGGTTCACCGGATTCGCTTGCGTAATCTGAACTTGTAGCCTTGGGCACGCGTTCCGGAAATGACTGGGATCACCGCAGTTAAAGCACGATCTGGGTCGTGGGTTTTGGTAGGTTGGTTGTGGATTCTGCGGGTAGACTGGTGGTGTTGGCGCAATTGGGTTGGCGAGAGGGACTCTACAGTATTCGGCAGAGTGACCAACGCGGCCACATCGGTTACATTGTCGACACGGGGTTTGGGTTGGGTGGTGAAGTCTACAGGTTGGGCAAAAGGGTTGATTTCCTGTGTAAGGTTTCTTAGGAGGCGGGGCAGGGAGTGCTGGATTGGTTAAGGCATAGTTATGGACTACAGGAGGTGTTGGGTAGGCTGACAGAGGGTTAGGCGCGTAAACTGGAGGTTGGTAGATGGGTTGCTGGGCAATGGGCGGGTTGGTAAGCGCATAGGCCTTGCGCCTGCGCTTGAGGTTGTTACGGTTTGAGGGTTCAGGTTTGGTTTCTATTGGTTCAGGGGCAGTCTTGGTGAGTTTGGTCTTCTCAGTTCCCCGCAGGAACAGGGTTCCTGCTCTGACATGGTTGTCGCTGAGCACAGCGGCCAACTCAATGGCGTCAGAGAGGGTAACTGGGTTTCTGGCCCATACAGAATCTTGAATTTCCATGGGGAGACCCCCAAGGAATTTCTCTATGGCTCGGCGGGAAGGGGTAACAAGGTGAGGGACCAGTAAGCTTAGCTCGTGGAAACGCGCCGCGTATTCGCGCGCTTCTCCGCTGTACTGCTTAAGATTCCAAAATTCTTCTTCCAGGCGCTTAACTTCGTTGGGAGGGCAGAATTCTCGCGTCAGAATTTCTTTGAATTCCTCCCAGGGCATGCTAGAAGCAGCTTCTGCGCCACGCGCATGAGCTACTCCATTCCACCATGTAAGCGCTCTGATACCAATCTGTAACACCCCGACCAAAGGCGGATTATACATCGGGGCGCCACATATTGTTTCATTACTCGTGACACTATTGGGTGTCAATATTTAATAAATACATTCATTCGCGCACGCGCAGGGTAAACACAAGATAACATAAAACATCATAAATCAATATATTATAAATTATAATATTCGAACAGCAAAAACTTGTCTTGATACATTTTAATCTAGGTCCAAAATAAAGAAACTTCCTATGTGTCCACAAGCTCCAAAACAGCTACTGCAAACCTGAACATGTGTTAAAATAAACGTCAAACACTTGCGTGTTGGTGAGAAATCAAGTTTAATACAATACATAGGTAACAATAAATCTGCGCGCAACACGTGTATGTCTGGTGTTTAACAAGGGTGCAATCAGATTGTGATCAAGCCTAGATAGATCATAGCTCATAGTTCATAGTTCAATCCGTGCTCCCAATTGAGCACAAAAACGAGAAAACATCTGTGCAAGTGTAAACAAAGAAAACCGTAAACGATAGGTCTCCCGTGTTCATCTAATGGATCCATGAAAACTTCGGAATAGGCCGAACAAAGCGGTTAATGATACACACATACAAATAAACAGCCAAGTAAACGTCCTCAACACATGGGATACTGCGCGACTAAAGTTCATAAACAAGTTTAAGACTCTAAGTTTGTATGAACACATGAACATCCCAAAACATTTAAAAGCAAAAAGGGATTAGGTACGAGATTACTCACTTGATAAACGATGCGGTGTAAGATAAAGCAAGAACCAACTTTAAACAAGCACAAGTTAACCTATAAATAAGATTATTGTTTTAATGATTGGTTTTAAGTCTTGATTATGAGTTAGCATAATTAATAAGTAAATTATTATATATAATATATATATTACCGAAAAAGCAGGGCAGAACAGGGAGGAAGACGGAGGCAGAGAGGAAGACGGCAGAGAGAGCAAGGGGCAAGAGAACAGGAGAGATTAAGTGTTTTGTGTGTGTAGTGTTAGGAAAAATAATACTATTATTTATAGAGAAACCCTAGGAGACATGAATCCAGAAAAAGGGGAAAAGATCTCAAGACAAACAGAACAAGACAAAACAAAAGATAACAAAAGATATCCTAAAGCAAGAGATATCAAAAAGCATAAGAAAACAAAAGCAAAAGATATGGAAAGATATGGCAGCTGCAGGGGGCAAAGGAAAAGCTGACAGGGAACAGTAAAAAGCATGGGCGGGTCAGATAAAGGTACTGGTCAAGCATGGAAAAAGCAGATCTCAAAAGATAATGTCAGTCACTTTATCTGTCAACCAATGGGGTTGGTGCGCATGCTGCGCCGAAAGTAACTTTTCAGACATAAAGCAGATTAGGTCAACAGCTCAAAAGATAAGACAACACAAAAGCAAACGGCTAGATTTAAACAGAAGAAAACTCGAAGGATTCAGCGCGAGAAGGCTAAGGCGCGAAGGCAGACACAGAAGGTCAAGAGAGCGCGAGCGCGAAGGCAGACAGAACTATCCTTAACGCGTCGCGGAAAGAACTACATTTCTAAGCGCGCCGCGGGAAGAATCACATTTCTTAGCGCGCCGCGGGAGGAACTAAAATTCCTAGCGCGCCGCGGGAAGAACTATAATTCTTCGCGCGTCGAGGGATGAACTACGATTCTTAGCGCGCTGCGAGAAGAACTACAATCCTTAGCGCGTCGCGGGAAGAACTACCGTTCTTAGCGCGCTGCGAGAAGAATTACAATTCTTAGCGCGCTGCGAGAAGAGTTCGTCTCGCGTATCGCTGAAACAGGTGGTCTTCACGCAGGATTCCTTGTAAGGGGTCTGGCGCGTGGAGCTGCGCAGACAACCTTAGGCGGGAAGGAACAAAGGACAAGCACAGAGTTAGAAGAAAAAGAGGGAAACAAGGCGTAAGGGCGGGACGGCGACAAGAGGGAAAAGAAGGCGGAAAGAGAGGAGAGGGACGGGACGGCGGAAAGAAAGAGAGAGATAGAGGCGGGAAGGAAAATATATTATTATTATTAAAAATAAAGTATAAGTATAAATAAATATTAAATCATAAAAGAAAGAGATCGGGTAAGGGAAACGGGTACCTGGGTCGGGTCGGATCGGGTCAGATGTCACAATGGCGGTTACCCACTGAAGAGTGGCGATGGCATCACCCAAACCAGTCAGCTTCAGCGGGTCACATCCCTTGAAGGACTTATAGTTGCACCCTCCTCTGCCTCTCTTCCTGTCTCCGGTTTTCACAGACCTAACTCCACTCGAGGCCTCCCTCTCTTCTTCTTTATTTCTCACACCATCACCCCCTGCCCCTCCAGCAGTCCTTTCCCGACTTCCAGCAGCCCTCCTGGAGTAATATTCTTCACAGCAGTGGCTATAGCTTGAACAATAGCTGCTTGAATTGCGGGATCCAGTCGAACCCCTTCGTTGTTGACCGGATCTCCTCCAGCTGCACTCCCCTCATCTCCAGTGTTGGAAGCTGTCTCAACCGAAGGTTGCTGGACACGACGAGGCCTGCCGCATCGTCCAGTGCGACTTCCAGCTCCAGCAATGTCTCCAGCTCCAGCCATCGTATTCTAAAAGGGAAAACACAAACATCATCACTCAAGGAACTATTTAGTACAAGGATAGTAAGGCTAACAGGTAATAACAGTGGTCAACTGTGATTAGCTGATCACGTTACTTTCCGTGTCCTATACACTTCCTTTTATGAGTCCATTTGTGCTGATTCTACTTAAACAGTTAGTCAATCAAAATAATCAATTAATCCTATCCCTATCGTTCACATATCCTTTCTTTATCATTTAACATACATCATTTAATCATATATCTTACCTTTGCTGAGCTTTCTTGAGCGACACATGGCATTCTTGGACTGGCATCTTCTTTCTTTTCTTACTTAAATCCCATTCTCTGTTCGAGTCTAAGCATGTAGGATGCTTAAATCTCTCAAAATTTGCTCTGATACCAACTTGTAAGGCCTCGTTACAGGTAGCCCTACTTTGGTATTGGATTTACTCATAAACGCAGTTCTAAAATCAGAGTTAATTAAAAACTTTACGCAGAATATAAAACTTTCATAAAACATTACATATCAAATCATAAACATGTCTTAAAACATTCTTCTTGTCTTTCGAAATTAAAACATAACTTATAAAACATAAAAGGTCTTCAGATGCCAGGCTTTTATTCTTCTGCCATGGGTGCAGCTCACGCCAGCTGTCGCATCCTACTCACCTGCGTGCATACTAAAAGTTAGCTATGCTGAGTGAGTTCTAGTTAATCATACATCATACAATACATTCACTTACCTTCAATCATGCATCCGAAGATACATAATAATTACTCTACTAATTTACTTTTATTTCATACATACGTACATACTTTATTACTTTTATACTTTATATTTACTGTCCATTCTATCTCAGATATTATTAGGGTCTGATCCCTTCCTTTTCTATCTCAGATATTATTAGGGTCTGATCCCTCTTTCCTTTGTCTATCTCAGATATTATTAGGGTCTGATCCCTTTTTACTTCTCTATCTCAGATATTATTACGGGTCTGATCATGTCTTCTCTATCTCAGATATTATTAGGGTCTGATCCCTCTTTCTTCTTCTTCTTCGTCCATACTATCTTTACATACTCATACATATACTTTCTTTAATCATTTTTACATACTCATGTATCGTTCATATATTTATATCATACACATTCATCTTTCATATACATACCTCCCTTGTCAATACGTGCAATATCCGAAGATCGTTCACGTATCGACAAGCTTTCATTCACAATCATAACATAATATCTATCACATAAATCATACATGGCATACACTTACCATTTAAGGTAAGTGTATTAACTATCACATCGAGTATGCACACATCCCCGAAAACATAACAAGGAAATGGGGCTAGAAACTCACCTGAATTCGGTTCCTTTCTCCGTTTATCGTGATTCCTCTCTTTAACTGTGCTCTGCTAACTGTATATAGGTTACACGTATCAATACTCATCTAATCTAATCTAACGGTCTAGTATTAGTTTCCTTTTACTTGGTCGCTAAGCGAACTTAAACAGTTAAGCGAACTTATACATTTAAGCGAACTTAAACAGTTAAGCGAACTTAAGCATTTAAGCGAACTTAACTTAAGCGAACATATTAGGCGAAGTTCACAGCTTGGCGAACTTATAACTAGCGAAGTTCACAGCTGGGCGAACTTATACTAGCGAAGTTCATAGCTTGGCGAACTTACATGTGTGCGAACTTATCCTCGGGCGAACATATAGATAGGCGAAGTTATCAACAGTAGCGGCGGGTTTTGATTTTAACTTCATTAACACCCATGTTCAACCCGTAACCCTTAATGATGATGTTAATCAGTCTCGCGAACATCCCCATGGCCATTTTTGAACAAGATTCGACCCGAAAACGCGTAAAGGTTGGACCTTTAAGTTAAAACATTCAATACTAGTTTAAGTTTCTCTTTTAATCGAGCCGCACATGATTATGGGTTCATTAGTTTCGTTTTGGTTTCAGGTTTACAGCTTTACGTTCTATTTACACCCGATCTAATCTCGTTCTAAGTTTCAAGGTTAAACGTTACTAAAAACGTAAACTTTAAGGTAAAAGACATACCTTAAATGCTCGTTTGGATCTCGTTTAACTTGGTTATGAACTCTCAATCTTGTATATAGCTCGTGTAATAACGATCTAATCCCGACTAGCGTTCGTTGGACTCGGATCTCGCTCCCTCTCTCGGCGGCCGTATGTAGCGTTCGTTGATCTGATTGTCCCTCCTTGGGATATTGTCAATGCGTCTCGGTTTTCTAACCCCGAGACCTGTATGAGCTTTGTCAAACACTGTGTGCCGCCTGCAGAAATGGTGCACCAGTGTGACCGTTCCCGCCACGACCTTCACACTAACTTATCTGTTTCCTTGGCTAACAGCTTGGCTTGTAGTCAGGAAATCTTACGTGAATGGCATACCATGGGCGGGATACTGGGTGAAGCTTCTCGAGCCGTCGAGGCTGCAAAGAAAGAAGCTGAGGATCATTGCGTGGCGGCCAACACCGCCAAGTGGAAACAAGCCGATGCGGAGATCGCCCTTAGGGGTGAACAAGATCGGAATGCTGTTGTCGCCCGCAATTGGAAAGAAGCATGTGAACGGCAAAACGCCGTTCTTGAAGCTGCCCGGGTTGAGACCCAAAAGAAAAAAGATGACTTGGTTCGGGCCCAAGAAGCAAACTGAGTCTTGGAAAATTAAGTGACCCTCCAAGGTAACCGGATTCAGGAGCTTGAGGCTGAACTGAAGGTGCAGAAGGAGCAATCTAAACTTGAAGACAAGACTGCCACTGAAATGCAGTCTGCTTATGACTCCTTACTGCAGTCTCGTTCGGAAGCAGAGACTCGCTCCACTGAAGTAAACAATGAATTACAAGAACTTCGGGGTAGGGCGAAGCGTGCTGAGCAGGACCGACAATGGTTTCTCAACCGAGGGCTTGACTTTGTGAGTTTCCCTCATAAGTTATTTATTTATATACTTTATGTTTACCATGCAAATATACTTCTTGTATTCTCTCGTCAGGTCATCCGCCATATTAAGGGAAGCATAGAACTAACTGACTGTTTTGTAAACTTAATGACCGCTTCTTATTAAGTTGGCCGCTTGAAGGGCTTTAATGAATGGGTGGCGTATGCTCAATCCGGTCAATATTTCGAGAATCACCCGCTTCACGGCCTTGATGCAAAACAAGAATATGACATGCGGGCCAGGAGTATGACACTCTGGTCTTTCCGCAACAGAATATGCTTCCGGAGTTTGCCTCCGCTAATGATGGCGTGAAGCAACTGCGGATCTATTTGGATGATGAGTCTGAGGACGACTCGTCCGAGGACGCTTCTCCAAAAGTTCCAGAAAATATGCCTGCCTCCAACCCATAGAATAGGTTTAGAGTTTAAGGCTTGTAAATATTTTTCCATATTTTGTAACCATCTTCTATTTATTAATGGAAATGACTTTTTGCCTTGTTATCATTACACTTGTTCTTGAAGTGATATCTTTGCAAGATATTTTTGAATGTTGAATGTTATGCAAGTTGGATGATACCGATGACGTGGCGGAGAGAGGGATTTAAAGTGGCAACTGATGAGACGTGTATGACGCCCCTTGACAGCCTGTATACACTTTTTCGAATCTCCCACCTGACGTGTCAATCATCCAACGGCCCACATTTTCTCTTTCTTCTGTCAGCCAGATGGTCGCATTTATTGTGATGATTATAAATAAGTCTCTTGTGGCCATCCATTCGTTCTTATCGCTCACCCATTTTCTCTTTCACTAACCACAAATCAGAGACTTCCATAATTTTGAAAAACTTCTTATATACGTTTATCTCATGGCTGCTGAGAAGAAAAATACTCCAACGATTCATGAAGTTGTTGTGCATATAAAAGAGAAGGACTATGATCACGTCGTTAACGTCTATGGTTTAGCACCAGAATGGGATCCCGAATGTCCGGCGGACGGTTCTATTGCCACTAACCCTCCGGCGGGAAAAATGGTTGTATATACAGATTTTTTCACGACGGGTAACTTCCGGTTGCCATAACGAAATTTATGAGGGACATCTTAGTTTCTTACGGCCTTCATCTATCTCAGATTCATCCTTTAGGGATGCTTCGAGTTCGGCATTTGAGTTATGTTGCCAGGCTCAAGTTATCGAGCCTACCGTTGCTCGGTTCGCCGTATTTTACAAACTGTCGTACCGTGATGGGTGGTTTGGTTGGTCTTCCATCAAGAAGGTCCCTGTTGGTACTGAGTGGTATAGGAGCCTTCATGAATGGAAACCCAAGTTTTTCTGGGTTCGGGAGGACGTCATCCCGTTTACGATGAGTCGCCGCAAGGCTAACGACTCCTCCCCCTCCGTCACTGCAACCACCAAGATTAACTTTCCGTGGTATACTACGCTGACCAAGACGCCCACGCCATAGCAGGCGATTCACGAGGGAACGATGGTGCATGCGAAGATGAGCCTCTTATGGCCATTCCCTACCTTAGAACCATATTTTGAAAATTCTGACAAGAGTAAGTCTTTATTGTATCTTTGCGGACTCTTTTTTCATTCTCCTGACATTTTTTCAATTGCAGGTGAAGGTTCTATCCTTTTCGCTCTTTTGGACAAGGTAGGAGGTATGATGGTGCGTCGGCCCATTATTGTGCACGAATTACCTTTCCTTGAACGCACTCGGCATAACTTTTTGTTTTCTACCCTTCACGCGGAACCTGTGGTGTCCGAAGCAATGTTCGCGAAAGGTGAGAAGATAATCGCCGAAGGTGAGGAAATTCTTAAACCTCAACCTCTTACTGCTATGACTTCTAGCGGGGTGATAGTACTTCTATCTTCTAGTGAGGAGTCATCACCCCGTGATGAAAGAGCATTTATTAGTACTACTGAATCTACAAACGTCCTGTCCTCGTCTATAGGTTTGACCCGCAAGCTGGGTTCAAAAGTAACCGCAGACTCGGCGGCGGGTGATGAGGATGATCACCAGACGACTGGGGGTGAACTTCAGGCCGCTGGTGTAGGCGTTTCTAAGGCAGCCGATAAACGGAAAGCTCAATCCACCAAGGCTAGTCCGTCCAAGAAATCAAAGAAGCCTAAACCTGCCACTTTGGGAGCACGCCTTCACTAGCTTGATTCTGAGGATATTTCATTGGTTAAGTCTAAAGCTTTTCATTTTTACTGATCATTGCGGACTGAATACATGTCTGAAGTATCACTCGGCATCTTTTCAGTAGCCTTGAAAGATTTTTCCGAAGATACTTCAGGTTTGAAGAGTTCATCTTCACCAAAACTTCCAACTCCACCATCTTCGCCGCCAAATACTGCTCAAGATCCGATCGTATTGACGGATACTTCTCTTCTTAAAGAGAAGGAAATTGGCGAGCCTGACGCTCTCCGCATGTCTCCATCCTTCAACATTCATCAATTCAGATATCAGGGCGGCGTTAGTGCTTTTAACTATGGGGTCAGACCTCTCCGCCTCCCGCGGAAAAAGACACTGGCCCACACAATCCGCACTGGTCTTTACGCCGAAATTCGACGTTGAACGACGTGGATGTGTGCTTTGAGTATCCACGGGAAAGTCTTCCTCCCGCAGAAAGGGAGCGACAACGTCGTCGTATTTTCCAGGAGTTGTTGACCTCAAATTCTTATCATCTGGCGAATACTATCTCTACCAATCAGGAGATAGCCCGAGACTGGTTGGCGATGAAAGAAGAGTGGGATGACCTGGAGCTGAAACTGCTTAAAGCCAAGAAAGAAGCTCTCGGAGCTCTGACTGAGGCTAAAGAGAACTATCAAGCTTTTGAAGATGAAAAGGCCCACCGCCTTGCTACTGAGGAAACCAATAATATGCTCCAGAGGCAACTGGATGAACAGGCCGAGCTGATAAAAACTCTTCAGGCTGACTCAGCAGCTAAGGACAAGCGTTTGTCCGACCTTTCCGCCAAAAGCCTGTAACATCCTACTTTTGGTTATATTAATAAAGTAAATCTCGTCTATTTTATAATGGGTCGTTATCGGTTTAGATAGATAGAATGTGAGTTGGGCTAGTGTTGGGTTAATTGGATATGTGTTATGGACTTGGGCTAGAATGAAAGAAGGAAAGACCATGGGCTTAAGCCCATGATCTTTAATTATATAAGTCATTAATACCCATTTAATTTCACTTCACACATATTCCATACACCACCAAAACACACACTTAAGCTCTCTCTCTCTAGTTCTCTCCTTGCCTAAGCCGAAACCAAGAAGGAAACCGATTACCAACCCGAGGTAATGATAGTTTAATATTGTATGAGCTTAACCCGTTAGATATAGTCACAAAACGACGAGCCGACACCGTTAAACCGTTTAAGTCACGAGATCCGGGTGGAATCGGGTATAAACCGAACCTATGATGAGCTTAGGGGTTGCCCAAGCTCATATCTGGATCGAACGGGACGAAAAACGGTGAAAAACGAGTTAAAACTGTTTTTCCAGCGTGTTCGCGGTTTTCCGGCGGCTTTCCGGCGGCGGCGCCGGAAAGGCGGCGTGTATGAGGAAGGGAATGTCAGAGAATGTTTCTGACATTCTCTGACCTAACCCTAGTTCGCTAATGGGAATGTAACGAATTAAAGGTAATTCGTTAACTAATTCGTTAAGGGAAAAGGGTAACCAATTACCCTTGATTCGTTAGAAAAAGATAACGAATTGGATGGACAAATTCGTTACATGGACTTGTTTGTTATGGATTGATTCGTTATAGTCATTCGTTAAAGGAGATGATGAATTGGAAGGTCCAATTCATTGCATGGACCGATTCGCTACATGAACTGATTCGTCAAAGGACCAGTTCGTTATAAGGTCCAGTTCGCTTAGATAACCAGTTCGTTAAAGGGTTTGATTCGTTACATGGATCAGTTCGTTAACTCAATTCCTTAAGAACCAAGTAACGAACTATAAGTTTGATGGAATGACAGAACAGTCCCTGGACTTGAAAAGAATGATTTAATTACAAAGAAGCCCTTGGACTTTTAAATAGCAAATTAAATAATGATCCAAAATTCTAATGGAAAAAGTGTTAAGACAGTTAATGGAAATAAAATTTTTCCAGCCAGGGGCTCTGCCCCTTGGACCCTGCTAGGGGCTGCCGCCCCTAGACCCCGCTGCCAGGGGCGCTGCCCCCGGACCCCCGTCCATTGAGGGTTATGATTAGACTAGAAACGCGATGTGGGTAGTGATAGATATTTGATACGTGTAATTGTTATACAGTTAGTCGTGCACAGCTCAAGAAAGGAATAACTATAAACGGTGAACGTAACCGACTTCAGGTGAGTTTCTAGCTCCATTCCTTGTTATGTTTTCGGGGCTGTGTGCATACTCGATGTGATTAGTTTATACACCTATCCTAAGTGATAAATGTATGCCATATATGTATTATGTGAAATGTATGAATGATTGCTTGTCGGTACATGAACGATCTTTGGAATTGCATGTGTTTCCAGGTAATGGTTTGATGTTATATGTATGTTTCAAGACGAAGAATGAATGATGTATGTACGTACAAAACTTTACGATTATGTATATAGAAAGTATGATATGGAGGGTACCGAACCCTAATAATATCCGAGGATGAAGGGTGACCGGACCCTAATAATATCCGAGGATGGAGGGTACCGGACCCTAATAATATCCGAGGATGAAGGGTGACCGGACCCTAATAATATCCGAGGATAGAGGGTACCGGACCCTAATAATATCCGAGGTATGTAGGGCGAAATGCTTTTTGTAACGTGAGATTAGTTATGAATATAAATATGAAAGAATGATGGACATGTTAAGTATGTAATGCGTAACTTCAGGCACGTATATGTGTATGTAAAGTAAATTATGTGATTAACTAGAACTCACTCAGCATAGCTGACTTTTAGTATGCACGCAGGTGAGTAGAATGAGGCAGCTGGCTTGAGCGGGGACACATGGCCGTAGAATAAAGAAGCTGGTATCTGAAGATCTACTTGTTATGTTTTGAACTAAAAGACATGTTTAAGTTATGTTTTAAAGACAAGATTATGAATGTTTGTAATGACTGTTGATGTTTTATATTATTCCGCGAAAGTTTTAATTAACTCTGATTTGGAAGAACTGTGTTTATGAGTAAATCCAACCCCAAAGTAGGGCTACCGGTAACGGGGCCTTACAAAACCGGGAGCAAGCCTTGGAATGCGCCGGCCATAAAATGGAGCATATCCGAGCTAAGGAGGACAAGCAGTGGCTGATAGCGAAAGGAATTCCTGAGGTACATATACTTTTTCACTCTGTCGGAAATAATCATATCAATCATGATTGTTTATGTTTTGATTATTCTTAACAGGTTATCACGCAAGTTCGAAATAGTGATGATATTGGTGATTGTGTTGTTGTGCTCCTGAATGCCTCCATGCAGGCTGGCCGCCAAATAGGCTTTCAGGAAGGTTATAGCTTCCCCTCCAAAGGCAAAATTCCTGAGGAGTTTATTCTTCACGACAAGGATACTGCTGCGATAGTTATTGAGAAAACGAAGACTTATGACAATTTGAAGTTCTCAATTTCAGAGCAGATATCCGAACTTGCCGATAAGAAAAATGCTATCGAGCGATTAAAAGATCTTCTTGATCTTGATAAAGAGGATCAAGACGAAGAGGATGATAATAACGCGGGAGGTGAGGATGTCGTCCCGTAAATGTATATGTGTCTTTCTTTTAATCATCTTTGTAATCTCTTTTGATCTATAAATAAGAAGCTTGTTTCCTCCGGTACACTTTGTCTTATGAGTTATAATATAAGTGTTTTTCCGGTCCTTCGTTTTTGTCAATAAAAGATTACAAAATAACATGAGGCTAACATAAAGTTTCCATAGATCAGGCATAAGCCATATTATAAACTTGAAATTACATAACTTTAGCTAGTCTATTTAGGCGCGCAGGCCAAAGTAAAAAACAATCAAAACTGTTACATGTAGCACTTTTTTAATTGTGCCACATTCCAAGTTCGAGGGACCTCAGTCCCATCTATCTTCTCTAACTTGTAAGCACCCTTAGATAAAACTTGTTTTATCTTATAAGGGCCTTCCCAAGTTGGGGACAGCTTGCACGGATGCTCCTGGTCGGAAGCCTCGTTGTTGCGGAAGACAAAGTCTCCTGCATCGAACTCACATTTTTGGACCCGCGTGTTGTAGTACTTCTGAAGCTGTCGCTTGTAATTGTGCTCGCGGATCAATGCAAGTTCTCTTCTTTCCTCAAGTAGATCAAGAATCATCCGGAGTTCGTGATCACTATCATCAATCAACAGAACTCTTGCGGATGGAATCCCAATTTCAACTGGGATCATGGCCTCAGTGCCATAGGTTAAACTAAACGGTGATTCGGAATTACTGGAATTCCTTTGGGTGCAAATGGCCCAAAGTACATGAGGCAATTCGTCCACCCAGCCCGTCCGCTTAGTTCCTAACCTTGCCTTAATCCCTTCTTTGATAGTTCGGTTGGTCCTTTCGACCTGATCGTTTGCTTGCGGATGAGCTACAGATGTGAAATTTTGAATGACTTGAAGTTCTTTCAACCATTCCTGTAGTCCGCTATCAGCAAATTGGGTCCCATTGTCACTTACCAGTTCCTGCGGAAGACCAAACCGACAAATGATGAATTTCCAAAGGAATTTTTTAACACTTGATGCCGTTATCGATGCTACCGGTTTGGCTTCCACCAATTTGGTGAAGTAATCAATGGCCACTATCAAGAATTTGACTCGTTCAGGGGCTTCCGAGAATGATCCCATAATATCAATAGCCCATTTCTGGAACGGCCAGGCGGATGTTACCGGGATCATTTTGTTTTTTGGACGCAGGGTGTTGGGAGCATGGCGTTGGCAAGGATCACACTTTCTGATTTCTTGCACAGCATCCAAATGCATGTCGGGCCAGTAATACCCCGCGTTCATGATCTTTGCAACAGTCATTCTAGGACCCGCGTGTAGGCCACAAATGCCCTTATGAATTTCTCATATTAAAACGCAACAGTGGTCCTAGAAACAATCTCCAGTACAACACTCCATCATTCAATTGGTAATTCAAAGCTTTGTGCTTAATCTTCCGGGCCTCGGCTTTCTCTATTGGGAGAGTATCGGATGATAAGTAAGCCTTGATTGGTGTCATCCATGACTCGACGCCCGTCGGAATTACCAGAACTTGATTTTGTGGAACGGACGGGTGGTCTAGGACTTCAACACGGATATCTTTAGCAAAGTGCTCAAAGTTTGTCGAAGCCAGCTTGCTAAGAGCATCCGCAGATTTGTTCTCGCTCCTTCTGATATGAATAATATTGAAGGAAGAGAACTGGCGGATTAAGTCCTTTGTTTGCATGAGATAAGAAGCCATAACATCATTTTTTGCTTCATATGTTCCATTTATCTGCCCCGCAATTAACATGGAATCCACCCGTGCCTCCAAATATTTTACCCCAAGCTTTTTAGCTATCCGCAGGCCTGCTAGAAAAGCTTCATATTCCGTCTCATTATTAGTACTTTTAAATTCTAACTTTATGGCGTATGTGAATTCATGTCCCTCGAGATTGACTAGCCTGAGGCCTGTACCAGATCCTTCGCTGCTTGAAGCTCCATCCGTGAACAATGACCAAACTTGTCCTTGTTCTGGAGGTGCTTGGAGTTGTTGTTCAATCAAACACTCTTTCTCTTTGTGTTGGGGAACTTCAATAACGAAGTCTGTAAGCACTTGTCCCTTGATTGCTGGTCTCGGCTTATATTCGATTGCATGTTCACCCAACTCGATGGCCCACTTTGCCAATCGTCCAGACAATTCCGGTTTACTTAACACATTCTTGAGCTTGTACCCTGTCAAAACGTTTATGGGATGTCCTTGAAAGTATATGCGGAGCCGTCGGGCTGCATAGACCAGTGCTAAGACAAATTTTTCAACCTCTAAGAATGCTTGTTCAGCCTCTGCGGTCCACTTGAAATGTGCCTTTTTGAGGCAATTTCTCAGTGTTGACACGAATGGGTAAGACTCGGTCGCATGATTTGCTAAGAATTGGTTTAGCGCCACGAGTCTTCCATTAAGTGTCTGAACCTCTTTGAGGGAAGAAGGAGAAGGCATACGGGCTATAGCCTGGACTTTGTCAGGGTTGGATTTGAAGCCCGCATCCGTTACTATGACTCCAAGAAACTTTCCTTCTTCCATCCCAAACGAACACTTAGCTGGGTTCAGCTTCATGTTGACGCTTCTCAATGTTTTGAAGGTCTCTTCAATATCTCTTAACATTTGATCTTCTTCGATGCTTTTGATTACTAAATCGTCCATATACTCTTCCAAGTTTCGACCGATCTGATCTTTGAAAGCTTGATCCATTAACCGTTGATATGTGGCACCCACGTTTTTCAATCCAAAGGGCATCATTTTATAACAAAATGTCCCCTGGTCTGTGCGAAATGCTATCTTATCCTCATCATCAGCCGCTATGCGAATTTAGTGATAGCCCTTATAGGCGTCGAGGAAGCATTTGAACTTAAACGGGGCCACAGCGTCTACCTTGAGATCTATTTCTGGCAATGGATAGCAGTCCTTTGGGCAAACTTTGTTTAGATCTTTGAAATCAATACACATCCGCCACGTTCCGTTGCTCTTTGGAACAATGAATGGATTAGCTACCCATGTCTGGTATTTGTTTTCCCGGATGATCCCGGTGTGAAGAAGATCTTGCACTTGCTCATTCATAGCTTTCGTTTGTTCTGGGCCAATCTTCCGCTTTTTCTGGACAATTGGGGTAAACATCGGGTTTACCCTTAGCTTGTGTTCAGCAATGCTCCGCGGGACACCAGTCATGTCCGCGAGCTGCCAGGCGAAGATGTCCACATTTTTGGTCAGCAGTTGCTTTAAAAAGGTCCTTACTATCTCACGGATAGCAGGTCTAATCACGATTGTTTGATCAGGGAATTTTTTGTTCAAAACCCATTTTTCCGGCTCAGTCCTTATGGTTTTCTTTGGGACCTTTCCGGGTCTTGAACTCTCAGTTGCAAAGCAATGCCGATTGACATGAATTATTGCCACACCGGTGCGAGTTGGGACTCCTACTACACCGTGGGCTGTGGATGGGTGGGCGTTGAAGTCACCAATCGCCTCTCGTCCCAGAATGATGTCATGTTTAGAAGTTGCTGGTAGGACCAAAAATTCAACTTCCTCCATTCTTGAATGAATTCCGTCACTGAGCGTTACAGGAAACGATATCACCCCTCGCGGGTGCATTATCTCTCCTCCAAAACCAGAAACGGGGGCATGAATTGGTTTTAATATTTCTTTGTCTTCCTCATCTAACTGTTCGAAACATTGTTCGTACATGATGTCAGACGTACTGCCAGTGTCGAAGAACACATATTGCGATCGGTAGTGGCCGAAAAGAGCAGTAATTATCAATGGGTTCTTGTTACATGGTCCGCCTCGGATTCGGGGAAAAATCATTGGCTCATTTTTCCACTCTTCATCTAAATATTCCCTTTTTTTTCCTCCAACCCCATGCCCACCCTGAATCATGTGAACGTTCAAATCTTTCACTTGCCTTTTGGCTGGGCCCTGGCTATCCCTTGCGGGAGGTTTGCCAGTTTCTGGTCGTGTACCTTTGACCAAATGTTCAAGTTTGTCATTTTTGACAGCTGCTTTGATTTCATTTCTAAGGGCCACACATTCGTTTGTGTTGTGTCCAATATCATTATGATATGAGCAGTGCTTTTTGTTATCGAGGAATGACTTCCTCGGTATTGGTTGAGGTTTTCTGAACGTCAAATTTTCAATGGTGAGAATATCTACGGGAGTCTTCGATAATGGGGTCCAACTGTTAGAGGATCGAGCTGAAAAATTATGTTTGCCCTTATTGCCGATCAAGGACCTTGCATCGAATTGCTTTGGTGGTTCCGAAGTTGGCTGTAGTCTTGACCAGATTGATCCCTTGGCCTGTCTATTTGGTCTTGGAGTTTGGAACTCAACCCTTGGTAATTGCTTTTGACTACTAGAACCCAAAGTTTTTCAGTTCTTACAAACAACTTTGCCGCCTTCATGATTTCGTCCCAAGACTTGGGCATTCCGTATCTCCCTGTGAGAGTGCGGATCAAAGCATCACTATGAACGTTCTTTCGAAATGCTCCTCTCAACATATCCTCGCTAACCCCTCCAATGTTAAGGCTCTCGTTATTAAAACAAGTAATGAAGTCTTCGATAGACTCATTATTTCGCCTTGTAACATCCAATATTTCTGAAGGGTCGCGGGTATGTTTCTTTTGCTGACTAAAATGCTGAGAAAATTTTGCTACAAAGTCATTCCAACTTTTAATCTGTCCGCCGGGTAGCTTTTCAAACCATTCTCGAGCAGCCCCCGTGAATGTTAACGCGAACATGTGGCACCAATATGGAAGAGTCCAACCACTGACTCCTCCAACTGCCACAAATCTCAGCTAATGATCGTTGGGATCTGTCATTCCATTATACGTTCCAACAGATGTTGGAATCTTTGCGTTTATCGGAAATGGCGTTGTCGCGATGCTTGAAATAAACTTTGACTTTTCTGCAAAAGATTTTGAACGGTATGGTTTAGAAAAATCGTGCTCAGCATTACTGTAATATTCCGCCTGACGGACAACTGGTCGCGGGTAACTAGCCCCTCCATATGATGGGAGTCGGCTATCCCCCGCTGTAATAATTTCCCTCAGGACGATATGTTGAATCGTGTCCGTCCAGTTCGTCCTCAACAGATGGTACCCGCATATCTATGCGGGGACGAGGACGTAACCTCCGGATCTCACCCAAATTTTGCTCCAATGGCTGTCTGTATTGAATGTGACTTCCCCTTATGGGAGGAGAAACAGATCTCCTTGGAGAATGATCATGCGTCAGGGTACGAGCATGGAAACGTTCGTTCCGCACCCTACGTTCATACTCAGCTTTCAAATTATCTTGTTGGATACGAAGCCATTCGTCCGGAGAAAAAAGTCCTTCGGATCTGGAGCTGTGATGACGAACTCTTCTTGGATTAGAGTCACCGGAATCTTCTTCTAGGCCTAACTCTGAGTGAGTTCGGCGGGCGTCTCTCATAATTCGCTCTAGATCTCCCAAATTGGAACCTCCTGGGGCTGTAACATGCCCCAGGTCAGTAGTTAGTGTAACGACATTCCCTGTGTCTACTGGAGTAGCACCTACTTGTTGAGTAAAAAGTCCCCGAGAAGTCAAACCACCTAAGGTAAAACCTCCAGGGTTTACGGCATCGGTTCGTGTAATAGGAGTCGTGATTCGAGCAAAAACAGACGTTGCTCCTTCACGTGTTTCAGGATTGGGATCACGTGAAGACTGCACCTGGTTCTCCGTCGGCCCTTTAGGTAACTGACTCATATCGTAAAACCAACGGAAAATTTTTTTTACTGTTCTAACAAAAATACGGATGGCGCCAATGAAGAAACACGGATCTACTCCCCTTAACGGGTCTTAGATCCAATGAGTCAACAGGGTAAGATACGGTTAACTGCCAATACGATATGAACTCAATTCCCAAAGTCCAGTGACGTGAACCTGCAAAACAGACACCGTACTCGTTACGGGAAGGATAAGAGGGGTATCTTTCCTTAACCACCCTCCGGCGTGAGAATAAGTACAATTCTGATGAAGATAATGCACTTAAGTAAATAGTGAAAGTACAGTGGGAGTGAATGAATACCTCATGATAATTGAGAAGGTATTTATAGCCGAAGGGTGTGGAAAGGTGATTGGGCCAGCTGTCCCTTTGGAAGATGCTCTCGTAACCACCTGGACACGTGTCCTTATATAATAGGTTCAATTTATACGTTGCATGTGCATGTATAACAACCTGGACACGTGTCTTCATAGGATAGGATCATAGACAACCCTGGCCATGTGCACGGTTATAACGGCCTTGCTAGGTGTCCTTTACTGATTGGCTGAGATGTTACGTATTGCTCAAGAAAGCATCTTGGTGGATCTTCTAGAATGTTATTGGTTAATGACAGCTGTCCCGAGGCATTACCTCATGGTCATTTACGCGGACGGGTATTCTATCTTGCGGATGACTTCTGAGGGTGCCAGGATGCTTCCGCATATGTTGTGAGGGTGTTTCTTTCTCAGATGATTATGCGGGTGGTTCATATGCCCCGCCCCGCGGGTGCCCTATGAAGGACTTCTTATTGACACGCGGGTGATACTTAAGGGTATTTGGGTCTTTTTAGTACCCTACCTCTATAAATTATTATGTCTAAAATACATTAAATTTTCATGACATTTTTAAAATAACGTAATTTTAACGTATGATGTTATTTTTACTACAACTGTGTAAACCGAACATGCGTGAAACGGAAACCGAACACATTGAAAACTAAAACTCGAGGACTGGATCGATTGATCAACCGCTATTGATTTGGTTTGTTTCGTGTTATCAGGTTTATGGGGTTTGGTTGTCTCTAATTAGGGCCCTAATAGCCGGATTAACTGGTTTTGACATGTCGTGGTAAATGTGTAAACCATGGACATGTATTTCTGCCTAGTCAATTATTTTTTCTTAATACGGTTCCTTAGGATTTTAGTTGGTTGGGACTAAACCGGCTAAAACCGATTGGTTGTCCATGTTAGATTTTATTTTGCAAATCAAAATTTTGTCATTTATTTAAGGGCAAAGGCATAACAATTACAAATCAGTTATATGGTTTTAAGACCTTTAACATTTTAAGCAACATGAGTTATCTAAGCCTATGATTCCTAAGACCTTTAACATTTAAAGATAAACTAAACCTTTAGATGGCACAATAGTACCAAAGAGCCTATGGCTTAGCGGTATAAGGCGTGTATAAAAGATGTTTGTCCCTATATGGTTGAGAGTTTAAGTTTCATGATAGACAGACTATATATATTTAAGAGGTTCAAAGTGTGTTTGCATGTATTACCCATTCAACAAAAAAAAAAGGCGTGCGTGACAAGTTTTATCCAAAATTTTAGTCAGTCGATACTACATGCTCTAATTTCCTTTTTAATGTGAAAATCTTTTTAACCTCAACGTACCTTTGTTAAGGTCTAAGGATGATAAATAATTGGTGGCATAGTTTTAGTTTTGGGATTCAGTTTGTAAGCAACTTTTCTGTCTCTTTTTTCTTTTCTTTGTTTCCCATTAAACTTAATAGACTAATGAGAATCACTTTTCTAAGTTTAGGATCACATTAGCCTTCATCCAGACACAAACAAGCCACAGCTCACCTCAAAGCTGAGTTAACCTACAAATCCACAAATATTAGTTACCATTCAGATGCAGTTAATGAAAGTTTAGATTGGCATCAACAAATGTGACAGTTTATCAACAAATATATAGTGTGTACTTGATAATTTTAATGATTAATGTAGTTTAAAAAAGCCTCCACCGTTGGCACCACCATCACTTGGTTGAACATGTTTTGAAACTCTTGTTTTTCCAAGACAACTCGTTTCAACCCGAGGCATTATTGGTCGGAACACGTTGACCAGAAACAACCAACACCTTTTTTTAAAGCAAATCGTTTTGACCCGAACTCAGTTTGCCCAGAAACTATTTTGAACCGTTTGACCCAATACCCAGCATGACTCCACCCAGACCCACTGATTAGTGCAAACACCTGTTTATCCAACAACACTGTTAGCCATGTTTATTTCAGCAACTCATTTTAATCATATATTCATTTTGACTTTTGAGTCTAGCACATGTTTAGCGACTATACTAGCAGTCAGTTAGATTTCTTAACTTAACAATGGGATAAAGGAGGGGGTGGTGAATTAATGTTATCCACATTCCTATGCAAGTCTATTATCAAAACACCAATGATACCCAAACTCTGTGTGAAAACAAAGCAGCAGTTTTCAAGTAATAGTATCAAAACAATACCCATAAGAAATAAAATCCGAACGCCACCTTAGCACAAGATCCTGTTACTCATGCAGTCAACTCTTATTCAAAGTTTAGCTAATTGGTCTCATATTTTGTAAGACTGATCTAATTTTAAACCAAGAACAAAGAAAGAAATGACATTTAACTCCAAGAACAAATGTCAACTCCATAACGAACATCTTTAGAATTTACTTTCAGATAGCAGATTATCCAAACAGGTCCGTGAAATCCATCATCCACTAATAGTCATCATCATCAGAATCACAAGTTTCATATAAACCATAGCTAATATATGGTAACCCGTCAAGAGGATCGTCAGGAAGTTTGAGATGTTTAATCTGTTGTGAACATCTTTTCCCCAACTCTCCTTTAGATCAATGTACAAGCACCGACGCAGGTCAAGCAATTCAAGGTGACAGCAACCATCCAAAATGGCCTGCAACCCGATGTTTTTCATGCTGTTACCAACGAGTTCAAGGTGAGTCAACTCAGGTAAGTTTTTCCCAATCGATATAGCTAACTGATTCTGAATAACAAGAATTCTATCATCATTACTGCTCCATGAACTCGATATAACTGCGCCTTGGTTCACTTTTAGTGTTCTTAACAAGGGGCAATATCGTCCAGCAGCTTCAATATCTTTTTCCAAATTTTTGTTGACACAAGGTTGAGCTCCTCCAATAATGGCATTTTCTTGAAAACTTCACTCCAGATTTCTTCAAAGAAATGAAAATACAGCACACATTCTAGACGTCTAAGCTGGCTTGATCTGTTAATATCAGTAATCTGACTGTTAAGAGACATATTTTTCCTAAATTAAACATAAACGAAAAGTCATAACATACCTGTCAGCAACAAACTGAAGAAGATGGTTATCACAAAAACCAACGGTGGTTAAATCAACCAATTGGCCTTGGCTTCTATGCACGGCAACCTTACACATGTCGGTGCTTTGCATCCTTCCATGCCCACCTATATATCTGTCCATATAAACAACCCTCCACATGGCAGGGTCCTTGATGATTTCACGCCATGCAGTGCAGACTAATTGGGCGTTATCAATTCGGTCAATCACATCAACTCTTTGGAGTATATTCCTCGTTATATCCGATGGAAGCTCTAACCAGTTCCTTGTTGGTTGCTTCAGTCGCCATTCCTGTTTGGGTTCTTAAACCGCCTTGTGTTTTTGTCGATTTGATTTTTTAGCATTGTCACTTTTGCATTCACAAAGCAAAGCAAACCAAACCAAATGTTAAACCACTCTATTAAATTTATACACAATATATGATGCTATAATCAAATGGCCTAACAAACTTGCAGTCAAAACAAGAACATGCGATTGGCATAAAAGTAAAGCAGAAACATGAAATTAAGCGACAAAATAGAGCATAAGATGTCAGAATAGAAATAATAGATTATACAAGAAACTCTAGAACTACTGAAATGTCACACCCCGACTAGGGGGCTGGACGTGACGACTGAATACCAACCAAAACACAGCGGAAAATAAGGTAACAAATTTATATTAAGACACTAAGTCAAATGTCTAATACAACTACAAAGCTAGAAATTCAACTACCATCTAATTAGGTGAAAATGTTGTACTATCCATCATAGTTCTTCGGGTTAAGCTCTACGGTTCGACATAAGTCTTCTAAAAGGATCTTCTATCTCCAAACGAGTTCTTGTCTAAGACTCTAAATCTCCATATCCGAACAAAAGTACCTGAACACATGCTTAAAATAATTTGGTCAACTAAAAAGTTGGTGAGTTCATGAGTTTAAGTTATGAAAGCATTTAGATAAAAATGATCTAAATAGTAAGGTGCACATTAAGCAAGTTCACAATCAAACCTGTGTCCACGACCTGTGAACATCTAAAATATATATACCCCTTACCCATACCCCTTATTGTTATGGGTCAATTTACTTATGTCTGCCAACATAAGATACAAAAATGCGCAGATATATGTCACAAGATAACCATTTATCATTCAGTGGGAGGTCGTCCATGATATAGGCCCACTGTGTGCGGGGGTCTCCCAGATAGTACTACCCATATATCCCGTGGCTCCTTTCGGAGTTAATGATTGTGCTAAAAAGTCGGGGATTGTTTTTGGCAGCTAAAATGGTCTTGATTAATAATACACCAGTAAGTTTAAAAACATATGGAAGCATGTATCCACCCAAAAATTTAAGAAATAGGGTAGTGCATGAACTCACCTGGCTATGCGTGAAGACAAAAAAAAATATTATAGAAACCTTGTATGCTATGCTGGAAACGGCTCCAACCGATAAAATCCCTATATTCATGTAGCATGTCACTAAAAGTAATATGTGTTATAGTAAACATGCAGGTGACCTAAGTTGTATATGTTAATATACCTTAACTAAGGTTGTTTGGGATTGTGGTGGTTTGTAGTGAAATAAGATTTTGGATTTAAGTATTTTTATGTGGTTCAAAAATATACGTTTCTATGTGTTGATTTTGGTATTAGGATACAGTTTATCAGTTAAAGAGAAAAAAAATAAAAAACATTAGGATATCATTTTATAATACTTTTAAGCATAATTTAGTTGAAATACCATGCATCTGTAAAAATTTCTAGAAACTCCTTTTTACCGTAATTCGTTTATTATGTGGTTTTAAGAGACATTGGGTTCAAACATTTATCATTTCTTCCCATTTTTGATTTTTGTGAGAATTGTAATCTGTACGAAAAATAATATAACTTTTTATGTTTTTAGTTTTTAGTTTTTGTCTAACCACTTTTATCTAACGCAATCGTATTGTTATTTTTCTCCGTAAAGTTATAATCTACTATAGAAATACTAGGATGACTTATAGGTTTTGGTTTTAGCAGTATATATAAGTTTGGGCAATGGTCCAACTCTGATATTGTTAATATTATTTTGATATCAGGTTTTTAATTACATGTGTGATTTACTCGTACACTAAAACAAAGTGAATTTTCTTCTAAATTCTTATTGTATACACATATTTGTTTGAAAATATTACTTCTAGAACTTTTCAAAGATAAATCATGGTTTTAGCTCATGCCTGCTTTCTTTCGCATAACTTGTCGGTTTTTTTAACCGTTTGATTGTGTGTCGTTTTTAATGCATGAAACTGTTTTGTACAGATTATAGTAGTCATAATGAGTGAAAATAATCATTTTTGAAGTATTATGTATGTTTGATGTAGTGTGTGCCTAGTGTGTATGTAAAATCATATATAGTTTAATCGATATAAGCAAAAGCAACGGTTTCAGGTTCATACCTATAATAAAAGGGGCTGATGTTCCAGGACGAGGGCACGCCACTAGATGGTCCAAGTGACCTTGCTGGTGACGATGACCTCGGGATCGATTTGGAATATTCTTGTGTCAACATTTAGACCAAAAGAGACGGTAGTCTTTGGTGAAAGTAGGTTAGTGATGATTTGACCCGAAATCAATACATTGGAATATTAAGCTTCAAAAGAAGGCGTGTGAATGTAGGAACCCGATCACAGTTTCTTGGGATCTTCTTGGCCGTATACAACAGCAAATAAAGAGGGTTCCTGGGACGTATGTAGGGCTGGTTTAAGAGAGATTATGCTTGAGAATTAGAATCAAAGTTATTAGGGATGAAACTTACACCAATATGGATATTGCTCTTGATTGCTATGACTTGTATAGTAGATGAACACCTGGTAATATTTCCTAGGGTCGATTAAGGGATTCAAGAGGGGTTTCAATGGCTGGAAACTGAGACAAAGTAATGGACTGTTGAGGAGAATGAATGATCAGAAGATTATTTTGAAGGATCTTATAGAGTTGTAAAAGTCTTAGTATGGACTATGGTTGGCCAGAAGGTTGATTTTCCTACATCAAACATTGGAATTTACAAGATATGGAAGGATTTTGGTGGATTCTTGCAGGAATATGGGAAAATATTATAGAAGATTTGCAAGCAATTTGATTTGGTTAAATCTTTAAGAGATATAGTAGGGTTTTAGAGATAGTATAGGAAGATTTTGGTGGATTCTTAAGGATTTTAGTTAGATTTACTAAGATATTAGGTTTTAATAACAATACTATTAATAAAAGATAATGAAGAGGCTCGCTCCAGAGAAGAAAAAAAAAGAAGATATATTTTTGTAATGTTGTTAAGAAGCTTTAAGGGTTTTGCAATATATAAAATGCTTTGAATTTTGAAGTAAATAATGGTTTTAAACACAAAAAGGAAACAGAAAAGAAAATCAGTTAGAATGTATGTGTGTGTGTTTGGAGTTCGATGGCCAGGGTGGGTGGTTGATTTGGGAAGTCAATATCTTATTTATCATATTTCAGAAATTTTATCTTAAACTAGGAAATTGAGTAATGCATTATGTATTATTATTATTATACATGCCTTTGTAATGTTGCCCAAGTCTAATATATATATATATAGGGTTGGTATCATTTAAGAACTATAAAAAAGTTAAGAACTCTTAGGAACCCTTAACAACCAAACAATTTTTTAATTTTTTTTATATATTAACATTATTTAAGAGTAGTTTTATCATATTTTATAAAAAAAAAATTGATTACATATATTAATCACAAGTGTACATATATGTAAAATTTATGTACTAACAAATTTACATAGGTGTCAAACAAAACATAAATATGTATAAAAACTAATTTTCAAAATTGTAATTGTAGATATAGATATAAAAAAGGATAAAACTAATCTCAAAGAACATTAACATACAAAATTTTTATAAAAAACGTTAGTTTTCAAGGGTTCCTTCAAGATCTTAAATAATTTTACAGTTCTGTAATGATAATCATCATATATATATATATATATACTAATTAATATATATGTGATAGTAATATATGAAATATATACAGTGGCGCGTTGGCTAAGTTATAAATAATTTACGTGTGTGCACGTAATCACATATGTATATAATTAATTATCTATTGACAAATTTGTGGATCATGTAATACTTGTATATTTGTATTCATATTGTTAGTAATTTATATGCCTTGCATTCCTGAGTATCACATGAGAAACGTGCTGGATTAGATTAGTTAACATCTTTTTGTTAAACATATTAACTGAGTTTTGGATTTGTTATATGTTCGTTGGGTTTTGGCTGTTTGAGTATGAACCAGTAGTGTATATGTCAAGCCCACTAGGCTTAGTTAGGAACCAATTCACAACACTTGTTGAAATTTTTATATAGTGTTGTTTATCTATAGATTTATATGTATGTGACATGAACAAAAAAATTGCCCTAAAACTTGGGTTGTTACATGAAACTTGTAAATTCAAAGAAGTCATCTATACATGTTAAGCCACAGAACAACAGATCGTCTATCTACATGCAGGGTTGTAGAAATTGCAAGTCGTTAGTCGGGCGATGGGGTCGGGACTAGCGATTAATTGGGATTAATCGGATTGGGCATAAGAGTAAATTAATAAACCCTAGAATCAATCAAGCAGTGAAGATCGAAAAAGAAAGAAAGAAAGAAAATAGTAAGAAATCATGAAATGAACAAGTAATTACAGAAGCAAAAGATGAACACTCACATTATTATTATTATTACAAGAGAAAGAGAATCGTCGTTGGTTGGAGGCGATTACCAACGGAACATATTAGTTTGAGATGATCGACGACTGACTCCTATATCAATCAATTTATATCACTCAAACCGAGTGGAATTTCCATTTTTTTTAAATACAGAGAATGTTTTCTATATTATGTTGTAATTAATACTAATTATATGTTTTGAAGATTAAAAAAATATCTGTATACATTTGACATAAAGTCGAGTCATATCATCATGTGTAAAATAGATATGAGCTTGGTATCAGTACCGTATTGAACCGCGGAATCAGTACAGATAGCATGATCCAGGAAAAGAAAAGGATATCGCACCAAAAGAGCTCGGTACAGTACGGTAGTCGAAGGTAAATCAACCCAAAATAGTGGTACAATACCAACCCGGTACTGGACGTACTGATTCCAAAAATTGCAAAAAGCGTGCATCGAATTAGTATAAAAAATTGTACAGTTTAGTTTAGTACATGTACCCAATACCATTTGCTCATCCTAGTGTAAAATGACGTCTTTTTTGAAGGCTCCAATCCCAAAATGGACGATAATGTAGACTTGAGACTAGAATTATATAGGTGATTGTGGCAACTGGCAAGTGAAATGAAAACATTGTAGACATATTTTGATAGTTAGAAATTCAACAAAATCCAAACAAATAAAGTGAGTGTAGAAGTGAAAATGGTTACGAATGTAATTGATTTTCTCTTCATTTGAGAAAAGAAAAAAAAAACAAAAATAATAATAAATGTTAAGCCATCAAAAACCACGACTATTTCAGACGACTTTCCAAACTCAAAATCGTCGATTTGTGGGTTTGAGATTATCTAACCATAACAAATGAGAAAAGCTGCATTACAATAATGATTGCACATTAATTACAATGTGTGCATAACTATGAAGACAACCCGTGTGTGGTCACTTTACTCGATTTGGAATCATCTAATTATATAGCAATGTTGATACATATTCCTTGTGTTTTTCATGATTTAAACAACATAACAATCAAGTTAAGCAAATCGGTCTCATATTTCGTAAGACTGATCTAAACCAATAACAAAGAAAGAAATGAAATTCAACTCCAATAACAAGCGTCAAATCCAAAACGAACGACTTTAGAATTTACCCAAGTTATTCGCTTTCTAATAGCAAATTATTCAAACGGGTCTATTAAACCATTATCAAAATCATAAGTTACATATAAACCATTAATATCAGATATCAAAATCATAAGTTACATATAAACCATTAATATCAAAATTACGAGTTTCATATAAACCATAACTAATATATGGTAACCCGTCAAGAGGATCACCAGCAAGTTTGAGATGTTTAATCTGTTGTGAACATCTTTTCCCTAACTCTCCCTTTAGATCAATGTACAAGCACCGACGCAGGTCAAGCAATTCCAGGCGATGACAACCATCCAAAATGGCCCGCAACCCAATGTTTGTCATACTGCTCCCAACGAGTTCAAGGTGAGTCAACTCAGGTAAGTTTTTCCCAATCGATACAGCTAACTCATTATGAATATAATTATAAGTACTGCTCCACGTACTTGATATAACTGGGCTTTTGTTCACTTTGAGTGTTCTTAACAAGGGGCAATATCGCCCAGCAGCTTCAATATCTTCTTTCCTAATATTTGATGACACAAGGTTGAGCTCCTCCAATAACGGCATTTTCTTGAAAACTTCACTCCAGGTTTCGTTAAGATCATTGTAATGTGGTACAATTTCCAGACGCCTAAGCTGCCTTGATCTGTTAATATCAAAATGACTGATTAAAGAAATACTATGGCTGTTATAATACCCAAAAACCAAAACTCGTAACATAATAATAAAAATACCTATCAGCAACATAAGGAAGAAGATTGATAGCATTAACACAAACAGTGGTTAAATAAACCAACTGGCATTGGCTTCTATTCACAGCAATCATACACATGTCCGAATATCGCATCATTCTATGTCTCTCTTTAAATGCATCCACATAAACGACCCTCCACATGGCAGATTTCACGCCATGCAGTGCAAACTAACTGGGCATTCTCAAGTCGGTCAATCGCACCAACTCGTTGGGGGATATTGAACATTAAATCCGAAGGAAGCTCCAACCAGTTCCTTGTTGGTTGATTTGAATTTGATGGCATTGTCACTACTTTAGCATTCACAAAGCAAATGTTAAACCAGTCCATTGAAATCATACACGTACATAAATATATGATGCTATAATCACTTGTTTAATAAATAAATAAATAAATCTATAATCAAAGGCCTCGCAGTTGGCATAAAAGAAAAGGCCGAAACATGAAATTAGGTATCGAAATAGAGCAAAAGAATTAAGTATCAGAATAATAAACCCTAGCCAGAATTACTCACAAGAGAATCAATCGTCGTTGAGGCGACTACGGAGCAAAATAGTTCGAGATAAAGATAATAATAATAATAATATTTGGTGATCGACGAATGAGTCTTGTAGTACTTATAATGGGTGTAGATAAAATAAAGGGGTGGTTACCGTATATTAAAAGGTACGCGGGATCAGGAACGTCTAATACAGCGCGGTGTCAGATTTGTAATTAAAACGAAATTGACGATACACCGGTTATCAAAAGGCCAATTCCGTCCAAAAAATTTCCCCCAAATCAGTTTCCCAATTTCACCCAAATCAGTTCTCAAATCCGTTCGACAATACGTTCTTCCATTAAACTTGTTCCAACAATTCCAGTACCTCGAAACACCATTAAAATCAACTTTAACAAACAAATGGAATTGAATGCAAGCTTGGCCGGAAATCCTACTTCAAACAAGCTTATTGTTAAGGTTAATAAAGCACGAACGTCGTCGAAAGTGAACCACGACAGACCTAAAAACGCAAAAAAATCAGGTAATTATGGGTTATGTTAACTGTAACTAAACGTATTGTACTATATTTGGGTTTGTGAATTAGTTTATGTCAAACTGAAAGGTTATCGTTTCTAATTTGTTTATCGTAAACGTATAATGTATTAGGTTTGAAGTTCTTAGTTTTGAAGATTTTAGATAACCAAAACGAATTAGCATAAGTTGTTTGTAAGTATTTTTAGATTTGGAACAGATGTGTTAATGTTAAATTTTGTTGAGTAAAAGTTCTTGGGTAACTTAAACATGTAGTTAGAACGTATGAGAACGTTTAGGCTGTTTGTTAGTATTTTTATAATTGAAAATATATAGGTAGAACGTATTATAATGTATTAGACAACACTGATCTTATTTTTTGTGTGAAGATAGTGAAAAGAAAAAAAGGAATGCAGAACCAACTAAAGAAAAAGAGCTTGAACCTGCGAAAAAGAAAGTTAAAAGAAAACAAGCTGAAGAAAGAAATTCAGACTCTGACTTTAAAACACCAATCAAGACATTGAAATTCAAAAAGAAAAAAGTAGAACACAAACAACATGAAGATAAGAAAAAAAAGGGAAAACAAATCGAGTTACACAATTCTGATTCAGACTTTGAAACATCGAAGAAAAAAGCCAAAAAACCAAACCCTCGAACAACACGTTGTAGAAAACCTTTCCAACAATATATAGATACAAAGCTTTGGATGAGGTGTGCACCAGGTAATATTATTGAAACAATTAAAGTGATGAATGAAAAAAGAAAAAAAGTGGGTTGAAAAATGGGATTTTGGTTATTGTTAATAATGAAGATTACCACAATTCCTAGTCGATTGGTATATTGGTTGGTTATGAACTATGATCCTGATCTTAATGAATTGAATATGGGAAACCATATTGTTAAGATAACACCACAATTAGTTCATGAGGTTTTTGGGATACCAATAGGTGGAGAAACAGTGGTAGAAAAAAAACAGACCAAGAGTAGGCTCAAGCATTTGTGCAGATATGTTTAGAAATTAATTTGAACATTCAAGGATAAATATTCAAAACGTGTTTGATAGAATGAAAACACATAATGGAAAAAGAGGAGTTTAAACTGAATTTCCTTGTGTTGTTCAACACATGCATTGGGTTGATAACAAAATCTACAACAGTCAATTTAATTTTTCGTCACATCAATTGATGACTTTTCAAAAATTTCAAAAATGAATTGGTGCAGCTACATGATTCTTAATTTGAAAAGAACAAAAATTGACTGGAAAGGTATAAAAGAAAATGAAAAACGAGAACAATTCAACGGTCCGACAACCTTGCTTGTAGTACTTTACACACACGAGTATCAGAAACGTAACGGAGTATTTGAGGAGCCAATCTGAACACCGGCAATTAGGTCAAGTTTTGAAACTGTATAAAATGATAACCAAGTTTTGAAACTATATAGAATAGTAACCAAGTTTACTCTATAGAACAATTGAGGTCACTTATAAAAAAGTAACCAAATTAGTGAAACTATTTTGAAACAATTGAGGTCACTCATAAATAGTAACTAAGTTTAGTCTATAGAACAATTTGAGGAGCCAATCAGAACAATTCAATGGTTACTCTACATAATAGTAATCAAGTTTTGAAACTGTTTCAATCAGGTCACTCATAAAAAAGTGTTGTTCCAATTAGGTCATTAAACTTTTCTTTTTGTTCCATTCCTAGATATTTTACCAGGATAGTAGGTTATCTAAGTTTTTTTTTTTATTTCTAAATAGTTTGATATTACAAAATATTTTTTAAAAATTGAGAAAAATAATTTTTAAATTGTGAAAAACTGTAAAAAAATAAAAATTGCAAATTGCAAAAAATACTTATTTTTTTATTTTTTGTCTGAATTTTTTGAATTTTTCGCAATTAAAATATTTTTTTCTCAATTTTACTAATTTTGTAAATTTTTAAACTTTTTTCTGCAATTTCAAACTATTTAGAAATAAAAAAAAACCTACATAACTTACCATCCATGTAAAATATCTATAATTATAATAAAAAAACTTTAGTGACCTGATTGAAACAGAACTTTAAATGAGTAACCTGATTTTAATAGTTTTAAAACTTGGTTACTATTTTTATAAAGTAATCCCTTAAAAATTATAGATAGTTTTAATTTTTTATTAAGATTTAAAGTAGTTTTTATTGATTTTTAATGTTTACTGTCTTTTTTATATTTTATTCTTCATGTAAGAACTATATATATTCGTTCTCTTTACTCTATATTTGTCTTTCTATATTTTTTAATAATATTTTTCAAATCGTGTGATGTTTTGCTGATTACAACGGTGCGTATATCTCTTTTATAATTGTATCTAACAGTTACAAACGTGTACGCTACTTAAATGAGTTTTTAACTACGCAAATACCCTTCATTGTAATGACAAGTTTAACTCATTACACTGTGTCTTACTTCCACTATGTTGCTACCAAAAATTATGTACAGTTAAATTGAATAAAAAAAATTCCTATCGGCACTATTGAAACGAAAACATTTTAGACATATTTTGATAGTCAGAAATTCAACAAATTTTTAAAGAGATAAAACTAAGTGTAGAAATGAAAATGGCTGTGAAATGTAGTTGATTTTCTCTTCAGTTGAGAAAAGAGAAAAAAAAAACTGAAAATAATAATAAAGGTTAAACCATCATAAACCACGACTACGACTAGTTCCAAGTTCTAAATCGTCGATTTGTGGGTTTAAGATTATCTAACCATAACAAAACGAGAAAAGCTACATTACAATAACGATTGCACCATTACAATGTGTGCATGTTGACAAATCCAGTTTCATTATATAAACAATAGACAAACTGTGTAAGAAAAAGATGAAGAAGACAACCCAACCCGTGTGTGGTCGCTTTACCCGATTTGGAATCATCTAATTATACAGCAAAGTTGATACATATTCCTTGTTTCTTTCATAACTTAAACAACATAACAATCCATACGAATTCTAATCTTCCTTGTCAGCAGACGTACGTGCAGGTTCTCCGTGACCAACCACCAAGGGCTCTTCTTTTCCAGCAGTTGCAACAAGAAACACAACAGCAGCCACAAGCACAAGAATATACACACTTCTCATGCCAAAAAGGGATGAAATATACCCCCAAACTGATGGGCCCATTCTCTTCTCTATCACTTTCCCTTCTCTGTATCTTTCAAGAAATAGTGTGATTTGGGATCCTTGATCCTCTTTCTCAATGATCTCCGAATCAATAACCTAATCAACCTCAAATGGTCATTTTTATCACTTTTATAAACTTTTTAGGGGCAATTTCTTATGAAAATATTATATATAGTCATGCAAAACAAAAAAATATCACATATGCCCTTACAAAGTAGTTAAATATACCCGATTCATTAAAAAAATTATTAATGACCATTTTACCCTTATTTTTCTAAAACTTTAAAATTCATATACGACCACTTTTAACTTCGACTCTTCGATTTTTTAGTTACCCATTTCTAGCTCCAAATATAAAACCCTTTTATAACTTAGTATTTTTTATTTTTAACCATAAACAACAGTTTTCTCAAAAATATTATATCTAACTTTCTTGGTTTCTTTTATAACATACATACATGATATAGACACGACACAATTTTCGTTTATAAAAAGAATAAAAGAGAACACAAGTACGAAACACATAAAAGAGCAGGGTATAAACGAAACACATAATGGAAAGGGGTAGAATGGTCAACTCATTAAAACTGGTCGTATATGATACTTTTAGTTTTGGTTGGGTATTATGATATTTTCAATGTTTATAAGGCTATATGCCAATTAATCCAACTTTTTATGAATTAAACTTACCGAGAAAAAGACATCATTTCCATCCCAAACGAGCATCTTTGGCAACGGAGTTTTCTTACCAACTTCAAAATCCTCAGCAAAATCTTTCCACTGGTTATAACCCACATATGCGAATACAAAATCACGGTTTGCGGATGCAGCAGCTCTCAATAACTTAAATAATGTTTTGGATTCATAATGCGTCTCATCCTCCACAATTGTCAAAACAATTTTCCTTTTGTCATCATTTAATAGCTTTAGATTGTCTTCGGTCATTGGCAGGGTCAATGGCAATAGACTCTGCTTAATAAATTCTTCCAAAAAACTATCTGCGTGTTCATAAACACATTGCAACATTTGTAAAAAAAAGAGTTAAAAAGATTTATGTGATATTGTATACTCAGAAATAATGAGATAATCAAATGCGATAAGACAGATTGAAGAAAACTGTGTTTGGATAATAATAATAATAATAATAATAATAAGTTTGGTGATAAGTAGATAATCACTATCTAGCACATTCTAGCTATTTAATAATCTAACATATTGATTGACCAAATATAACATTTTACCAAAAAGGACTTAATGAAACGAAAATAGGACAAATGTGTTGTGAAATGGGAGTAAAGGTCTCAAATTAGGTTGAAAGAAAGGGAAACAGGTCATTTCCTTTTACCCTAAGATAATTAATTTTGTTGCAAACGGTACATCACTATTTAACTGGACTCTTTTAACCACATAAGCAGAAGTAGAATTTGTTTATCTAAGCAATAATAATTGATTATTGCGACTTCAAATCACAATAATCAGATAACTAGTCCCTGAAAACAAACTCAAGTGTGTTTTTAATTCATACACCCTTTGAACCTATTTCACTTTAAAAGATTATTACTATTGTAATATAAAAGTGTTTGTAATCATATTTATCACACTAACTACTTATAAAAACCTTAAACTTCAAACTTGCCCATTTTTCCCACCACCAAATTGCAAAGTGACATTAATAAAAAGTGCCACATCATCTGAAAGTCAACTAACCTTCAAAGGGACCATAAAAGATATTCTGTTCATTGAACTTTGGATGAAGAGCTAACAAAGCAGGCGCCTTATCAAAATCATATAAAGCCATGGTATTTTCTGCGAAATCTTTTGCCACCGTAAACCATGCACTTTTTTTATATTTAACTGCCAAATTTGAAATTGCTGCCTCATCCAAACCGAAGCCTATGAATATAGGGAAAAAGGTCCCGGCTTCTTCAACAAACTCGGTAATACCAGAATCAGATTCAATAACAGTAACATCAGGAGCAACAAACTTTCTGAGGTAGCGAACCAGTAAGTCTGATTATCTTGGCCCGTTATAATCTGTGGGAACTCCATGCGTAAAAAGCTTCAACGTGGGGAATCCACTGTTTCACAACACAAAAAAAACTTCTACTAATATTCAAAACCATATCATAACAAAACAAAGTTACAAAAATTGACCAAAGATAAAGCATATTGCTTAATGAGTATGAATCGAAGAGAGGTAAATTAGGGGTGTGAACGAGCCGAGCCACTTGTGAGCTACTCAAGATCGGCTTGTTAAAATCTCGAATTAAGCTGAGCTTAAACAAGCTCGAGCTTTTATTGAGGCTCATTTAATAAGTAGCCCAAACCGGCTCACGAGCCTAAACGAATTTTTTATTTGTATAGTTTTATTTAATATATTAATATAATAACTATTATTATATATAAAACTATGAGAAAAATAATCAAGTAATATAAATTATATTAATATATAAAAATATACATGTAAATAATTATAGAAATATATAAATAAAATAATTAAGTAATTAATACATAATGAATTAGCAAAGCCAAACCCAAGCTCGAGCTTGAAAAACTATTCATGAGCCGGGCTCGAGCTTTAGAGATAGAGCATTCAACGAACTGAGCTCGAGCTTGCCTTGGCTCGTTTACACCTCTAGAGGTAATCTATTGATCCGGTTCTGAAAGAGTCGGGTCAACTCAAAACACTTTATGTTGGCAATTCTTTATGTTCTTTTATGAACTGGTTATATGAGTTCAAATAATAATAATATTAATCTAATATAACTTTTTGAATAAAATGGTCTAACAAAACTTATGTATAAGGATTTCAAGTTAGGCGCCTTATTACCAATTTGACCTGGTCAATACATATTACCTGCTTGCTGCCTTCTTAGCTTAGCCTCTTTTTGTAAATAAGAAATTTTAAAATTATCACCTCTAATATTGATTTAAGACCAGTTAAGGCAATATCATGATGTTTGAATATAAAATGAATTGGAAATGTAATGAAGAGATGGAACATACACGATTTTATATTTTGAAGCAATACGGGAATATTTGTCAGCATCAATTTTTGCAATCACAACAGGCTTCTTGAATCCGGAAAGTATAGAAGCTGCTTTATCTAAATGAATGAAAACAATACAAGTTCTTCAGCTTTCATCACTCAACACTAACTACAAGTCATCAAAATGGCACTCAAATAAAAAAGATAAATAATGCCACAAAATGGGTAATCCAAATGATGGGACTGGAACAGTTCTAGTCGGTTTGACCAAATATAATGTCTTTCAATTTAAATACCGGTTACATTACTCTCCTACAGATTTTAGAAAACAATAAGAAGTTATTTACTTATTTATGAAATATTATTATACTTTTAATGGTCAATATGGTATAATTTCGTAATTTTACGGGATTGTGGTTTCCCATGGGATTATTCATAACTTTTCTCAACTACAAGAAACAAAACTAGCTGTTTTTGTTTCTTTGAAAGATTGGTCTTTGTTATTCTTGATTTTTACTGATTTTGTTTCTGTTTTTTGTTCTTTGGTGGCAGCAGTGATGAGTTGCTTTATCAAGTCGGTTTTCGGTTTATGACTTTATTCGAATTTGAAAACTTTAAAAGTAAATTTGAATTGAGATAAGTTGAGACTGATACAAAGTAACGGCTCTGTTATACACATAAACAATGAGATGTCATAACTTGAATAGTTTTCTAACAAGTTCACCAAACCTCAAAGGCTTACGTATGCTACTGCATATATACACTGATACCTAGCTCGATAAAGCTTTTATAGTTATGTAGTGAGTGCAATTCGGCGGCGCTTGAACTATGAACGAGAAAGAGGATGTTTGTTTTATAATTCAGCTGGATAATAAACAGATAAGGAATTTGTGTCCAGGAAAGAAAAGAAAAGGATCATCATATCATATCATTATGATTGTGTATATATATTATTTTTTGAAAGAAATGCATGTATTTTCTAATAGATAGATGGATATAACATTTGTTTGTATTTGTGTGTCCAATTTCAAAAATTGATCAATGAAATGAATACTACCTCTGGAGAAAGACGCTTGCAGTGGCCGCACCATGGAGCATAAAAGTCAACGAAGATGAAGTCAAACGAAGATATTGCTGAATCGAAGTTTGATTCATTCAGCTCCAACACTTTACCATCTGCTACTGTCAATTCATCACAAGAGATGGAGATGCAACAAACTGCAAGTGTTGTTATTATTATTGTTAAAATAACACCAGACATCATCTTCTTCTTCCTTCTTGTATTGTATTTGTATGTATGTATGTACTTCCAGTGTTAGTTTAGTTAGGGCTTTTATTTAGATCCAGAAGCTGTCAACCTCGGACTTATTATGAGTTTTTTACTAGGTTGGTGTAGTTAGGAAAAATAGTGTAGTTATAAAACTATTTACCAAAACGGGTATATTTTGATGGGACCCACCACCCACCCATTTCATCTTCTTCAACTTATGTACGGCTAAAACAATTAGGCTTATGTAATAACTACACTTGTTTCAACACATATGAAAATCAATCCTTCAAAGTATGTTTGGTACATACCATGACAACCCTATATATACAATCAACCTGAAATAAGGACAAGGTTTGTAATGTAGCTAGTTTCTGCAACAAATAAAAACATCAAAAACTGCAACAGCAAAAACCCGCTCTGATTCACCATCGTCATGTTTATGAAGAAATAATTCCGGAATCGTCGGGAAAATGAACAAACGGAACTGTGAAGATGAGTTAGTCACTCTTGGTCAGATAGATCAACGAATCAAGGTGCAAACAAGAGATTCATATTCAGTGTAAACGTAGATGTCGGCGGTGATGTTGTAGTTGATGATCGGAAATTTGGAGAGGCAAAATGAGTGAGGTCAAGTACAGTGGTATACCTCGGTGCTTCTGAAAAAAAAAAGAAACAAACCGGAGAGAGAAGATGGTGCCGACGGAGTGAGATGGCGGTGTCTCCGGCAAGAGATGGTGGTGTGTCGCCGACATCTTTTTCATTGTTTTGACTGTTGAGTTCTCAACATCTAGGAATTGAAAATGAGAAGGTGATTGGTTCTAAAACAGATTTTTTAATCACTGATTATTATTTTATTTTTTTATTAAGGGTAAATATGTCATTTTATTTAAAACTACACCTATTTGGCAAATACTTTTGAAACTACACTATTTTGGTAGTTTTCTAAGTACACTAATTTGGGATAAAACTTGACTTATTATTATTATCTTTACTATATATAACATAGCAAACAAGGATAAATTAAGACAAATTGGTTTTAAGGGATTCATAAATCAATTAACATATGATATAACCTTTAATGCATTTAGGATAGGGGCAAACTTGTCATCAACTAAAAAAGGTTATTAAATAGTTACATCATTGACCCCTTCACTTTGTTTAACTTTTGTAAATTTTAAAAATAGTTACAACCATGATCCTTGATCTTTCACTCTTATATGATTTTTATTTTCATTTTTAACTCAACACCCCTTATTATTTTTAAATATTAATAACTTTTTCATGTGCTACTATTTTATTAAGGAAATTATACCACAAAAACAAGAATTTTTTTATCTTTAGTTTGAGTATCATATTGTTATAGTTTTTCATTTAAAAATAACATTTTACGTAGGGGCGTTTGCTGTCTGGTTTTAATGGATTTTAAAATAAACCGTGTGTCAAACCGTTAGTAACCGGTTTTGTCGTCGAAAACCGAAATGAACCTTTGTAAATTGAAAACGACCGGCCAAAAGTTAATGAAAAAATCAATAGTGAAATCAAACCAATGACCGGTTTGAACGTTTTTCGGTTTCAAGTCGAACAACGAACATCCATAAACTTGTTACATGATTACAAATGTATGTGTTTCCCGCTGCATCGCGCGGGCACTCGTCTAGTATTATTTCAATGAATGAATCTTTTTACAAACATTTAATAAATAGTAATAATATTAAGAAATTTGCACCTTTCGACTAGTGACTCGTGTGGTTTGCCCTTTGGATGTGAATCCTCAGGTCACGTGTTCGAAGGTGTGGGGGTGGTTGTGGTTATACAGTCATGGTGGCTCAGTCATTGGTATTATTTCCCCTTAAAAACGTTGTGTTTATTTACTAATTAATAAACAAAATACCAATAAATATATATAAATCAGACAGAATTACTAATTTTGTCCTCTAAAAAAATCAAATTACGGTTCGTGTCTTTTTTTTAGTTTCTTTGCAAGCGGTGTCCTTTAAACATTTTTTTTCCTACACGTTATGTCCTTTACACTAACTGGGTTAGAAAAACTCAGTTAAATACCCTCACGTGAGGCGCATGTGAGGGTATTTTGGTCTTTTCAACGAAGTGGTTCAAATATATTTAATAATTAATATTTATAAAATAAACTCTCTCTCTCTCTCCAACCCATCTTCATCTCATCTCCAATTCATCTTCACCTCCATTCCACCTCCAAACTCTTTCTTCTTCCACCACTCTCCCGGCCACCATCACCACCGCCACCGCCTGCAACATGTGTCACCATCACCATCTCCAAACTCTTTCTTCATCTCCATTCCACCTCCAACATGTGTCACCATCTCTGTGACCACCATTAGATCCGACCACCGATTATCCCGACCACCTGCAACACCAAACGGCTTGGAACCCACAAACCCAGATCCGACGAACGGCTATGAACCCACAAACCCAGATCCAAACTCCGACGGCGGAATCCAGTATTCCGGTCAAACTCGCCGGAGAAGACCAGACGAAATCCGACGGTGAGATGTTACAAGACTTTGCTAGATTCGCTAACCGTTGACCGACAATGTTTACTTTCCCACCTTGAGCATACGTTCGTCGGATCTGGGTTTGTGGGTTCGTAGCCGTTTGGATATGGGTTTGTGGGTTCTTCTTCGGCGTTATCTTCTTTGGCGATTGGTGGTCGATTATTATTATTATTATTATTATTATTATTATTATTATTATTATTATTATTATTATTATTATTATTATTATTATTATTATTATTATTATTATTATTATTATTATGGTCATCTTGTTGTTCTTGCTGTTGATTATTATTATTATTATTATTATTGTTGTTGTTGTTGTTGTTGTTGTTGTCTGGTAGATTGGATGTGAAGAAGAGAAGGGTGAGGAGGGTGGTGTGTGTGTGTGTGTGTGTGTGTGTTTGTGAATTTATTGTTATTATTATTAATATGAGTATGTAAATTTGTTTTGAAAAGACCAATATGCCCTCACATGCGTCTCACGTGAGGGTATTTAAATGAGTTTTTCTAACCCAGCTAGCGTAAAGGACATAACGTGTAGGAAAAAAATGTTTAAAGGACACCGCCTGCAAAGAAACTAAAAAAGGACACGAACCGTAATTTGGATTTTTTTAAAAGACAAAATTTGTAATTCTGTCTATAAATTATGATTTAACCAAATTAAATAATATTCAATTTCAAATCAAACCAAAGGATCACCGAGGAACATTTATAATCCAAATACCTTTTTCTTAATACATGCGTCAACCCACCTCCTAAAATATTACTGATAAAAGAAGGCTTAGAAACGTAACAAACATGTCGAGCAATCTGTTAAATAAATAATTTAGTATTACTTAAAGCATGTGTGGTCATGTCAAAATCCAAACAACATTTTTAGGTTTTATAACAACTAATGATTCCCCAAAAGCGTTGCGCAACGAGTTAACACTATTAGTCACGTTTGATATAGTAGAAGAATTAATTAAAACACATATGTTGGGACTTATATTTTAGACCGACGCATCGAATTAATCTTTGGGTGAAAAATATATTATTTTGGTCTCAACCAAGGGTGGATGGCTTGAAGACCAAGTCATGCTAGGCTAGTATAAATAGATGTTTTTATTCATTTGTCTAGTATGAGTAACTGTATTGTGTATGTGTGAGATTTAGGGTTTTATCCCTTTGAGAGAGTCTCTGCCGCCAGGATGAGCTAACCTGGTGGCGGCTGAGATATTTCTTAATTGATTGTATGTATGAATGTATGTATGAGTGTTTCATCTTAATGAGAATCATTCGGCTAATATTTCATACTACCTTTTCTTTCTTGTTTGTGTTTTGATTACAATTGTTCATCCTACATTATTGTTGATTGTTAATCAAATCAGGCTCTCTCCCAATACACCTCATCCGTCCAACTGATATCATCATTCAAGAGTGAATCTGAGTAAGATTCGATCCTAACCCTGGTTCCGAGCTCCACACCGTTGAATGGTAACGACTATTTTCACGCTTCCGCACCGGGGCTCGAACCTGACAATTGGTATCAACGCCTGGGTTACCGAATCGTTCAGACTAACCGCTGAACAGATTCATTTCGCTCTTGAATCCACCATGGACGTTAAACGATAAAGTTTTTTGGGGGTTTTGAAATTATTTGATGATTCGATTGATGTTTGGGTTGATGACTCGTTTGGAGATCCAACATCAATTTCATGTTTATTGGGTCAAAACGGTCCAGATCTGATGTAACAGTGTTATTTGGCTCGTTTTGGGGCAACACTGTTCATCTGATTATTTCTAGATCTGAAAAGGTTGATTATGATATGAAGATAGGTTTCTTTGATTTCGAGATGACTTGGATAGGGCTATAGTGATTAATTTCAGATTACGAAATTTGATTTTTGGATCTGAATAATTAGGGTTTTGTGTGCTCGTGCTACACAAACAGTAGATGTGTGTTGAAAAATATTGCCGATGGTACAAACTGATAAGGAGAATGTACAAGTCAAGAATGAACATGTACTGAAGGCAATTTCATCATTGTTTGCTGCAGCAGATGCAAAGTGAATATTCGAGCAGGTTCTGCAAGGGAAAATCAGTGACTGATGATGCAGAAATGAAGTTTTGGTGTCTCGAGCACACTATAAAAAAAAATTAAGATTGGACTCGAGTATGGATAAATGACTAAGTGTTGCTTCGAGCACAGGAGGTGTTTTGCCCAAGCACATCTTTTTTTTGTTCGAGCACAGGTTATTTCGAGCACATCTTATATCGAGCACATCAAATTCGAGCACACTTGTGAAACCCAGAGCATATCCTTTGTCTTCTCAAGAAAACTATCTTTAAGTCTCGAGCACACTTTATTATTTATTCGAGCAGACTCTTTTTCGAGCATACTTTGTTTTGTCTTGAACAATTATGCTTGTGAAGAGAAAACTCAAGTTTGTGTCGAGCACACCCTTGCTCCCGAGCACACTTTTGCTCCCGAGCATGCTTGGTGTTAAGTGAGAAAATGAAAAATCACAATTACTCCCGAGCACACCCTTGCTCCCGAGCACACTTTTGCTCCCAAGCATGCTTGGTGGAAAATGAAAAAGCACTAAGTATTCCCGAGCACACTTGTACTTCTGAGTACACTTTGATCTCCGGGTACACTTTGTGTACTCGGTGAAAAATTGAAAAATCACAAGTGTTTTTGATTTCCGAGTACACTCAGCTTTCCGAGTACACTTTGATTTCCGAGTACGCTTCAGCTTTCCGAGTACACTTTGATTTCCGAGTACGCTTCAGCTTTCCGAGTACACTTTGATTTCCGAGTACACTTTGCCTTCCGAGTACACTTTATGCTAGTGCAAAAAAAAAAAAAAATTGTGCTAGGAATGTACTCGGAGTATACTTTGTGCTAGGAAAAGTGCTCCCAAGCACATTGTATGCTAGGAAACAGAGTTTGTGAAACATTTCAAAGTTTTGAAGAAACTTTTGAGATTTTTGGTACCGTTGACCATTTGACCAAGCTGTTCTCTACGGAAGATATATACCAGGGGTATTTTGGTAATTTTTCTCTAATCATCAACAAGCTTATGGAATTCAAACCTCATCCAATTTCACGACTTCATCAAAAGCTTTACAAGAACAAGTGTTGACCAAGCTTAAGGATTTAATCATGTTTAGTGTCAACCAACTTTTGAATATGTTTATCTGAGATTTTTACAATCTTGATGAGGATGATCAAGATTGTTTCACCCACACTTGATTTGAAGACACATTTATTAAAGACAATTGCAATGAAATTGGGGGAGTAAAATCTTTGAATTTCATTTCAAATGGTTAGCTTCAAATCAAGTAAAAGACTCAAGTTAAGGAAAAGTTGATCAAGATTAATAATCCAAGGTTTTTCAAAGATGTTTCATCGTTTGTAAGTTTTCAGATTTCCTAGTACGGATGAGAAGATAGAGTCATCACAAGTAACAAGTTGAAAGGATGATCATTAGAGTTCAACCTCCTATGAAATAGTCACTTGAACAGTCAAGAACGGGTTATGGTTGACTTGAATTCTATTTTAATTCAGGGAATGGTTTGAAGATGATTTACAAGGGAAGACACAAATTTGAAGAATTAAAGATTATTTGATGATCACATTGAGTTTATTTCTTTTTGTGATAACCTTGTTACTTGAAGTTGATCTTTGAAGTTCAAAGCCTCGTTCATATGCCCTTACAACTATATCCAAAAGTGATATAAGAGTGATGATTTGAAATGGACAATGGGAGAAGCTTAACGTGAGGGGGAGAATTTCAATGAAAGACAACGAGTTATGAGGTGATCATGGAAGAAATTCGATGGCATCGGTCTTAGGGGGAGATTGTTGGGACTTATATTTTAGACCGACGAATCGAATTAATCTTTGGGTGAAAAATATATTATTTTGGTCTCAACCAAGGGTGGATGGCTTGAAGACCAAGTCATGCTAGGCTAGTATAAATAGATGTTTTTATTCATTTGTCTAGTATGAGTAACTGTATTGTGTATGTGTGAGATTTAGGGTTTTATCTCTTTGAGAGAGTCTCTGCCGCCAGGATGAGCTCTCCTGGTGGCGGCTGAGATATTTCTTAATTGATTGTATGTATGAATGTATGTATGAGTGTTTCATCTTAATGAGAATCATTCGGCTAATATTTCATACTACCTTTTCTATCTTGTTTGTGTTTTGATTACAATTGTTCATCCTACATTATTGTTGATTATTAATCAAATCAGGCTCTCTCCCAATACACCTCATCCGTCCAACTGATATCATCATTCAAGAGTGAATCTGAGTAAGATTCGATCCTAACCCTGGTTCCGAGCTCCACACTGTTGAATGGTAACGACTATTTTCACGCTTCCGCACCGGGGCTCGGACCTGACAACATAGGTTTATTGTATATAACAATCAACTAATTTTAAAAAGTTTTACAATGGAGCATTTCAAATTGTTTTTGCTTTTCAAAAAACAAATAAGTTGAAAACAAATAAGAAAATTAGCAATTTTTAAAAGTTCAATCAAACACCCATTTAAATGGATAATAAAAGTTAATGTGTAAAATTATAGATCATGGATTCAAATACTTTAGTGTTCAAAGATTTAGTTGTTAGAAAACTAATAAAAGAAATACAAATAAACAGAAATAAAGATATGACAACTCATTGATTATGATTAAACAAGACATATCACTGATTATGATGTAACTAACTTAGATTTCAAATCAAACCTTTTGGATATCCTATTTGTTAACATACAGTCACTATTTGAAAACCATTATATGATATGACTAATACCTAAAAAAATAATAAACCAAAAACTTAGATTCTTTTATCGAGCCCTTTATATCTCGACATGTTAATCCTGTCAATCATACCCATGAAAAATACTTTTCTTTTTTTTTTCTCTCGACTTGTTAATCCTGTCAACCATGCCCATGAGTAATTCTTTTTTTTCCTCAACATGTTAATCATGTTGGTCGTACCCCATATGAAATGGTTTTTTTCTTTAATACACGTGTCCACCCACCTCCTAAAAAATCACTGATAAAAGAAGGCTTAGAGACGTAACAAACATGTCGGGTAATCGGTTAAATAATTTAGCACTGCTTAAAACATGTGTGGTCAGGTAAAAATCCAAACAACATTTTTAGGTTTTATAACAACTACTGATTCCCCACAAGAACGAGTTAACACAAATTCAATCAGCATTAGACTATTAGTCACGTTTATTACGACACCAGAATTAACTAAAACGCCTAGGTTTATTATATATAACAATAACAATGTATCTCTATGGGTTTGGATAAAATACAAATTAAATTAATATGCTAACTGTGATAATCAAATAGTGTAATTATATGTATAACAACTACAACATATTATAATTATAGTACAATACAATGTAATTACATAATTACAATATTTGATTTTCACATACGTTAATTTAATGTGTACCTTAACTTTCCCGTATCTCTTTCGGCTAAAAGGTGGTAAACCATGAATTTATTGTGAATAACTATAATAGGAAAATTGGATTTTAATAATCCAAACTATTAATAACTTGCCAATAATAATCTCAACTAACAATGTGACTGATGGCTAGGGGTGTCCAAAATACCCGAACCCGATTAACCCGACCCGACCCAAACCCGAATAAGCTAATTAGGGTTTGGTTAAATAGGGTCAAAAAGTATTAATCGGGTTATTCGGATTGACCCGAATAACCCGAATTGCTAATAGGGTCGGGTTTCGGGTTTTTTTTGAAAAATAATCGGGTTTCGGGTTAACCCGATTAGTGATGATACTTTACTTAAAATACAATAATAAAAGTGTGAAATAAACACTAAAAAGTCAATACTGAAAGTTTTATAGAAGAGTTAATTATTCTACTTGTTCATGAACCGTTAAACTGGAAGTTCTTTTAAAATAAACGAACGAACATGAACAAATGTTTCACTCGTTTATCTATGTTTGTAAACACTCGTTTATGATCATTCATTAAGTTTGTTTACAGTCTTTCATGTTCGTCCACATATCAATATAAAATTATTAAATATTATTTGCATTTAGAAATTATATCACCATAATATGTTTATATTTTTGTTTATTTAAATGCGTTCATTTATGTTCGTTTACGTATGTTTGCGTTCGTAAATGTATGTACATGTTCCTTCAAGTTCGTTTATCCTTGTTTAATTGTGTTCGTTAATGTTCATGAACTGTTCGTTTAGATTTTAAATGAACGATCATAAAAAAATACAAACATGTTCATTTTTTAACGAACGAACATGGGCACAAATATTTGTTTGATTAAGTGTTTGTGATCGTATCCGTTTAAAGTTAAACGAACAAACACGGGCATGCCTTTGTTCATGTCTGTTCGGTTCGTTTACAAGCCTATATGTAATCATAAGATAATTACTTGTGAAATAAATTGAAAATTGAGTGGACAGAGAAATTTTGCAACCCATGAGTTACAAACATAAAAATCAACTTAAAATTATAAAGTAACATGGTCAACCAGATTAACCCGACTAACCTGACCCGACTAACCCGAAACCCGAATAACCCGAGCCCGACTAACCTGAACCTTAATAGGGGGTTTCGGGTTAGATATTTTTTAAGAAAAACCCGACTAACCCGACCCGATTAACCCGAAACCCGATCGGGTTGACCCGATTAACACCCCTACCGATGGCAATCCCGACTTTTATTCTTGTTACCAATAACAATCTCAGTTTAACAAATTGTTAACTCTGTTACTTATTATTGTTAAGCTAGTACTAAATGACTAAAATACCCACTAACAAATAAATAATAATAAATAAATTGTAACCAACTTTATTGATATATCTGTTAAAATTCTAATACGTCACAGGTCACCGCATTCCCGTCACCACCTTCGACTTGTCACCGGTGCTCCACCATCTCCGGCCCATTGTTGTCAGTAATCGTCTCCATCATCACCTAAGGCCGCTACTACCCATTTCCAGTCGACCACCATCATCTTCACTCACCACCACGATTTTCCAGTGAAGTTTTTTGATCGGTGGTGGTGGTGGTGTGGTTTCACGATGGTTGTTAAACATTAGACAAGTGACGGTATCGCGGCTGTTACGGGTAGATCGGTGGCTAGGTTTTCTTCCGTTCATACGGCGGAGGTTGTTATGGTTGTCAGGACCAGATCCGGTAACACTATAGGGATCCAATAGTTTGATGGTGTATGTTGGTATCTTTCCGGTGTCTTATGATTGTCACAGCCCGATCTCAAGGATGTAGTGGGTGGCGGCGTTAAAGTTTCGCTGGTACTCCGCGGCAACTTTGGTTTTCTGGTGGTCTCAATAAGTTTGATCAAGAGATTAGTAGATATATCAGCAAATTGTAAAACCCATTTCTAGTTTAGTATTTCGTATATGTAACTCGTTTAGCTTATGATGTTAGTTTGTTTATTAAACTTTATGTTTGTAATGTTTGGGCCCGGGGCCTTATGTATTCGGAGCCCAATGGGCAATTATTTATGAAAGAGTGTATGAGAATACACACACTATATAAAGTGTGTGTATCACATGCACAATGTATCATTATGCAAATACTATTGTTCTAACCTACAAACTCTCTCTCCATCCCTCTACCTTCGGCCGAACATAACCACACCACCAGATCCGAGATCTCAGTCCTAGCTAGTTGTTTCCGCCAACTAGTTGAGATGTTGATCCAAGACAACTTGTAATTAGTTTGTTTGTTGTTTGATCCGGTCACGGGACCTACAACTTGTATCAGAGCTTTTGGCCTCTACTAGTTGTAGATCTTGGGTCACAACCTTGGATTTTGGTCTTGTGTGTGTCATAAGACGGATTTTCAAAATGTTTAGTGGGTTCGGGTTCACTAAAGTTCAAGAAAATTTCATAAAAGGTTCAACAAAAGTGTGTTCAAAGCTTTAAGTCTTCAAGAAATTATGTTAAGAGTTTATGAAAAGTATGTTGAAATGGTTTTTGAATCTTCAAGTTTGGTGTTTGGAATAGTAAAGATGTTGGTCTTTGTGTAGATCTACAAAAGTTGTGATATACACGTATAAGGAGTTGGTTGAAAAATGTGGCAGGAAAATGGTTTGGTGACCTTCCAAAAATACATTCGAATACCACCTCTATTCGAATACAAGTTCGAATTAAGTAGCACCCTTATTCGAATACAACAATTCAAGTTTGTAATCACATTAAACAAGGACATTCTAATCAAATCAATTAATCTATTCGAATCAAATAATCAATCGATTAGAATACCCATTTGAATACATTTGCATTCGAATACATTATTCTATTCGTATACATCCTTATTCGAATACAACTACCTTAACAACATTTCAAAGATATTGGTTCATTCGAATACTTTGTTTAATCAGATTACATTCAAACTCCTAATCGAACCTCCTTTCGAATAGGCTATTCGAATACAAGGGACTTGTGTTTTCAAGCAGATTTGGTCTCAAGTGTGTTGATCTTGAAGTTTGTTGAGAAATGGACACTCCTAATACTGTTGCTAGTAATGAAGCTGTAACGAGTTGTGTGATGTTTGAGAATGAAGCTGGGACTACAACTAAGCCTCCTAAGCTGATGAAGTGGGATTGTGACTTTGATTAATTCAAATGGAGATTTAAGAACTACCTCAAGATCATTGACTACAATCTCGTTAGACCGTTTGAACAAGGTCCTCATATCCCCACAACTACAACTCCTGATGGTGAGGTTCCTAAAGCGGTAGCTGACTATGATGACGCTGATAAAAGAATGTTTAGTGAAGATAACAAAGCTTTTGGTTTCCTGAGTGTATGTCTTTCAAAGGAAATTGCTTTAACCTTGAGAGATTTCACCAATGGCAAGACTCTTTGGGATGCATTAGTGAACAAGTTTAAGGGTAATTTGGAAATGAGAAACAGCCGAAAAGGGATGTTGAAGGGAGAATTCAACATGTTTAACTATGTTCAAGAAGAAACCATAGCTAGTCTCATCTCAAGATTTGAAACATTAATTACCAAAATCAATAGTGCTGGAATTGAATATGATCAAATTGAGATAAATGACAAACATTGATTACCATAAATTGAGAATGGGAAACCACATTAGTTCTCTCTCCAAAGCCGTTTTGTCTACTGGATCAGGTGTAAGCACTGCTTTCATAAGTCAAGCCAATACTGTTGCTCACAATGCAAGTTCTACCTTCAAGACTGCTGCCATACCTCAACATTCATCAAGCTCCAGCTCCAATTCATTTCAGAATGTAGTTGACAATGTTGTTGCTCAAGCCTTGAAGGCTCATGGGATTAAAGCCCCAACAAGCACTCCTGCTTTCTCTGCCTCTCATACCATCTCCCATGATGACTCAAACGTGGCTCTGTTTCATGCCTTTATGGCAAGTCATGAGGAGCTATTACAAGGAAAGTTACTTCCTCCTTCCTTTGAACAAGATATTTTCCCGAGATCAACAAATATGATCTTAAGAAAATGGACATCAAGTACCAGATGTCCATGGCCGTTCATCGAGCTACCAACTTTATGAAGAAGTACGGGAAGAACAGTTTCAAAGATGATGGGAAAAATCTGGGGTTTGAGAAGGACAAGCGTCGTTGTTACAACTGTGGGGAACTTGGTCACTTTGCCCGAGAATGCACCAATCCACAGATGGCCATGGGTGATATCAAAATCACGGAGATGTCGGATAATGAGCGTGCTAAGAGGCCTGACAAGAGAATCATCCCAAACTACTTCTCGAAGACAAGGGCCCCAAGAATCAATCAAGGAAGTGGATCAAAGGGGAACTTCGAGTCAAGTTCAAAGGCAATGATTGCAAGAAACTATGAATCAACTGCATCTGATTGGGAATTTGAGGAGCTAAAGAATCCTCTAACCTTTGCTGGGATGGCCTTCACAGATCAAACTAACACCTCATCAAGCACCACTGATGGAATTCCTACACCTGCCTCACTCATTCCCGAGGTACATAAACTCTGTTCACAAGCTTGCATAGATAAAGTCTTACACTATAGAAATCATAATGCTAAAATCTTATGACAAATCCAAAGCATTAAATGTCATTATGATGAATATAAAAAGGCTGAACAGATCTATGCTACTAGGATTAAAACTCATAATGATGACATGGCTAAACTTAGGGAAAAAGTTTTTGAAACTCAAACATAGGCTGGACATCATGAAAGAAATGTAGTTAATCTAAATGCTAAGATTGTTGAGTTAGAATTAGATTTAGCCCAAAGAAAAATCACCATAGAAAATTTTGAGTTATCATCTGAGAAGCTGAATAAATTGATTGGGGCACAAATGGGGTTAAAAGTAAAGTTAGGAATAGGCTATGATAGTTCTGCAGTTCCACCTCCATTCAATGATAACTATACTAGCCTTTCTCATTTTAGTTTTAACTCACCACCTGAGGAAGAAATGGTCTATGGGCTTGGTCATGTGCCAATTTCAAAGACATTTATTCTTGCTGCTCCCAAAACTGTTAATCCAGCTCCTTGGTTAGTTAATGTTAATGGTAATTCATCTTCTTTAGTAGGTTGTGTAGAAGAAAGTGGGTGTGTGAAAACAAACAAGGGTTGTGGAGATAAAAATTTACTTTTTGATTCATTTATCGTCAACCTCGTCTGTAATAATATTGATTCTAAAAACATTTTGAACAATCATGTAATTGACGAGAGTGTTCATGTTGGCACTTCTCTTGAGAATGAAAATGATGTTTCCACTTCTGATAGTGAATGTGAAACTGTTTTTGATGAGATTGTTTTTAATAGAAACGTGCAAGAAAAGGTATCTGTGAATACAAACATACCTAGCTTTTCGTTAAGTAAGTGTAAAGTTGAGGAAACCAAAGTACATGAAAATTGTTTTGAAAAGGAAAAGGCAAATACATCCGGTAAATATGTCCCACCTCATAGAAACAATTTTTATTAATCCACTAATCAAACTTATCAACCTCAACTATACAATCAATTTGATAATAGCTACTGTGGTTATTATCCACAAGATTATGTCAACTCTTTCTATTCAAATGTTTTTGATAATAGGGCTTATAGATCTGACAACTTGTTTGTTCCCGTTCAACCATCACCTTATTCACCACAACCTATTATAATTCTGACAGTTTCTATAGGAAATACAGAATAAGACTTTGTTATGTGTGTGGTAACCCATCTCACCTTGCAAGACATTGCAAGAACTGGAATAAGATGAAAAAGGAAACGAATAGTCAATTTAATCAATTCCGTTCTAGAGCTAAACCAAGCTCAAGAGCAAGAAATGATCAACCTGACAATTCTGCCAATGAAATGGGTGTGAGATCCAGAAATAAGAAAACTAGTAAACCTCCTTGTTGGACAACCAAAAAGGAAAGAGCAAAAAGGAATTCAAAGACTGAAAGGTCCAAGAATTCTACAAAAAGAAACCAGAAAAGGATCCAAAGATTGAAAAATCTGAAAATTTTGTTTTAAAACCGAGGAGAAGACAGTCTCGAAAATCTTTTAAAAACAGGAAACATGCACGTGTATGGAGTCCTAGAGACTGTTCTTCTGATTCTGACACGTCCCAAAACTTCATAAATAAAGATGAGAAAAGGACATTTAACAACCTTGTGGTTGACCCTCCCGAGACAACTAAGTCTCGGGAACCTATATCTAATTAAACTGCTAATGTGTGTAGGGTCAGCCAAGACGTTCTATAAATAGTATTTGGGACTTGGGTAGTGGTTGTAGCTGGCACATGACAGGAGACGAATCCTTGTTGTTTGACGTTAAACCGTTCGATGGTGGATACGTTTCTTTTACTGGTGATATAGGTGGGAACATTACAAAACAGGGTAGAGTGTCGAATGGAATCCTAACGTTTGAAGATGTCAATTTAGTGGAACAACTGAACCACAACTTGCTTAGCGTCTAACAAATCTGCGACAAACAGTACTCCACACTGTTCACTGAGAATGAATGTTTGATTTTCAAACCAGGTTTTAAAGTCCCGGAAGAATGGATATCGATGCGTACTCCGAGGCATAATGATTCTTATATAATAGACATGAATAGTTCTTATTCGCGTAAGACAGCTTCCTGTTTATTATCTAAGGCCGTGGAGAACGACTCATCTCTATAGCATAGACGTCTCGGTCATGTTAATTTTAAAAATCTAAACAAGTTAGTTAAAGGGTAACATGTGAGGGGATTGTCTGTTAAATATTTCTCTTACATTGAAAATTGTCTTTGATGCTCTAAATGCAAGCAACACAAGCTCTCTCACAAACCCAAGACGATCAACTCCATAGATTCCATTCTTCAGCTGTTACATACGGATTTGTTTGGTCCTATTCATCCTTTGGCAATCGGCCGAAAAGCCCATTGTCTTGTGATTACTGATGACTTTTCGCGTTTCAGCTGGACATTCCTTTTAGGGCACAAGGATGAAACCGCACAGTTTCTGATCAAGTTCATTACTCTGGTGAAGAGACAGACAGACAAGAAGGTGAAGTGTATTCGAAGCGACAACGGAACTGAGTTCTGAAACATAACTATAGACGACTTCTGCAGTTCAAATGGAATAGAGCGTCATTTCAGTGCACCTTATACTCCTCAACAAAATGGAGTTACTGAACGATGAAACAGAACATTGATTGAAGCTGCAAGAACAATGTTGTTGGGCTCTAAACTTCCTCTGTTCTTTTGGGGTGAAACCATCAACGCGTCTTGCTTCATTCAAAACCGTGTGCTTATCAACAAGCGTCTAAAGAAGAATTCGTATGAAGTCTACTACAAAACGAAACCGCAAGTCAACTACTTCAAAACCTTTGGATGTCCTTGCACCTTACTCCATACTGGTGCTCAGCATGATCCCAAATTTGCTGAAAAGGCTGATGAGTGCTACTTTGTTGGGTACGCATCTAACAAAACCATTTATCGAGTCTACAACAAGAAAACCAAGCTGATTTTGGAATCCTTTAATGTTGACTGGCAAGAGCATGCTACTGACGCACGCACGGGACCAGAGTGGTTGTTTGACTATGATTACGTGTTCAATAAGTGTTGGTGCATAATGTCAGTAGTTCATAGTCTAGTGTCTGTAATCGAGTCTGTAATGTTAATTATGTTTTATATATGTCTTAAGCGAAGTTGTTAACAAGTTCGCCTAGGCGAACTTGTTAGTCAAGCGAAGTTATGGACAACTTCGCCTGAACATGCCAGGCGAAGTTGTCGTGTATAAATAGTCCTAGGTTACGGCTGTTTGGTAGAATCAGTTGTTCGTGTTAGTTTGTTCGAGTTGTTACGAGAGCTGTAATGTGTGTCTGTAATAGTGATATCGTATCACGTGTTTGAGTTATTATATAACGTGTGTTCGTTTCGTGTGATCGTGTGATTCGTGTTCTACGCTCGTAACGATCTACGCAGGGATTCCGCACCTGAGTAGATCGAGATATCTCGTGCGATCCATCCAGGGAACCTACAATTGGTATCAGAGCTTTTGCTCGATTGTGTAGTTCGGGATATTCATGCGGGTTTAGAAATCGTCCCGTTTCAACTATTCGCGGGACGTGTTTTATGTGTTTTTGAGTCAATCTTACCTCCTACCATCGTATTCAAGCCTTTGCACCGTCAAAAACCTCGTAAAATCCAGATTTCAGATCTGCAAAAACGTCCGTGTTCATCAGGCGAAGTTGCCGTCAGGATACGTAGGGTTTCGGCGAAGATATAAGGTTAAGCAAAGTTATCCACAACTTCGCCTACCTTCTCAAGTTCGCCTAACTCAGCGAAGTTCTCTACAACTCCGCCTACCTCCTAAGTTCGCTTACCTTAAGCGAAGTTAATCATCTGCGAAGTTCTTCAGCGAAGTTAATCAGCGGCGAAGTTAAGGCTTAAGCGAAGTTATCCGTAACTTCGCCTACAGTACTTTTCAGAAAATTTTTTGATTTTTTGATTTTTTTTTTGGGTTTCTTTGTTTTCGAGAAAGATGTCGTCAATTAACATCTCTGAGTTAGTAAAGTTGGAAGTAGAAGCAGGGTCAGCTACTAAGGCCCCAAGGTTGCTGAAGGGAACCGATTTCGTTGCATGGAAGGATCGGTTCATACAATATGTCAAATACCAGGATGCGAAGATGTGGGTGTGCATCCAGGATGGTTATATTCCACCAGTTATGGAGTATGAAGGTCGTGATCAAATCAAAAAGTATAGCAAAATGGAAGAAGAAGAGAAAACGATGTATGAGGCCGAGAGCAAGGCTCATGCTGCTATTACTATGGCTCTTCCACAAGAGATCCTTCATACGTTTAGAAAGTATACGTCAGCAAGAGAGCTTTGGGAAGCTCTTGAGAACAGATTTGAAGGGAATGTAGGAATCCGTGCTTCAAAGATAAAATTGCTCCAGTTCTCAGTCTTCAAGTATTTGAAGAATGAATCTTTAGATGATATTATCACTCGATATTACCATCTGATGACTGAATTGAGCAACTATTCAATTTCCTACCGAGAAGAAGAAATAGTTGAGAAGCTTCTAGATGCTCTCCCACCAAAATGGGAGATGTACACTGTGCTGATGAGGGAAGACAAAGACTTTCCCACATATGATCTAGAAACAGCAGTCAACAAGCTTAGAACCTTTGAGCTTAACATGGTCAGAAAAGAGACACCTATGGATCAGGTTCAAGATCCAGGTATGTATGGAGCTAAAGTCAACACTAGCTCAGGATCGAAGACTGAATCTGCTGCCTACTACTCGAAGGGAGAGTCGGGCGCAAATTCATCACATGAGGGGCATGTGTCAGTCAACACAAATGGTGATGTTTGCTATGTAGCAGGTGGATCGAGTGGTTCTCAACCCCAGGTAAGCAAGAGTAGTTGCTCTCCAAGTATTCCCAGCAACAACTACTCCAAGATGCCTATGAGTGTCAAGTCTGCTGAAGAGCAGTTTGGTCTCTATGCTTCTTTTATTGCTTCCTATGAGAACTACATTCAGAGGAAGATTGTTGATCCAGCTATGTTGGATGAAGATTATGACCAGATTGATGCTGATGATCTGGAAGAAATGGATCTACAATGGCAGATGGCCATGATCGTGAGAAGAGTGAAGCGGTTTATGAGAAAGACCGGAAGGAAGTTTGTCGGTGGAAGGCCAGGGTTTGACAAGACGAAGGTAAGATGCTACAATTGTCAGCAAAACGGTCACTTTGCAAAGGAATGCAGGAACGAGCGTGTGGAACGAAGTCAGGGCAGGTCTACACAGCAAAGTGGGGGTTCTAAAGATTATAGTGCAATGATTTCCAGAGGAGATGGTGAATACAACTGGAACTTGCATTCTGAAGAAACTTTCGAACAGGCCAATTTGGCGAAGGTTGAAACTGAAGGAAATGAGAAGGTTACCGGAGAAGAAAAAGCTTTTATGGCAGATGTTAAAGACCAGCTCTCCGAGGTATGTTCTAAACCTACTTGTTCTAAATGCGAAAACTTGTCTGAGCAATTAGCTACTATAACTGATCAGTATGTTAGTTTGGATGCTGAGTTTAAAACTTTAAAAGAAGATCATCACTATACTAAAACAAGAGAAAATAGTTATAAAGTAAAGATAAAAGCTTGTGAAAAAGATATTAAAAGTCTAAAAGCAAAATTTGCTGAAAAAATTGAAGTGATTGATCTAAGCTATGAAGTTTTGGAAGAAAAAACCAAACTAATCGCTGATAGAGAAAAACAGATTGCTGATCACCAGGTGAAAGTGGTGGAATTGAATAGAAAACTTGAGCAGTTCAGAAATTCCTCTGCTATTCTTGATCACCTTGTTAGTGATCAAGGTTCCTCTTCTAAGAGAGGAGGAATCGGTTATCATGAGGTTCCACCACCTTATAATCACAATTACACTTTTAACCCTAGTGTTCAGAAATCTGTTGACTTTGAGGTTGCTCAGACAGTACCAGTTAAAGTAACTTGTAAAGAACCAAATGTTAGTGGAGGCGAAACAAGTTCGCCTGTTTCAAGTGTTCAAATTTCTGATCCAAGTCCAGTCTCATCGGATTCGGATAAGTCATCCGAGTCTGGTAAGGCAAAAGAGGAGGTGGTATTACCCAATGGTGGAGAGAAAGATAAGACGAATAAAAAGAGTACTCCACTAAACCCGTACGTCCCACCATATGTGAGACGAACGGGCGGTAATAAAGCCTCGACATCTAAACACCGGTTGATAAAAAAGTTGAGCATAGGTGTTGTTTTAGGTGTAATCAATTAGGACATCTTGTTGCAGATTGCCCTCTGAAGCAGCGATTCAGAGGTGTGAGGCCTACTAAAACTGAGAATAAGCCTAATAGTAATTATCATACTGCTAAAAATGAAAACCATTCAAAATTCAAAAATGTGACTAATTCAGGTTTTCATAGAAACAAATCTCAGTTTTACACTGCTAATAACCAAACCACAAGCTATAATTCTTTCAATTCACAAAGGTTTGGAAGGCCTCACAATCAATCTACAAGGAGGTATCCTAATAGGACTTACATGAATTATCCAGATACTAACTCTGGAAAGCCAAAGTTTGGGATGTATAGATCCAAGACCAATTGGTCTTGGGTCCCTAGATTCTAATCGTTTGCTTTATCGTGCAGGAACAGTTGAACAGGGCTGCCAATAATCTTTGGGTTGTGGATAGCGGCTGTTCCCGGCACATGACGGGTAACAAAAACTTGTTACACGATTTGAAACCTGTTCAAGGAGGGAGAGTGAGCTTTGCAGGTGAAAGTGGAGGAAAGATTACAGGAATGGGAACGGTGTCTAACGGGAAGATGACATTAGAAAAAGTAAACTTTGTCGAAGAATTGAAGCACAATCTGCTGAGTGTGTCGCAGATTTGTGATAAGGAGTACACTGTACACTTCACAAAGAATGAAGCAATTGTGTTACATCCTGGTTTTCAGATACCAGAGGAGTAGATTGTGATGAAGGCTCCACGTGAGAGGAATACGTACATTATGGATATGAGGTCGACTGAAATGGCCACGGAAGAATCATGCCTTATGACAAAAGCGAGCGAATCGGAGTCTGAATTATGTCATCATTTTATACGTCATCATTTTATACGGGATCTCAGTAACTAACAATCCTGTGAAGCACAGTAAAACTAAACATATTGACATACGTCATCATTTTGTACGGGATTGTGTTGAGAAGAAACTGATTGTGCTTGAAAAGGTGGATACGCTTGATAATTTCGCTGATTTATATACTAAAGCGTTTGACAAAACAAGATTTCAAAACCTTATTGAGCTGAATGGGATGATCAATCCCGAGTAACCATGCTTTTTATGTTCGTTTAAAAAAAAAAAAAAAAAAAAACGTCACTATCGCTTAGAATTATGTCGGTTGCCTCAGTTTGAAGGACATGTCTTAGGATATGTTTGGTCCTCATTTCTACTTGTAGAATATGCGGATAGCCATTAACCAGATGACTGAAAGTGACCGGGGCGGTTTATGATGTGTTTTCATTCTTTCGCTTAAAATTAGTCGATCATACTTAGTTAGAAGGACACATACTAGTATGTGGTCGGTCCAGCTGATCCATTGGATCTTAGGGATAGCCGTTTACCTGAAGACTTTGTTTTGGTCGGGGCGATGGTGGTTAAAATTTTTTTATGGGAAATGAAATTATTTTTCAAGTCTACTACTTCGTAAGAAGTTCTATTTGCTATGTTTTAACAGAAAATTGATCCAACCTTGGAAAATGATACATATACTGATTCTGTGTGCTTAACTAGTGAAGTTATTAGGCCTAAAAGGCTTTAGAACAGTCATTGTATGTCATGGTAACTTTTTATGGTGCGTAAAAGTAGATGTGATACAAACTAAATCTACTCGATTTTACGTGGAAACTCCTTAAGAGTTTTGCATGTCTTCATATATATCTTTCCGAACGATAGGCAGAAAAGCGATTACCCAGTCATACACGAGCCCATAAATGTTCTGATTCCCGTGAAGATAGCGTTTCAAGAAACTGCAGTGATCCAGATTCGGGACTTGCAGTTGTTTACTACTCTGAAGTCTTTGTAAATGTTTATCGTTAAAAAAAAAAAATACCTTATGAGTTATTGAAACATTTTAGAGCTAACAATGTCAAGACTTCTCAATCATGGAGTAAGAAAGAGAACGGGAAGCAGATGAAGAGTACTTACAAACTTAATCAGACAATATGGGTCGAAGTCAATTCGGGGTGACTTGGGAAAAGCCAAATACGCTTTGAGAATAGATAGGAGGCATCATAATCTCTGAGTTGTTGCCCACTTAAATTTTGAGGCATAATTGAACCTAACTCGTATCACATAAATGATGAAAACCATTTTAAGTTATTTACCTGCCTACAACCTATTTCTTTATGTCATAATACAGCTAAACACGGATCTATGTGACAGTCACGTAATTAGTATGATTCCTGTTCGGATCTTTTCTAAAACGTAGTAGTCCCTTGTAAAGACTGAAATTTGATCCCTTAAACTTTAATTGTTAAAAGTTTTCTTTTTATGTAGTTGTATGCTTTTATATCTGGTTACTTGGACTTGATAGTGTCATTTAATTCTCAAAGGGAAGTCAAGGATTCTTCGATATGGATCGGGTGGATCCAGAGGAGAACGTTCAGATCCCAGTTGACCGTGTCTCGACTGTGCGTGTTACTAGAGCAGCTACGACGATGGCTGACTCAGATCTTGATGATGTTATGGATGAGGCGAGAAGGATGTTGGTGACTCAAGAGAGGACGTTTGGGAAGAGAAAGAGGACAGATGATGATAGTGAGTCAGAAGAAGAAGAGGATATTCACAAGTTGATTATACGTTCAAGACGGGAAAGGACAGGTGCAGGTATGGGAGCTGGAGAGACTTCAAGAGTTGTACGTTTCGCTCCGCCCGCACTGTCAGGTATGTCGATTGTTCCTACATCAGTACAGGTCACAAGTTTAAGCGCCACCGATGTACCCGTGGTGGCTACAACATCATCTGTTGGCCTCCCATCTATCACAGTCCAGCTGACAACTCCAGATATCGTATCGTTGCCGCCTCCAACGCTTACTCCGTCGGAGGTTGTTGCACAATTTGTTGAGTCGACAGTCGTTGCAACTGCAGGGTTGTCGGTCACGATACCACCTGCGGTTACGTCCACAACTGCTTCTCATGTCCCGATTTCATTCGAAATCCCTCCTCAGTATACTGAAGACATATCTCACGTGAGGTTCGATTTTGATGCAACCCTATCAGACTCGGAGAGAATAGCTGCACTTGAGTGGGTCGTGGCAGAGCAATCCAGAATCAATCTTATCCAGACCCAGGCTATTCAGCGCCTAGTAGCAGAAAATCAACTACAGTCGTCCCTCCTGATTGAACATGGGAAAATTATAGATGCTATGAAGGAGTTCTTGGCATCTCAGGGGGAGACAAGCTGTAAAGGCGACGAGTTAAGGACAAAGAAGAGAAATGATAGAGACGATGATCCCAATGCATCGAAAGGTGCAGGTGGTGAGTTGCCAAGAACTACTCAAGCTCTTGGGACTTCCACAGCTCAGGGGGAGTCTGCAGGTGCGGCTGGCAGTTCTGGTGGTGATGAGGTGGTGATGGTTGATGATGAAGAAATGGGAGATGATGTGATTGATGCTTTGAAAGAATTAGATGATGATATGTTTAGTGATGATGTGTTGTTTGATGATGATGTGCTGCCAATTGAGGAGATTGAAAAGACTGGTGCTGAAATAGTGATTGAAGATGATGTTGAAGAGGGTGAAATAGTTGAGGAGAATGTTGAACACGAGATCCCTGAAGTTGAAAAGTCAGATGTATGTCAAGACACAGCAGGTGATGATACAGAATGGGAGGAGCAGCCTAGATGGAAGGAAGGCTATGCTCATTGGTTTATCAAAACTAAGAAGCCTGCTGTTCCAACCATGTTCAAGAAAAGTTATAATATCAAAGGCTATGCTGAATCAAAGAAAGGAATTATCTGTTGGCTATATGATGAACAGTTAAAAGTGTTCGTGGTGAAAAGATATGATGTGATCCAATACTTTAAGAGGACGTTGAGATCTCTCAATACATTGCATGAATGTGAGGTTGTAGGACCGATTCGGGACTCGGTTTCCCAACGATTCACGGGGCAACGTGTTAGAGTGCGGAATCCTCTAACACGGCGATTCGGTGGTGATCAACGGGCACGTAGGTACGATTCCTAAAGGGGTTTGACGCCTAGGATTGGAGGAAACGACCAAGAACACGAAGAACAGTAGAGAGAGTTTCTGTAGGCTGCTGGTTCGTGAGTGTGTAATCTGTGCTCCCCATGTGAAATTTCCCAAGTAACGTTTATATACCGAAGACTCATTCGGTCAAATGAGATACTCATTCGATCGAATGAGATCTGGTTCGATCGAATGAGATCTGGTTCGATCGAATCACTCACTGATTCGATCGAATCAGCTTCGTTTGACATTTTCAGTACGTTAACTTGGTTTCACGATCGTTGGTTTCATGTTGAACCAACCTGATAGAACTGGGGACATACATGTGACATTTCATGTCCTAACAAACTCCCCCTTGGAGCCAGTTCTATTTGCCTGTAACCAATCGAGTTCTCTTGCTCGATCGTAACTCCCCCTTGGAGTTATCTCACTCTCTCTTTTCTCAAAACTAGTGGTGCATACGTTGCATCCACAAACTCCTTTCTTCATGGAGTTCTCTCTTGATCAAATGGTACAGTCAGTCAGACTTACCATAGGTTCCGCATATCCTGAGACGCTGTCAATTGGAATTTTGGATTAACATTTAAGCACAATTGTATTAGATTTGTAAAATTGACATTAAAGCATAATCTATCACAATATTCCAAATCATATTTCATTCAATTCAAAACAATTACAATCAGAAGATTTAACTTTGAATTACAACAAGAAACAAGATAAACGAAAGACATGACAATTAATCTTTAGTTTCTTGGGCATACTTCTTCTGTTGTTCTTTCCAATTTGATCCTGCATGTATGTCATAGGCAAAGCAAATCCTAATGACATTTCTGTACGTTAACGCTTGCTCTATGTCTTCAGGAGCATAAAGAATCTCTGTCTTGTACAACGTATAGACATCCTCCCTTGACAAATTTGTGAGCCACAGTGGATCAAAAATACGAATTGTGCTCCAGTTTCCATAGTCATTGAGCACAATAACTGCCTCATGCAGTCTTCCATCATAGTACCAATGCCTGAATGATTTGTAGAAGTCCTGCTTCATCTTTCTAAGAGGAATCTTCTTCATTGTGAGTGGTGGCATGTACTTCAAAATAACTTTTGGCCTGTTGGTGATCGGATCGATCTCCTTTTTGCTTATATATCTCTTCGGCCTTTGTGGTGTGATCATCTTCCATTTTGTGTTGTACTCTTTTCGCAATACACTTGATAATACGTGGCAAATGGAGATGAGTTGGCGTATAGCAGATCAAGATAATTCAGACGGTTCAGATCATAAGTAGGAAGGGTCTTCAAATCAGTAATACGTTGAAAGTATTCAACCCCCCTTTCTCTCTTGACAGCTACGCAGTTAAGATCCTTCAGACATGCCCAAGCGATAATTTCTCCTGAAGTTCTGCGACCCTTCATTTTTATGACGTTGTATGAGGAATGGTCGGCTTCGCTTGTCGTCTGGATCTTATCTTCTCAAGAATAGCATTGAATGCTTTCTTGCATTCCTCGGTTTTCTCTAAAAAATCGGCTTGATCCGCTTCAGAAGGCTGTTCCATATTGTTTGACCTTTCTTCAGCCTTCTTCTGTATTTCCTCCTCTGTTACATTTTGGAAGAAACTTGCAGAGTTAGGAAGATCGTCATTTTGAGATGTATAGTATTCAGGATACTCTTCCTTTGACAAGTCTTCCATTTCAACTTCATCAAATTGAGAGGGATCGACGTGTGAGGGATCAGTGGCCGTTGATGATGATGAATCAGGTGTAGCAGCAGAAGAAGACATTTGTTCTGTTGAAGGCAAAGCCAGATACTTGCCTGTTTCTACGTTGGATAATTCAAACATTTGTTCCAATTCTTCTTCTGTGAAATTATGAGAAATTTCACCTTCTTCCAAGTCTCCACTTGCGAAGTTTCGCTGCTCATTTGGATTGTCCAGTAGAAACGTGAAAAATTCTGCTGCAGTTTTTGATTGGAGCGGTTGGACATTAAACGGATCATCATCACCTGTTTGATTAAACAACCACAATTTAACAACAATTTTAAGTAAACATATGTAATATCATAAACATGAAATACAATATCATTACATATGAAACTGAGTCTATACAAAAATCATCATTTAACAAGATTTAACATTTAAATCCTCACTACATTCACTCAATTCACTCTTTAGTACCTTCACCCCCATCATCTGAAGAGTCAAGTTCGTCTGTGTCCACATCAACATTTGTTGGACCTTCCAAACGTAGAACATCTCCTTTCAATTCGGTTACTTTCGCCTCAAGGCTTAGATTTGACTCTCTTAGTTCCTTGATAGAAGAGCCCTGATCATGTCATTTTCGGCTCGAAGTTGGGCAATCTGCTCATCTTTCAGTCGATTTTGTTCTTCTTGCCGTCTGTTCAGCTCTTCTTGCTCAGTCTTGAACATGAACATCTTCATCATAGCCTTGTGAAGATCAGCCAGTTCTGTTGCAACCTGAGGAGGTATAGACATTTCAGGTTGAGGTTGAGTAGTCGGTTGTGGTGCTGATTGTGTTGCTGGTTGCTGTGTTGGTGGCGGTGCTTGTTGAACGGGAGGAGCAGCAGACGAAGTCCCAACTGATTGTAACGTTGGAGGACGTGGGAGATCAGAAAATAAACTCCGATACTTCCTTGTAACCTTCTTCTTTTGCCTCTTCGCAGGCCTTTCTTCGCCCGCAACATCCTCGGCCCTAACCTCACCAGCAAAGTGCACATCCGATGCACTTGCTTCATCACCAGCATCCAGAACCTCAACGTTAAAGAATGAATCAGCCTCTTTTTCGGCATCTGTTCTGGTGTCTGCCGGTACCGCTTCCTCCTCAGTGTCAGATTCGTCGCTGGTTTTCTGATAAGGTAAGTTCTCGACGTCTGAATCACTGGCGGCATTCCTCCACTTCCTCTTCGGAGGAGCCTTGTAAGACGGATTTGTCACGTGCCCAAAACACCGTTTGTGTGGTGGTCTTGTGGGACGATCCTTGTAAGATTTTAAACGGTTGAGGGTTTCGTTCTTCATGTGGTCCAGTTTCACCACATCACCCTCATTTTCTTTCAGTAGACCCGGAGCTTGACTATCGACGATCATTTGCACAAATCTCGGGTACTGTAGAAACTTCTCGCCCGCCCCTTGTTTTATTGTCAGATTTTCCACCATATGGCTGAAGGTCATCTGCGAGAAGTTGTAGGGGCGGTTCATCACTAATGCAGCCATTGTGAACTGCATGCTTTCCCTCAATTTGTCAAAACTTGTTCTTTGAGGCCCTAAGCAGTGCATCACCACGTGTGCCAGATATTTGAACTCTGGACACAGATTGGCTTTATGGAGTAGACCGGCATTCAGGTCACCGTCGTACTTCATTCTTGCAAAACATCCTCTGGTTCCAGCAGGATGTAACCCAGTAGGATCTGAATCAGCATCAGCAAACCCACAGACTTCCCTGAGGATTTGGGCAGATACAACAATTCCGTGCCCTCTAACATTGGAGCGAATTACCGACGGCACAACAGTTTTGTCGTGCGAGGCATTCCTCCAGAATTCCTGTTGAATTGACATGATGGGTTCTACTACCCTTGAGATAGGTCCGTGAATCCTGGACCGTTTCAGGAATTTGATCATTGTTGCAAAGTCTTTCCCATGGCTTGCCTTTTCGTCGAGAAAGGCTACTATGTTGTGCTTGATTGATGTTTTGAAGGGAATGAAAACTTCTGCAACTTCAACCATTTTATCTGCAAACATAAACGTGTTAGAACGAACAGATATCGAAAAGACTGAATGCGTTTAACATTTTCAAACTTTCTGGACTGGTTCAATCGAATGAGCAATGATTCGATCGAATGAGCTACTCATTCGATCGAGTGAGCTACTCATTCGATCGAGTGAGATCTAGTTCGATCACAGACAGTCGAATGAGATAGATATCATCTTTGACCTCTGATTCGATCGAACTACTGATCGAATAAGTCTCATTCGATCGAACAAGAGATCGTTCGACCGAATAGACTGATTCGACTCCTTCAACCTCAGCCCAGAATGTGAAGAAACCCGATCGACATTTTCGATCGTTTAAAGATACGCAACACACAGATAGCATCAGTTGAAGTTTATGAACATGTATCAACATTAAACTACAAGACTTAAACGGTTAAAAACAGTTTAATATCAGTTTCGTTCTAAAGTCCGTTTCCGAGAACAAAAACAACCAAAAACATGATCAAAACACGGTTAAAATCCAAAAAATCTTACATTTTAGTGATGTACGTGAAAAATCGAATAAGATGAATGGATCAAAACGAGGGTTTCGCGTAAACAATTTTGAGAGTAAATTTCTGTAAAATTTTTCGAATAATTCTGACCGATCGAATGAGTCTGAGTATTTATACTGTTTCTGGACTCATTCGATCGAATGGACTTGTTCGATTGGACCAATCGATCGAATGAGAGTCTATTCGATCGAATAAGTCTCTCGCAACACCTCTCATTCTCACAACAACTGACTCGATCGAATCGGCTCATTCGATCGATTTACTCGATCGAATAGCAACATATTCGATCGAATGAGGGAAAAACTTTGGAAAAATAAACTTTTAAACTTTTTATTCCCCGCCATCGATCGTGGTGCCTTTTGAACCTGCAGGAAAACATAAACTTTTGACACTTGGTTAGGTTTCTTAGACATTTTCCGATGATGAGAGCTTAGTTCCTGCAGAACATATAGACCATAAAACATTAGTAAACACACGGAAAAATATCAGGCACAACCATCTTTGAGTTTTTTTGTCACTTCTTCTTTCTTTCATGCACAGTCGGTTGCGCAGATAAACATTTAGCAGCCTGCATGAAGTTTTCTTTCATTCCTACACACTGGATAAACATTAAGTAGGAATAGACAGGGATCAGACTACCTGTCACGATGATTTCTCATCGATTTTCAAACAAACAGAACTAAATAAAATGAAAAATAAATAGAAATAAAACCCTTTTTTTTTATAGTATTTACAGGGAGGGACAGGAATCAGACTACCTGTCACTGGATGATTTCTCATCAACATTAAAGCAGAATAAAAATAAAAATAATTCAGAATAAAACTCTTTTTGAATTTTTTTTTTTTTTTTTTATAATATTCAAACTGAAATAAGCAACTGTATAAAATTTAAAATACAATATTTTTGGTTGAGAAGGATCTATAATAAGAAATCATACAGACTTATTTGACTATCTACTGAGACTTTTCGTGATTTTTCACATGTTTTTGATTTTTCTTAATAAAAGAGTATACAATATTAAACTAGACATAATGAACATTCTTTTTGTGAGAAAGATCCGAACATGGGATCAGTACTGACATTGTAGCACTCAGTAAGTTCAATATAATTTCTTTTGGTTGATGCATATTACCGATGCGATTATGGGTATATTTGTCCATTTAAACTTAAACAAACATCCTCTCGTCTGTCAATGACCATTTGATAATTGCTTGTGATCACAGCTATGTATCCCACCATATTTTGATTGACTCATGTAGGACCTCACAACATATTGAACAGTCAAATCGGCGCATCTTATTTTTGACAAACGACCATAAGCTTATAGGATCCCCTTTGTTCGCTTTTCATCAAATTTTGTTGCTTTTCTCATTCTTGCGAATTTAATTAGCAACTTGATGATTTTATCATGTTCTCACATACGTGTTCGGTATTCATCTACTTGTCCCAAAATCATTTATTTATTTATTTTTTTTTTATTTTTTTTTCTGGAGATATCCAAGTTATCAGCGCTGTCCAGGTCGATACTTACGTATCACAGAGGGAGATAATAACTTTAGATATACCAGTATGGAAGAGCGCTGTCCAGGTCGATACTTACGTATCACAGAGGGAGATCAATCCAAACCGGTGGAGCATAAGATATTTAATACAGATATCCAAGTTATCAGCGCTGTCCAGGTCGATACTTACGTATCACAGAGGGAGATAATAACTTTAGATATCACAGCATGGAAGAGCGCTGTCCAGGTCGATACTTACGTATCACAGAGGGAGATCATTCCAAAGCCGGTGAAGTATAAAATATTTAATACTCCTCCTTATACAATGTTTAAAGCATTTGATTTAGAAGGGACTTTCGATGAAAGCAGACCTGCAACACGAAGATCTAACATTCTTTAAGAATTTAGCTTTTGGGGGAACCAATTTGGGCCGATGGTAATTCGTGTACGCGTGATAAGACATATCCTCAATTGATATTGGTCTTTAGACAGTGACGTCTCGTCAATTTATCTTAGATGTACACCCATAGCTGACAATCTAAATGATTTAGATAGGTCAAATCCAGACTCAATTCAGTAAGATAAGCCTACCAATATATCACATTAGTACTATGCATGACCAATTTTTCACTTTATATCTTTTTAACATCATGCTACTGTCAGTGTGCCATCACTTCCCAAAGGTTGGATACAATTTCTCATTTTCTGAATATATGAATGTTTTTGGATTAAAAAATTTAAATTATTTCGCCCCGATCAAGTCAAAGTCTTCAGGTAAACGGCTATCCTGACGATCCAATGGATCAGCTGGACCGACCACATACGAGTATGTGTCCTTCTAACTAAGTATGAACGACTATTTTTCAGCGAAAGAATAAAAACACATCATAAACCGCCCCGGTCACTTTCAGTCATCTGGTTAATGGTTATCCTCATAATCTACTAGTAGAAGTAAGGACCAAACATATCCGAAGATATGTCCTTCAAACTGAAGCAACCGACATAATTCTAAGCGATAGTGACGATTTTTTTTTTTTTTTTTTTAATATAAGGAAAATGAGAATAAGCTATACAGAAATAAAAATCTTTTTGATGTCTCAGTATGATAGCGTCTGTGTACTATCATCTTTCTTGTAACAAGATCAACTTCTCAAAATTTTAAAATTTTTGATGTTTTTGGGTTTTTGTATTTTATATTGTTTTTGACTTCTCAAAATTTTAAAATTTTTGATGTTTTTGGGTTTTTGTATTTTATATTGTTTTTGGTTTTTCTTGAAACCTTTCTCACCCTAAAAATTATAAAAACAAAATCTTTTTGGATTTTTCAAATTTTTAAGAAAAGAAAAAAATGAAAAACAATTTAAATGATATCTTCAGGAACATCATCTGATTGACGTATAACGCCGTTGATCTCTAGCAAATATAAAAACCGTGGTTTGTCAAATGATTTAGTGAAGAGATCAGCGCGTTGTTTCTGAGTGGGGATTTTTACCACATCGATTAACTTCTTTTCGTAACAGTCACGAAGGAAGTGATATCGAATTTCGATGTGCTTCGTTTTGCTAAAATGGACAGGATTTTTAGTAATTGAAATTGCAGCAGAATTATCAATATATATGGGAGTAGTAGAACATTCAATACCGTAGTCACGCATCTGTTGCTGAATCCAAATAACTTGAGAACAGCAACTGGCAGCCGCAATATATTCCGCCTCAGCTGTTGAAGTGGAGACTGACGTCTGCTTTTTGCATTGCCACGTTACTAAACGACTTCCAAAGAACTGACATCCTGCTATTGTTGATTTGTAATCGAGTTTACAACCACCATAGTCCGAATCACTATACGCATGTAGATCAAAGTTATCATCATGAGGATACCAAAGACCCCAATCTGGAGTACCCTTCAGATAACGCAAAATTCTTTTGACTGCAATAAGATGGGAGACCTTCGGCTTTGACTGGTAACGTGCACAGAGACACGTAGCAAACATTATGTCCGGCCGAGAAGCAGTCAGGTACATTAGAGATCCGATGATCCCTCTATAGTGAGTTGGATTGATCAATTCACCCTTCTCGTCAGGATTAATCCCGTGATTAACCTCTAACGGAGTTCCTTGTGAAGAAGAACTCAACATCTCGAACCGTTTCAAGATGTCATTGACGTATTTTGTCTGGTGAATGAAGACACCGGAGTCTGTTTGATCAACCTGAAGTCCTAAGAAGAACTTCATCTCACCCATGGAGCTCATTTCAAATTTTTCTTGCATCACTTGTTCAAACTCCTTGCATAGTGTTTTATTCGTGGACCCGAAAATGATGTCGTCCACGTACACTTGTACCATAATGAGATCTCCTTCTTTCTCCTTTGTAAATAACGTGCAGTCGATCGTTCCTCTTCTAAACCCGTTGTTCAGAAGGTGTTTGGATAGTTCCTTGTACCAAGCTCTCGAGGCTTGGTGATGACCGTACAAAGCCTTGTTGAGCAGGTAGGCTTTGTCCTTGTGATTTGGGTCTTCAAAACCTGGAGGTTGTGCCACATATACGGTCTCTTCGATGTGACCATACAAAAAGGCACTCTTGACGTCCATCTGATATACTTTGAATCTCTTGAAAGACGCATACGCCAAGAACATCCGGATTGCCTCCAAACGCGCAACCGGAGCATACACCTCATTGTAGTCTAGGCCCTCGATTTGCCTAAACCCTTGGACCACCAGGCGGGCTTTGTTGCGAACAATCACTCCACGATCGTCGCGTTTACATTTGAGTACCCACTTAGTGCCAATTTTCTTCTGTCCTTTGGGGAGATCCACCAGCTTCCACACACCAAGTCTCTTGAACTGTAATAATTCTTCTTGCATGGCTGAGACCCAGTTAGCGTCTTTCAGCGCATCGGTGATGCTGCGTGGTTCTTCTTGTGCTAAGAAGCATTCATGGGCATTTAGCGCAACTGATCCTGACTCCATCATTTCAGTGTAGAGGCCAAAATTCAGTTGTCGACGTGTTTTGACACCCTGTTGAATGTCCCCTATAATGTTGTCTTGTGGATGATCACGTTCAGTCCTGACCACCGGATTGTCAGGAACGACAACATTTTGTTCCAAGTTAGTTAAGTTCGGCTCAGGAACTGGAGCGGTTGGTGCCTCTGAAGTAGACGTTAGAGGCTGATCTGCATTTGGCGCTTCTTGATTTGACGATGAAGGTTGTGGAGTAACCTGTGTCGGTGCCAATTGTACATCATCTGCTGGTGATTCATCTTCAGATTCAGATTCGGATGACTCTTGAACTTGCTCGCTAGACTCTGTGGAGGAAGACGATGATGGACCAGGATGAGGTGAAGATTGCTGTGATTCATCAGGAGGTGCATTTTGCGCCTCATACATCATCTGAATAGCAACCTCATACAAATTGAATGACTTGAACAATTTGTCAAAATCAAACAACCAGTCTTCTCCTGACCCCTTGGCTGGTTCTGTATAGCGTTGAACGTTGACATGGTACCATTCTTCAACTAATTTTGTTGATCTGTTGAAGACCCGTTTGAGAGGTACACTGTAACCCAGAAAATAGCTGTTGATGATCTTCTCCTCGAACTTATTACCGACTTGCCTTTTAAGTAACGTGCAAAGAGCTCCAAAGGTGCTCTAAATTAGGTCTCCGTCGTTGAAGAAGCTCGAAGCTTGTCTTGCCGTGGCGCTTGACAATGCCTACCCGATTCAATGTGAAACAGGCGTTGGCAATTGCCTCACTCCAAAACGTGACAGGCAACACTGAGTCTGCTAACATTGTTCTAGCTGTCTCGATTAACGTTCGATTTTTCCTTTCAGCAACCCCGTTCATTTGTGGAACATACGGGGCACTGAACTCCTGAACAATACCTCTTTCTTTGCAGAAGTTTTCAACATTCGCATTCTTAAACTCTGTCCCGTTATCTGAACGCATTCTCCGAACCTTCAGATTGTACTGTGACTCAAGAGTTGTAACTAGCAGATTTATACACCCAAATGTCTCGGACTTTGCTTTCAAGAAAAACACCCAAGAGAATCTCGAATATTCATCAGTAACCACTAGACAGTATGAGTGCCCAGAGATACTTTTGACGCTGATTGGGCCAAAAAGATCCATATGAAGGAGTTCCAATGGAATATCAATCGAGTGGAAACTCTTAGACTTGTGGGACCTTTTTACTTGCTTTCCCGCTTTGCACTGCACACACGAATCAGGGAGACGGAAACTTCTCAGATTAACTCCCTCAACTAGCCTGTTGTGCACAAGCTTGTTCATGTTCCTGACATTAATGTGTCCCATCCGTTTATGCCATATGACAGTATCACGTTCGGATGCCTTGGACACAAAACATGTCGCCGTTGGAGACGATGACCCTGCCTTAGCCATATCCAGAATGTAGAGATCACTCTGGCGTGCGGCTGACATTAAAACCTTGTCTTCAGAAATGGTGAAATCCTTAGCCAAGATGTGGCAGTCTCGATCATCAAACATAACTTTGAAACCCTTGTCGCAGATTTGACTTATCGACAACAGGTTGTTCTCCAACTCCTTGATGAAATTAACCTTATCAAACGAAATTCGCCCATTAGAAACAATTCCTTGGGCCGTGATGTAACCACCTTGATTTCCTGCAAAGGAAACTGCACCTCCTTTTATCTGTCTGACACTGGATAGGAGATTCATGTTTCCAGTCATGTGCCTGGAAGCTCCTGAGTCGATGATCCACATGTTGAATCTTGGATCATACAGAGCAACCTGCACACAAAAAGCAAAAGGTTTAAATATCATTGGAAACCCAAGCCTTTATGGTCTTGGGTTTTCCATTATCATCACGAATTAACAATTCAATCCATTTACCCTCATTAACACTGTTTTCTGGTTTGACATTGTTATCAACAGTGTTGTTTTTCTTTTGTTTCCAACTGTCAGTCTTCTTCTCAACATGTTTGACATAACTGGTTGAAGACTGACTTTCACTTGTTGAAGTGGAAACACTTGGGCTTGAGGGATTCGGTGATCTGTGTGGTGAGGTTGACTGAGGTTTCCTAGGAGAAACCGACCGCGGTGTGTGAGACCTAGTTTGACTTTGAATGTCAACGGTCGGTCGCCTCATAGGAGTTGACTTGACATATCTAGGATCCGTGTACTTGTAACAGAATCTTGCTATATGGCCAACCTCTCCACATGAGAAACAGTAATTTCTCCCCCTTTGACGTGGTGGAGAGTAATAACTTTGTTGTTGTTTGTTACCATAGTACCCCTTTGATTTGACATTTTGGGGTGAAGTTTGTCTGGGAGGGGGTTTTGGAAAATTATGTTTTTCATTAAAGTTACCCTCTCTGACAAACTGGGTACCATGTTCCACATGCACTTTCTCAGATTTATGATTAAACTTGTTCTTCTGAGAATTACTTGTTGTTGCCTTTGATTTAGATGTGGATGGGCCTGACTTAGTTGTGGAACCTAAGTCTGTGGCAACAACATTTGGTTTGGTCTCAGGAGCCGGGTCAATGACTTCTTTACCCTTGGACTTTGAAATTTGGTTTGTGTCCTCGGGTGTTTTAACATTTGAGTCATCATCTGGCACAGCTCCTGGTGTGCTCACAAATTGGTTCAGCACAGGGGGTGGGACATTGTGATATCCCACACCTCTTTCCTTTTTGCACCGGAACTCGGGGATAATGTGTTCTAGCAAATAAGAGGAATTGGAGTAACTTTTTAATTTAAAAGTCAATGATTCAAGATCAGCTTTTGTGTTCTCCATTTCCTTTTTCAAGACATTATTTTTATTGATATGAAAATTTATAGAATCTTGTTGATTTAGAACACATATCTCCAATTCCTTGTTCTGACGCTTAAGGATATCAACTTTTTCTTTAAAAGCAGACTCTTTCTGCTTCCAAGCCTTGTTTTGTGCAAGAGCATCAGTCAGTTCAATTAAAGATCTTGAGGCTGCTTGTTTATAAGCCTCGAGATCTTCAATTCTCTCTTTCAGAGAATGAATTTCTTGTTCAGACATTTCACATTTTAAACATTTGGTATTTTCTGGTTTGGGAGTAGTAGGGTTAGAACTTACCTTGGCATCATTTGACGTCTCTGCCATGAACGCGAAGTAAAGATTCCCTGCTCTTTCCAGAAAAGATGCAGACTTTGCTTTTGACAGTACCTTGTTGACTTCTTCAACAGTAGCAGCTTCTGCAGGAATTGTTGAACTTGGACATGATTGAGGAACATTTGACTATTTTGCTTGATCCTCCTTAATCTCCACTGATGACACTTCAGCTTCATGCTCTCCTTCATTCATTTCAGTAGCTGGCTCCTCGACAACGTATTCTTCATCAGTTGAGGAATCATCAGACCCAGATTCTGAGTCTCCATCCACAATGGTGATGTCAGCCATGTTAATGCTGAAGTTCCAGGACTCGCCTTCATCACCTTGAACAGCAAGAGCAGTTTCATTGTTGATGTTTGCGTTGTTTGCTGCTGTTTGATTCTGAGGGACCAGTTGTCTCTCATTGTTGACATTTGCAGCGGCTGCAGCAGGAGTAGATGAAGTTGAAGTAGTTCGAAAGGGATATTGGTGACCTTCCCTCTTTGGTTTAGAGCACTCCTTAGCAAAATGACCAAGTTCACCACAGTTGTAGCATTTAACTTTTGTTTTATCAAAACCAAACTTGGATTTATTGTTGATTGAAAGAGCTTGGCCTGTTTTCTTAGCCCACTTTCTAGCCCTACGGAACGCGCTGCCAAGTGCCCACATTATGTCGATGCGTTCCATATCGTCTTCATCTAGCTGTTCATAGTCATCGCTGTCCAGATGACTGTTGCCAAGTTTACCAGCCACCATTAAACTGTATGATTCAATTATTGTGCCTAACGTTGCCATATGTTCTTTGGCAACTTCCACCGTTACCTTTCCCAAGCCTTCAGTGTTTAACGTTGCCTTTTCAGTTGACTTGGGTCCGGAGTTAGAACTTGAATTTCCGGAATTTGATGTTGGTGGTGCAGAAGATCTCGTTTCGGTCCCCTTAGATTGATTTGACATTGAGGAGACAAACGCAGTCTTCATTGGAGCATGGTCATTTGAATCTGACATTGGAGAGTTTGACATGTACAGCGACTTGTCAGATGTTGCTCTGGGTTTCCTGGAGGATGCTCTTAATTCAGCGTCTTCCTGTCTGATTTCTTTTATAAAGTCAGAAAGAAGAATCGTCTCCAATTGATGACTTCTTCTCATCACAGTCAGGAAGGTGTTCCAGCTTGTTGGGAGTCCTTGAGCGAGACATCTAACCTTTTCAGTCCCTGTTGTTTTGACATTATAGGACTTTAGCTCTGACATAAGATGATAGAATCTTGACAGCAACGATTCAATGTCTTCTCCGGATTCTGGACCAAACAAATCAAATTCACGCTTTAGCTCCCGTGCGTGAATTTCTTTAAGTGACTCAGATCCTTCGCATCGTTCAACCAGTGCGTTCCAAAGAGTTGATGCTGTTGTGAACTGGTTAAACTGATGGAAGAGATCGCTGGAGAGAGCTTGAGACAGTAAGGAGAAGGCTTTCTTCTCAGCATCAAAGGCTATCTTTTGTTCTTCTGACAGCCTAAAGTAGCTCAGGCTTTCACCATCATCGTTTGTAGGATGCACCCACGATGTCTGAACCGCTTCCCATAGTCCAGGATTCACACCTGTGATATGAATCTGGAATCTTGTCTTCCAGGTAGTAAACTCATTGAGTGCCATCAACTTTGGAGGCTTGTTGAAGCTTCCAGATTCTGAATCACTCTCAAGGATCGATTGGATCCTTTTGTTTGTACTTGAACTGGCAGCCATGTTTGCTTCTTTGCTTTAATCTTTGATCTTTTAAACAAATGTGATCGAGTGTGTTCTGATTCGATCGAATGTGTTCTTTATTCGATCGAATGTGTGTTGATTCAATCGAATGACTGACTGATTCACTGTTCTGGTCTTCTGAAGCTTATCCGATCGAATACAATCTAGTTCGATCGAATGAGGTGACAGGTTCGATCGAATGGATGTCCGGTTCGATCGAAAGGGTTCTGGCAGTCGACTAAGAAAGAGATCGAATGGGTGGATCGAATCTGAGACTTGTTCCATCGACTGGAAGCAGGTTCGATCGAAAGGATGAACTGATTCGATCGAATGGACTTGGCGCAGATCACGGCGGGAAAAACTGATTCGGTCAAAATTCAAACTGGTTCGATCGAATAAGAGGCTTATTCGATCAAATGAGTTCCAAAAATACGACTTGTTCGATCGGGATTTATGGAATTTCCAAACTTAGAAGATTTGACCAGATTTTCGGTTGTAAATTCACTAACACGAATCCTAGTTGATTTGGAAGCAAAAAATGACTCTTTTAAGTGTATTAACACTTAAACAAATAACCAACCAAACAAAAATGGATCAAACGTTTAAAAACGAAGAACACGATGAATGTTCTTGTTAAAACCCGGAATTTTAACACCAAATCTTGAGATCAAAAACCAAAATATATGACTTTTATGAGTTTTTGATAAGAACACAATGAACACCAAGAACAAAAACACTTAAATTCGAAAATTTTTCAAGCAAAATATATGATTTTCACGAGAAAAACACGAATATCACCACGAATCTTTCATGAATCAAGAACCTAAAGCTCTGATAACACTTTGTAGGACCGATTCGGGACTCGGTTTCCCAACAATTCACGGGGCAACGTGTTAGAGTGCGGAATCCTCTAACACGGCGATTCGGTGGTGATCAACGGGCACGTAGGTACAATTCCTAAAGGGGTTTGACGCCTAGGATTGGAGGAAACGACCAAGAACACGAAGAACAGTAGAGAGAGTTTCTGTAGGCTGCTGGTTCGTGAGTGTGTAATCTGTGCTCCCCATGTGAAATTTCCCAAGTAACGTTTATATACCGAAGACTCATTCGGTCGAATGAGATACTCATTCGATCGAATGAGATCTGGTTCGATCGAATCAGTCACTGATTCGATCGAATCAGCTTCGTTTGACATTTTCAGTACGTTAACTTGGTTTCACGATCGTTGGTTTCATGTTGAACCAACCTGATAGAACTGGGGACATACATGTGACATTTCATGTCCTAACAGAGGTGAAGGATTTGGCTAGATTGGGGTTGATTAATAGAAGTGACGACAACATGGCCAGAGTTATTGGGAAGATCGTGTGGAAAGAAAGTATTAAAGAAAAAAAGTTTGAGTTATTAAAGCCACAGAAGGGAAAGCTAGTGGAAGATAAAGAAAGGGGAATGAGAGCAGATGGCAAGCCTTGGATGGTAATGAAGTACAAACCGATTCGGTGTCTTAAAGATGTGCCGATGAAGACAATGCCCAAGGATGTGTTGAAGAACCTTAAATGGTGGTATGTTGATTGCCAGACTGCTGAAGCCGTGATGGAAGACGAAGACGAACAAGAAGTGCTAAGAGTGTATGATCCGATGCATTTTGTTAATTTATCGAAAGCTGATCTGCAGGTGTTAAATGAAAAGAAGATATTTTATATTCCTGCTTGGAAAGACGAAGCGAGGAAATATCAGCGAGTAGTCACGGTATGTGTGAGAGAAGGAGTACATGCATGAAGACAAAGAGATTGAAGGTTACAAGACACGTGCTTGAAGATCAAGACATGAAGCTACTGCCAAGGGGGAGTCTGTTGGTGCATAATGTCAGTAGTTCATAGTCTAGTGTCTGTAATCGAGTCTGTAATGTTAATTATGTTTTATATATGTCTTAAGCGAAGTTATTAACAAGTTCGCCTAGGCGAACTTGTTAGTCAAGCGAAGTTATGGACAACTTCGCCTGAACATGCCAGGCGAAGTTGTCGTGTATAAATAGTCCTAGGTTACGGCTGTTTGGTAGAATCAGTTGTTCGTGTTAGTTTGTTCGAGTTGTTACGAGAGCTGTAACGTGTGTCTGTAATAGTGATATCGTATCACGTGTTTGAGTTATTATATAACGTGTGTTCGTTTCGTGTGATTGTGTGATTCGTGTTCTACGCTCGTAACGATCTACGCAGGGATTCGGCACCTGAGTAGATCGAGATATCTCGTGCGATCCATCCAGGGAACCTACAATAAGTTTCGAGGCATGTCTATTCCACAACCTGCAAGTACTCAAGTTCCATCTTCATCACAAGAACCTTTGTTGATGCAAACATTGATCAACAGTTTGCCTGAGGTGGATATTTCTGTTATGCCTGCAATGCATGCACCACCCGCAATTCCACCTCCACCTTCTCCTCATGCTAATAATCAAGATGTTAACAATCCTGCTCCTCAAGCCGCTCCTTAACCTGCTCCTCAAGCTGCCATTTCAACTGAGTTGGTTGAAGTTGAAGATGTGTCTGATTCAGATTCAGATTCAGACAATTCCTTTCAGTCTGCTAACAATGTGGAACAACATCAGACTGAACCTGTAGCAGATGTTCAAGTAGCTCCTAGTGTGGTAGAATCTGTTGCCACACCTCCCTCTGCTGATGAAACTGTTCAAGTAGCTACTCATGCTGAAGAACCAGCTACTGGTGATTCTGATCACACTGCTACAACTCCAATCAACACCAGTGTTGTTCCTTTTGGTGAGGATATATGGGAAGTACCGATCAATCAAGGGAATAGAGTTGATCAACCTGACTCTGTTCTATAACTGCTGATGTTCTTGAAGGTGATCCTCGTATCTTCCATCCCATTGATAATCTCACTGTAAATCTTCAAGCTGAACCGGTCACCACTTTCGAAGACATTCCTCATTCGCTCATTCACCGATGTCATCCAACAGAGAACATAATCGGTTCTTCATCTGCCGGCATCCAGACCAGAAGTAAATCTGGTAACATTAACAAATATGTCTGTTTACTTGTTTTATTTCACAGGTTGAGCCAAAGGACTACAAAATGGCCCAAGGGAAAACTCGTGGGTTGACGCAATGCAAGAAGAGTTGTTACAATTCAAGAAACTTCAAGTCTAGAGACTGGTCAAGATGCCACCGAACAAGAAACCAATTGGGACCAGATGAGTCTTCACGAACAAAAAGGATTAAAAAGGGGTTATTACAAGGAATAGAGCAAGATTGGTCATACAAGGTTTCTCTCAGCGCGAAGGCCTTGATTCCGATGAAACTTATGCACCGGTGGCTAGGTTGGAGGCAATTCGTCTTTTTCTAGCCTATGCCTCGTACATGAATTTCAAGTTTTATCAAATGGATGTGAAGGCTGCCTTCTTGTATGGAAAGTAAAAGAGGAGATATACGTGAAGCAACCTCCATGTTTTGAGGATCCTGATCATCCAAAGCATGTTTACCGTCTTGACAAAGCTCTGTACGGCCTGCACCAAGCACCTTGTGCATGGTACGCAACACTAGCAAAACACTTGCTTAAGAATGGCTACAGAAGAGGTGTTATCGATCAAATACTCTTCATCAAGAAAGTAAACGGTGATCAGATCTTAGTCCAAGTGTATGTTGACGACATTATCTTTGGATCTACTTCTGATAAGCTGTGTAGAGAGTTCGCCGAGGTCATGCAGAATCGGTTTGAGATGAGTTCTTTGGGGGGAAATGAGTTTCTTGTTAGGTCTTCAAGTTGAACAAAAGGACGATAGGATTCTGATTCATCAAGAAATATATGCCCGAGATATCGTCCAGAAATTTAGGTTCAAAGACTCAACTCCATTTCTCACTCCGATCGCTACCCGACCTGTGCTTGCTCCAGATCAATCAGAAAATCCAGTTGATCAAAATCTCTACAGATCAATGATCGGCTCCCTGATGTATCTCACTGCCAACAGACCGGACATCATGTTCCTTGTCTGTCAGTGTGCCAGATATCAGTGTAATCTGAAAGAGTCCCACCTAACCGTTGTTAACTGCATCTTTTGGTACCTCAAGGGAAAGCCTTGTTTGGGTCTCTGGTATCCCAAAGACTCCCATATGGTATTACATGCTTACACCGATAGCGATTGTGGGGGATGTAATCTTGATCGAAAGTCAACACCCGGAGGATGTCAATTCCTGGGTGATAGGTTGATCTCCTGGCAATGCAAGAAACAAGTCACTGTGTCCACCTCCACTGCTGAAGCAGAATACATTGCTGCCTCCGCTTGCTGCTCTCAAGTCATATGATCCAACGTCAGCTGTTGGATTACGGTTTGAATTTCTTTAACACCCCTATTAAGTGTGATAATGAGGCAGCTGTGTGTATTGTGAAAAACCCGGTCCAACACTCTAAGACAAAACATATTGACATCCGAATGCATTTTATTCGTGATTGTTATGACCGAAAGCTTGTCACAATAGAATGGGTCCACTCTGACAACAACTTTGCAGACCTGTTTACAAAAGCATTTGATCGTGTCCGATTTTTGTATCTACTTGAGTCATTGGGCATGATCTGTTTTGTTCAAAATTAAGTTTTTTTTTAAATTTTATTTTTATATTTTTATTTATTTTAAATTTTAATTTAATATTTTAATTTTTTTAATCTTATTTTTAAATTTTCATTTTATTTTAAATTTTAAATTTTATTTTTATTTCTTTTTATTTTATCTTGTTTTACTTATTTTGAATTTCTAGGTTATGGTTTCTTTTAGAGAAAATTCCAATTTGCCTACCTGGAATATATCATCGCGAGATGGAATAACCACTGAAAAAGAATTTACGCATGCTGCACGTCTGTGAAATTTGGGCGGGTTTTTTTGCCTCCTTCCCGTCAGTTGACCATTAGTTTACTAACCAAAAAAGGTTAAAATGACCATTTTACCCCTAAGCCTATAATTAATTAAATCTAAAACTTATCTTTCAAATGGTGTAGAGGTCGGGGGTTCCTTTGATTTAAAAACAAACAAAACCTACCATTTAAACTGAACTAATGTTTGCTATACCTATACAATATGAAATATATATTCATCACTTCATTAAAGACTTCCTTATTATCATCTTCATCATCTCCCTATCTCCAACATCTCCATATCTTTATCATCATCATCATATATATTTAACTTTTACAAACTTTTCACCCGAACCGAACCCAAAAACAACAAAACGAACCGATATATTTCACTTTCCTTTTAACTTTTCACCCGAACCGAACCCGAAAACAACGAAATGAACCGATATATTTCACTTTTTTTTTAACTTTTCACTCGAACCGACCCCGAAAACAACGAAATGAACGTATACATCTAACTTTTTTTTAAACATTTCACCCGAACCGACCCTGAAAACAACAAAACGAACGTATATATCGAACTTTTTTTTAACTTTTCACCTGAACCGAGCCCGAAAACAACCAAACGAACGTATATATTTCACTTTTTTTTAACTTTTCATTTGAACCGACCCGAAAACAACTAAACGAACCGATATATTTCACTTTTTTAAAACTTTTCACCCGAACCGACCCCGAAAACAACATATATATATATATATATATATAATAAAGTGTGGAGGAAGGAGAGAAATTTGAGAAGAGTAAGGAAAGAAGGAAGGAGTGGTGGAGAAAGGAAGAAAGAGTGTGGAGGAATGAGAGGGAGGTTAAGATAATACCCAAATGGTATCAGAGCCATGCTGTGCTCTTTTTTAAAAAATAAATTGGGAACTGATATATCTAACTTTTTTTTAAACTTTTCACCCGAACCGAACCCGATAACAACCAAACGAACCAATACATCTAACTTTTTTAAAAACTTTTCACCCGAACCGAACCCGAAAACAGCCAAACGAACGTATATATTTCACTTTTTTTTAAACTTTTCACCCGAACCGAACCCGAAAACAACCAAACGAACGTATATATCTAACATTTTTATAAAATTTTCACCCGAACCGAACCCGAAAACAACCAAACGAACGTATATATCTAACTTTTTTTTTAACTTTTCACCCGAACCGAACCCGGAAACAACCAAACGAACATATATATTTCACTTTGTTTTTTAACTTTTCACCCGAACTAAACCCGAAAACAACCAAATGAACGTATATATTTCACTTTTTTTAAACTTTTCACCCGAACCGAACCCGAAAACAACCAAACAAACGTATATTTCCACTTTTTTATATAAACTTTTCATTCGAACCCACCCCAACCACCCGAACCCGAACACAATGAAGACAAACATTTGTTTTATATATATAACACGGACACAAAATACATATAACAAAACACCCGAATTATAAACTTCGGGATTTTACATACATAACTTGCATATAACAAAACACGCGAATTATAAACTTCGGGATTTTACAACGGACGGAGACGCGGCCCGAAATGCCACCTCCTGTGGAAGTCGATTCGGTGTTGGCCCGCGAAAGTAACAAAACGAACCAAAATTGCACGATTCCGGACTCGGAATCGTAGATTAACTTCAATCGGGACTCCAAAGAGAGCCCGATTGAAGTTCACATTGATGATCAAAACCATTGTACGTGCGATGGGGGCCAGGAAGGTGCGACGGGAGCCGGGAAGGTGCGACGGGGAGCCGGGAAGCGGTGCGTCAGGAGCCGGGATATGATGGTGTTCGGTAGTGGCAGTCATGTTCGGACGGGAAGTAGCGATGGTGTGGATGAAGGAGGTATATATATATATATATATATATATATATATATATATATATATATAATAGAGTGTGGAGGAATGAGAGAAAGTTAAGAAGAGTAAGGAAAGAAGAAAGGAGAGGAGGAATGAGTGGTGGAGAAAGAGTGTGGAAGAAGGAGGTGGAGGTTAAGATAATACCCAAATGGTATCAGAGCCATGTTGTGCTTTTTTTTAAAAAATAAATTGGGAACCGATATATCTAACTTTTTTTAAACTTTTCACCCGAACAGAACCCGAAAACAACCAAATGAACCGTGATGTACATAGAAATATACATCTTTTCGGCATCAAATAATCCTTAAAAACTGCAATTTCTATCTAATAACATAGCATAAAAGACTACTTATCATAATAAAACATAATTTCAGGAGAAACCAACCCTCAAACGAAGAAACAAGCAAAAAGACGAAGAAAAACAGAAGAAAACACAAGAAAATAAAGAAACACGCCCCCATGCCTCAAGAAACACGCCCCCATGCTTCTGAAACAAGAAAAGACAAAATCTGGAAGCAAAAGCACGGGGCTGTGCTCAGCATGCACGGGGCCGTGGACGGGAATGCAGAAAAGACAAAGAAGAATTGAGCACAGGGGGTCGTGCGTGCTAACCACGGGGCCGTTGCCACCTCACACAAAAGACAAAACAAATCTGGCACATGTCATAAAAATACACGGATCCGTGCCTCATCGTCCAGATTGCCTATAAATAATGGCTCATGTTGCATTCATCAAGTGTGCCTTGAAAAGAGTTCTCTCCGGTTTTCACTTATAAAAACACACACTAACACTCACTTTGAAGATCTAGTGAAGAGTTTGAAGGCTTGGAGGTCATCACCACTAATCATCATCATCATCAACCATCATTAAGAAGAAGGATTCATCTATACTTGGTTAGATTGTTCTAAGTTTAATCATGTATTTGTTGTTATCAATCATCTTAATGTTCATCATTATGCTCATTATGAGCTAAACTCCTTTTACCATCTAAAATCTATGAAGAAGCTTTGTTTTACTTGATAATTAATCAAGACATGTGATGTAGTCTAGTAAAGTACATGGTTATATTACAATTATCTTTTGATGAGAAATGTTTCACCATCTTAAATCACTAAATCAAAGTTGGTGGTTGTCAATATCATTGGCAATCGTTCATGATCGATTCATGTTCTTGAAAGATAGAAATACTTTGATACGTTATCGAAACATGGATCCTTATATTGTACTTAGAAATGATGAGATATAAGTTATGGTGTATTTTTCTAAACCTTGGTAATCCGAAAATGGCTTTGCTTAGGATATCAAATTAGTTAAAGAAACCATATGTTAACGGAATGTTTAATTATAACCTACATAAATCAACCAAGGGGAGGTTGTGTGATGAACTACAACCACCTGAAGTTTTTAGAATTGGTATTTGAGAAATCGAAGTCAATCCTAATCTTTCTACTTTACGAAACTACTTGTCAACTCAAATCGACATCATTGAGATGGTATGACATTAGGAAATGGTGGACTTTAAAATGCGCATACCATCTCCTTAGTGCCGAAGATGCTCACTTAAGGTTTAAGGAGCCATCTATCATATATTGCTACGGCAAGTCTATCACATGTCTAAATATTAATTATCAACGCTAAAAATGGAGTGATTCTTGATCTTAAATGGTAACCTTCGCATAATTGAACAACTCGTTTAGAATCTCTTGTCTCGGTCACCTATATACTATATATATAAGTATTTATATTTTATAAAAAGTTTAAAAATCAACCCCAAAATGATTAAAACCTCCGATTGAAGTAAAACAACGATTTATTATTAGAAACCTGTGTGTCCACGGATCGATACTTGGTTCTTACCATTACTATTCTACATATACGATAGGTACACTTGCCTATTTTGTGTGTGTTTAGTCTTTGTAGAAATCACTTTTATAAATTTAAAACATGATCTTGTGCAAAAGCAAATCATTCCATCCTTTCATATTTTATACCACTAGCACGCACTCATCAAAATTTTTTGGCGCCGTTGCCGGGGATACACAGTACGTTTCTAAGAACGATCCAAGTTTTAATTTAATCATTGTCTATAATTGTACAAATTTTTTAACTTCTATTTTATTTTATCTTTAATTTTTACTAAATATTAAACTATATAATTTTACAGCTAGCCTAATTTTTAACCTTTATTTACCTTACTTTTGAAATAGTTTAACACCTACCCATAAGGGAATACACCACGTCGACTCCAACACTTTTGTCACAGCCCAGCTTGAAGCCCTTTCTAAAAAATTCGAAAACTTCAAGCCGAACTATCAAAAACCAGACTTACCTGTGACACTTGTGGAGGAAGTCACAAGACGAGTGACTGTAAACAAGTCATTATGGCCATGGAAGAAGTCGATTTCATCGCTCGACAGAACAACGCTTTCAGCAATAACTACAATCCAGGATGGAGAAACCACCCGAATTTCAGCTGGAAAGACGGATGTAACACTCAACCTTTATCCGGGTTTGAGAAAAGACCAATGAATCAACCCTTCCAACCTAAACCTCAATTTCAAGATCAAAGTTCTAATAGCCATCAAAACCCAAACTACTCGAAGATTGAAGAAATGTTTATCCAATTAATGACCAAAACAAATGAAGCCGAGAAGAAAGCCGACTCAAGAGTTGTTGATATCAGCGGAGTATTACTGAAGCATGAGGCCGATCTCAAAAGTCAACAAGCATCACTTCAGAACCTAGAAACCCAAATCGGGCAAATTGCTCGACAACTATCCGAAAGACCACCTGGCACTCTTCCAAGCAATACAATCACCAATCCGAATGCAACAGCCAACGCCGTTACACTCAGGAGTGGTACAACCACTGTTGTTTCACCAACTTTGGAGAAAAAGTCTCCTGATGAAACGCAGGAAATGCTGACCCCAACAAGCACAGTACTGCCTAAGGAGCCAGTTCGAACCTATGTTCCACTTATTCCATACCCTGGAAGACTGAAGCAGGAACGATTGGAAGCACAGTATGGGAAGTTTCTAGAACTCTTTAAGCAACTCCATATCAACATCCCTTTTTTCGAAGCTATCGCTCAAATTCCTAAATACGCCAAGTTTCTCAAAGAAGTACTGACCAACAAGAGAAAGCTGGAGGAGCTCTCGCATATCACCTTGAGTGAAGAATGTTCAGCAATTCTCCAAAGCAAGCTACCAACAAAAATGACCGATCCAGGGAGCTTTACTATCACTTGTCTCATAGGAAATTTATCTGTTAGCAATGCCCTAGCTAACCTAGGAGCTAGTATTAATTTAATTCCTTATGCGGTTTTTGCAAAACTAGGGATAGGAGAACCAAAGCCCACCCACATGAGCATTCAGTTAGCTGACCGATCATTAATATCCTCGGGGCATTGTTGAAAACATGATTGTCAAAATTGACAAGTTCGTTTTCCCGGTAGATTTTGTGATTCTAGACATGGAGGAAGGCAAAAGCGTACCACTAATTTTAGGAAGACCCTTTTTAGCCACTGCAAAGGCTCTTTGATGTTTGCACCGGCAAACTCACTCTTAGGGTCAATGACGAGGCAATCACTTTTGATATAGGAAAATCTATGCAATATCCGCAACAACACGATGACACTTTATACTGTGTTGACATCATAGATTCCATCGTAAGTTGCTATATGCGAGATTCCTCCATCAATACTCCCCTAGAAACACAAGTCTTAGACAAAACACTAAACAAACCCATTTTAGAAAATGAAAATTTCAATAACAACTACCACGAAGAATCAGAAACGATATACGAAGTCATTGAAAACAATGAAAAATCAAAAACATCAATCGAAGAACCACCAGCCTTTGAATTAAAAGAACTACCAAAACATCTCGAATATGCCTTTCTAGAGAAAGATTCTCAACTCCCAGTAATTATTTAATCTCACCTTTCTAAAGAAGAGAAAGACGAACTCCTTAAGGTTCTCAAAAGCCATAAGAAGGCTATCGCATGGAAGATCATGGATTTCAAGGGCATTAGTCCCTCCTTTTGTACTCACAAATCCTCATGGAAGAAGAATACAAACCCGTGGTCCAACATCAAAGACGTCTCAAACATGCAAGATGTGGTGAAAAAGGAAGTAATCAAACTGCTTTACGCCGGATTAATCTACTGGATCTCAGATTCACCTTGGTTAAGTCCCGTTCAAGTAGTACCCAAGAAGGGAGGAATGACAGTCGTAATGAACGAAAAGGACGAACAAATACCAATGAGGACCATCACAGGCTGGCTAGTTTGCATCGATTACCGGAAGCTTAATGATGCCACAAGAAAAGATAATTTTCCACTTCCTTTCATAGATCAAATGCTCGAACGATTATCTGGAAAGATGTTCTACTGATTTCTTGATGGATTTTCCGAATACTTTCAGATTCCCATTTCTCCTGAAGACCAGGAGAAAACTGCTTTTACATGTCCATTCGGAACCTTCGCCTACCGAAGAATGCCATTTGGATTATGTAATGCTCCAGCCACCTTCCAAAGCTGCATGGTGGCCATCTTTCATGAAATGATCGAAAACTCTATGAAAGTTTTCATGGACGACTTCTCAGTCTTTGGAGACTCCTTCGATCATTGTCTGAAAAAACTAGACAAAATGCTAGCTAGGTATGAAAAAGTAAATCTAGTGCTCGACTGGGAAAAATGCCACTTTATGGTATAGGAAGGCATTGTCCTAGGTCACAAGATTTCTCAAAACGGACTAGAAGTCGATAGGACCAAAATAGAAACCATATCCAAACTCCCACCACCGACTTCAGTCAAAGCTATTAGAAGTTTTCTAGGTCACGCCGGTTTCTACCGCCGCTTCATAAAAGACTTTTCAAAAATTTCAAGACCTATGACCAAACTTCTAGAGAAAGATGCACCATTCGTCTTCTCTGAGGAATGTGTTGAGTCATTCAATACACAAAAAGACAAGCTTGTCAACGCACCAATCATGACCACACCCGACTGGACCCTTCTATTCGAAATCGTGTGCGATGCAAGTGACTTTGCAGTTGGAGCCGTACTCGGACAACGCAAAGAAAGACACTTTCACCCAATCTATTACGCCAGTAAAACTCTTAACGATGCACAAGAAAATTATACCACAACTGAAAAAGAATTACTAGCCGTAGTATTTGCCTTTGAAAAATTTAGATCCTACTTATTTCTTTCCAAAACCATAGTTTACACCGATCATGCCGCAATAAGATACCTATTCAACAAGCAAGATGCCAAACCTAGACTCATCCGATGGATCCTACTACTCCAAGAATTCGACATCGAAGTTAAAGACAAGAAGGGAGCAGAAAATGTAGCCGCAGACCATCTTTCACGTTTAGAATGTCCAACTTCCAAAGAACTCCACAAGGAAATTATCAATGATAATTTCCCACGTGAAGTTCTCATGCACATTCAAGAAGCGATAGAGGAAAAAGACGAAAGTCCTTGGTATGCCGACTTCGCTAATTACTTAGCTTGTAGGATCCTCAGAAAAGGGCTTACCCACCAACAACGGAAGAAATTTTTCTCCGACCTTAAGTTTTACATCTGGGAAGATCCATATGTGTTTAGGATAGGTGCGGATCAAGTCATTCGTAGGTGCGTAGCAGGCAAGGAGGCCTTAGACATTCTCAAACACTGCCATGAAGGACCAACAGGAGGACACCACGGTACTGCCACCACGATCAGGAAAGTGTTTGACGCAGGATTTTTCTGGCCAACTATATACAAAGATACACATGCTTTGATCCAAGCATACGATGCTTGTCAAAGAGCCGGGAACATCTCATCGAAAAATGAGATGGCTCAAAAAGGCATTCAAATTTGTGAAATCTTTGATGTACGGGGGATAGATTTCATAGGGCCATTTCCTAACTCATTCGGAAATAAATACATCCTTGTAGCAGTCGATTACGTGTCTAAATGGGTGGAGGCACAAGCTCTTCCCACCAACGATGCTCGAGTAGTCGTACGATTTCTGAAAAGTTATTCTCAAGATTCGGTACTCCAAAAGCCTTCATCAGCGACAGAGGTACTCACTTTTGAAACACCCTGATGGACAAGGTCTTAGCATGATATGGGGTTCACCACCTACTAGCAACACCATATCACCCACAGACCAGTGGGCAGGTGGAGGTCTCAAACCGAGGAATTAAGAGAATTTTGGAAAGAAGTGTGGGATGAATCGCAAAAATTGGGTAGAAAAGTTAGATGACGCATTGTGGGCCCTCAGGACGGCATACAAAACTCCCATAGAAACGACACCCTTCAAGCTCGTTTACGGGAAGGCATGTCATCTACCAGTAGAATTAAAACACAAAGCTTATTGGGCTCTCGGAGCAGTGAATTGTGATCTAACGCCCGCCGGAGCAAACCGGGAAGATCAAATTTGTGAGCTCAAGGAACTGAGAGCGATGGCCTACGAAAATTCCTGGTCCTACAAAGAAAAGACTAAACGAATACACGACGCCCATTTAAAAGGAAACAAGAAATTTCAAGTCGGCGATCGTGTACTGTTATACAACGCTCGTTTACGTCTTTTCCCAGGAAAACTGAAATCCCGAAGGACAGGTCCATACGTAGTTGAAACAGTTTTTGACTATGGAACCATCGAAATTTCAAGTTCAAACGGCCAAAAGTTCAAGGTCAATGGACATCGATTAAAACCATACATTAACGGTCCACTTAAAGAAGTTTTGGAGGTACTAACCCTCCAAAATTTTTAAATTAAAAATTAAGGAAACAAGGTCTGGCCAAGACCTTCACAAAAGTAGGCATTGTAAATATTGTTTTTTTAAAAAAAAATTCAGAAAAAAAGCACGGGGGCGTGCTCCTTAAAGCACGGTCCCGTGCCTAAAAATGCGGGCTGGCATCTACGCTGAAAAAATCTCAGCAGACTGGTTTGTAACAGAATTGTCAGATTTAAAACATGGGGGCGTGCTTCCAAAAGTACGGTACCGTGCTCGGTTTCCTATTTGGTTATAAAAGGCACCTTATGTCATTGCATTCCTTGCACAAACAAAAACCAAAACCAAAAACCTTTGATAATTCAGTATGCCAACTGAGATGAATGAAGCAATTCCTGTTTCCCGAAATCCGAGAAACGATGCCCGCCATGTTTCCAAAACCGAGCTTCTCTTGAAACTTCAAGAACTTGTGAGAGAACTCACCGAAATGAATGTCCTCGCAGAGATGCGTCTCATGCAACTCACCGAATCGGTGGAAAACATGAAAATGGAACTCCGAGACATTAACGAACAATTCCAGTTTCAAGTTCTTGGTTTCACGTATTTTCCACCACCAGCACCATTCGGAGAGCTCTAGGAAACTTAATATTAGGTTTTTATATGTTAAAAAAAAGTGCATTAAGCACAATGTGTTAAGACTTTGGGCTTAACCCGATTATTTTCTTTTCTTAGGAAACCCGGGCTTATCCCATAACTGTTCTAGGATCTTTATTCAATGAAAAGTAATTTTTAGATGACCAAACTTCCAAATTATTACAATAAACATCACTCTAAAAATTCAGGATCATGAATCATGTTGAAAATTAAAAGAAAAATCACTTTGACAAAAAGCACGGGGCCGTGGTCACCCAGAATCTTCAGCATGATACGCGCTGACTCCGTACAATTCTCTGAATCATAAACATTTATTCTTCTAGCAGCACGGGGCAGTGCTTCCAAGAACACGGTGTCGTGTTCATCTTTCCAATCTCTATATAATGCATGCATAAATTCACTATTCCATTCACACCAAACAAAAACTACCTAAATGGAAGGAAAACGGGTTGAATGGAAACCAGTGAAGAAAAGGAAACAACATGAATCTTCCTTCCTTGAGGAACAAATCATGAGGCTCCAATGCATCGTAAGAGACCAAGTTGAGAGCAACATGCAAACCGAGGCTCGAGTGGTCGAGCTGATTAACAAAGTCGACCTGCTCATGTTCGAGAACTTCCATGTTGTGGATGGCCACCACAAACATGTGACTTTCAAACTTAACTTTCTCAACCGAGAACTCGTCACGCTCAGCAAAAAGCTTGACGAACTTTTGGAAGCCAAACGAGCACCACCACACATCTAGGACTTGTTCGGGGGTGGTAGCCGTTAAAGTTCCGACTTTGTTTCGTGTTGTTTCCGCTAGTACTATGTGTAGGACCCGAAAATTGTTGTTGTACTTTTCGTTTCATCTATCTTTAATTATGTCTTTAATCTTATGTTTTAATGAAATTTAGGATTTTTAATTACCATGTTAAAATAACCAGAAAGTAATAAAAACCAGTTAAAAACGAACCAAGCTCGACAAATAAACAAAATAAACAAAACAGTACTGTCTGCACTTAGCAGCACGGTACCGTGCTTCCTACTGCACGGGGCCGTGTTTTTGGTCAAACAGCAGTTACGAGTTTTACCTTTAATAAAATTACTTTCTCACACATCCAACCCTAATTTCACTGCGTTCTGAACCAAAAACCGCCGACCCTCGACCATTTTACGAATTTCTTCATCTAATCGTCGATTCTAAACCTAAGGTATGTTAATTTAACAATTACATTACTCATATTCGTCATTCTAGGTTTAGATTAACCCTAAAATTGTTCAAATCGACCAAATCGGGTCAAACTCCGAAAAGGGTATGGGTTATTATGATTGATTATAATGAATAGACTGTAGATGGTTTGATGGTTAGGGATTAATTGAAAGAAACAATTCGGGTTTTGGGTATTAGAATAAATACCCGACAAACCATTAAACCCAATTGATGTAACCGGTTAGAAACGAAGGTTCAAGTCTAAGTAAGTTAGAAATCGGTATTAGAAACACGAGCCGTGCCCAAAAACAACACGAGTCGTGGTCAACAAAAAGTCAAACTTCAAAGAAAACTGAACCAGAAGCAGCAGCACGGGGTCGTGCTTCTGAAAGCACGCCACTGTGCTTTGCTCTCTGTTTCAGCAAATTGGAATTTTTTTTATGAATTTGGACTAATTTAAGTTTAAATTGCATATGGCCAAGTATGGGGAAGAGTTTCATGCATTCCTAGTCTTCGGAAACTGGAAGACAAAGGACCGATTGGCAAACGAAAGATTAACTTACCTCAATAACAGATATCCTGAAGCTCACTTCCATGCATGCGAAGAAACCCTCAGACAAGTTAACCAATGGAACCGCTATCAGAACATTGTGACGGGACCTTGGAGACGGGTTTTTAGCCAAACGGGGGATTCAGTAACAGAACTTACAAAAGAATTCCTAGTCTCATTCAACATGAAAAAGAAAAGGTTTGACATGTGGGATACCAAGGCAATTGAGTTCCGATGTGGGGATATTTGGCATACAACCTCTGTCACTCAACTGGGGATTGATTTGGGTATTTACACGGTCGAAGAAACTGACACGGATATCTGGTTCGAGGCTAAAACAACCTATACAGATGAGGGTGACGATGATGAAGCTGAAGCAGGTGCCATAAGGGAAGAAGCTTGGGAACAGTTAAGTTATGGAACAGCGAGCTATAGGCCCAGCGTTTCGAAGAGCACAGCACTGCGTGACCCACTCATGAGGTACATCCACCGTTTGCTGTATCATACCGTCACAGCTAGAGGTCAGAGCGAAGGGGTTGTCAACCTAAGGGATATTTGGGCATTGTACTGCATGAAAAACGAAATACCGTGCAATATCACTATGCTATTCTGCAAGCTTTTCATGTCAAATTCCACTGCCCGAGGAAATACCCCGATCTTTGGTGGTCCCTGGATCTACAACCTCTATAGAGCCTATGGTGCAGACACAGAAGGAACCCCAAGCCCAGACTCGATAGCTCTCAACCTTGATTACTGTGAGAGCATGCAGATGGTTCAGCAAATCAGCCCGGGTGTGTGGAGATTTTGTGACAAGTACAATCAGGTTTGGGACCCAGAAGACCCGTCAGATATGATGATACAGGATGTGCATGAGAGACGACAATCACCGCCCAGACAACACCGCCGCCACACCTACCATCAGACAAGAGGCCCATCTTCATCAGGGGACGGCCCCAGTTCATCACATGATAGCCGATACTCTTTGGAGGATATATATGGACTAATTGATCAATTCTCAGCTAACACTACCGCCTTATTTAACAGGATCAACGAGCAAATGGCTGCCTCCGATGCACAACGAGCAGCCGAGTATGAAGAAACGAGGCGAGAGATTGAGCGATTGGGCTATCGCATGGACAGGCAGTGGGGACCGTTTGACCCGGACACGGGTAACTGATAACTGACGGCACAGGTAGTTGGGCATGGGCATGGGCACGGGCATGGGTTGGTGTTACTTCATGAACTTATTATTATTTGTGTTTGAACAATTTACTTTTCGTCGTACTTGTTTATTTTTGTTTATGTTGGTTTGGATACTACTATGGCCATGAGTGCCAAAGACATTTTATTAGGTACTAATCTAGCCCGGTAGGGCAAGGGATGGACGATTCCATACCCAATTTTCAGTAGTTTTTTATTTACACAGGTACAAAACAGGAAAACGGACGAGAAACAGGGGACACTCTGTCGAAATTTCGTTAACCCGTAGGGAAGTAACTCTCCATTTTACCCATAATACTCAATTAGAATTTTTATATTTCCATGAATCTTATCACATTGAGGACAATGTGAGATTCAAGTGTGAGGAGGGGAATTACTTGACCAATTGTTTTGTCCAACTAATTATAAAAATTCTCTAAAACAAATATTTTTGCAGCAGACAAAGATTATTCTAAACCTAAAAAGAATTCCAAGAAAATTTTTTTGCAAATAACCAATCATTTAAAAGTGAAAAAGTAAGAAAAAGTTTTGTAATATTGAGAATAAATTTATGCAAAATATGGCATTAATACCCAATTCCTCCGTTACTGTGAGACAAACCTCATGCCATATAAATATTTTTTCGGAAGCTTTGAGTGAGTCAATATGTTTCGTGTGATTTAGAACTTGTCCCAATTATTCATTTCAAGACCGCACGAAGAGTTGTATAAAGAAGAAGGTAATAGTGACACAAACCCATTACCAAAACCACAAAACCCAAAAACCCGATCACCCTATCCATTTCCACCGGTAAAATACAACAATAGTCTTTTATCGGCAGACCCTAAAGAACTGGAAATGCATTCTTTCGATTTCAATTTCCTTTGCTGCATACACTTCACAAAACCTAGGTTGCCTCCAGAACTTATGGAGAGAATCTTTCTCTTTAGCAATGAGGTGAGGAAAAAGTGGCGCCAAAACGAACAAAGACCACCATTCTGTGGAATTTCCAAAAACGCAATGAAGAGAAGAGCAAAAAGATATGAACGATGCTTAGGTTGCGGAAACTGGTCCCACGAAGGAAGATGTAGAAAAAGTCAAACTCAGTCTCAGCATGAATATACCGAACTAATGAGGGTGGGGGCTATAAGGCTCAAAGCCGAACAATCCATTAGAGTTGGAAGTTATATTCAGAACAGGATTGAGGAAGAATTGATCCACATCCTCGATAAAACTGGTCTTGACGATCTGACCTTAAAAGAGTCATTAGGCATCTAAAAAAAGAGCTAACCAATGAAGACATCTCAAACTCCCGAAGAACAGTAGAAGTTACCATTAACCCTTGAACTACCACAAAATACCAATACCTACTCACACCAAACCAAAACCCCTTTTTACCTTCTGAACTATGCGACCCTTCAAAAGGTGGAGATTTGAACTTGTTACAAGCTTATTTACACAGGTTGCATTTTGGCTAAGAGTGTTCACATACCACATCACAGGTATAATCAGATATAAAACCGAGTGTGAGTGAACATTGTGAGAACGTGACGTTTTGCATAAACAGAAACTCATAAAAACAGTAGTTTTTCTCTTTTATCACTAACATAAAGAATGGTTATTTTGTTTCATCTTCTTGGAGCTCACTTAAGGAATAGCTAATATCTAAATTTGCTGTTTTTAGAGAACATTTATAAGACGATTGCTTGAGGACAAGCAATGTTCAAGTGTGGGAATGTTTGATGTACATAGAAATATACATCTTTTCGGCATCAAATAATCTTTAAAAATTGCAATTTCTATCTAATAACATAGCATAAAAGACTACTTATCATAATAAAACATAATTTCAGGAGAAACCAAGCCTCAAACAAAGAAACAAGCAAAAAGACGAAGAAAAACAGAAGAAAACACAAGAAAACAAAGAAACACGCCCCCATGCCTCAAGAAACACGCCCCCATGCTTCTGAAACAAGAAAAGACAAAATCTGGAAGCAAAAGCACGGGGCCGTGCTCAGTATGCAAGGGGCCGTGGACGGGAATGCAGAAAAGACAAAGAAGAACTGAGCACATGTCACTAAACAACACGGGGCCGTGCCTGCTAACCACGGGGCCGTGCCTGCTAACCACGGGGCCGTTGCCACCTCACACAAAAGACAAAACAAATCTGGCACATGTCATAAAAATACACGGGGCCATGCCTCATCGTCCAGATTGCCTATAAATAGTGGCTCATGTTGAATTCATCAAGTGTGCCTTGAAAAGAGTTCTCTCCGGTTTTCACTTATAAAAACACACACTAACACTCACTTTGAAGATCTAATGAAAAGTTTGAAGGCTTGGAGGTCATCACCACTAATCATCATCATCAACCATCATTAAGAAGAAGGATTCATCTATACTTGGTTAGATTGTTCTAAGTTTAATCATGTATTTGTTGTTATCAATCATCTTAATGTTCATCATTATGCTCATTATGAGCTAAACTCCTTTTACCATCTAAAATCTATGAAGAAGCTTTGTTTTACTTGATAATTAATCAAGACATGTGATGTAGTCTAGTAAAGTACATGGTTATATTACAATTATCTTTTGATGAGAAATGTTTCACCATCTTAAATCACTAAATCAAAGTTGGTGGTTGTCAATATCATTGGCAATCGTTCATGATCGATTCATGTTCTTGAAAGATAGAAATACTTTGATACGTTATCGAAACATGGATCCTTATATTGTACTTAGAAATGATGAGATATAAGTTATGGTGTATTTTTCTAAACCTTGGTAATCCGAAAATGGCTTTGCTTAGGATATCAAATTAGTTAAAGAAACCATATGTTAACGGAATGTTTAATTATAACCTACATAAATCAACCAAGGGGAGGTTGTGTGATGAACTACAACCACCTGAAGTTTTTAGAATTGGTATTTGAGAAATCGAAGTCAATCCTAATCTTTCTACTTTACGAAACTACTTGTCAACTCAAATCGACATCATTGAGATGGTATGACATTAGGAAATGGTGGACTTTAAAATGCGCATACCATCTCCTTAGTGCCGAAGATGCTCACTTAAGGTTTAAGGAGCCATCTATCATATATTGCTACGGCAAGTCTATCACATGTCTAAATATTAATTATCAACGCTAAAAATGGAGTGATTCTTGATCTTAAATGGTAACCTTCGCATAATTGAACAACTCGTTTAGAATCTCTTGTCTCGGTCACCTATATACTATATATATAAGTATTTATATTTTATAAAAAGTTTAAAAATCAACCCCAAAACGATTAAAACCTCCGATTGAAGTAAAACAACGATTTATTATTAGAAACCTGTGTGTCCACGGATCGATACTTGGTTCTTACCATTACTATTCTACATATACGATAGGTACACTTGCCTATTTTGTGTGTGTTTAGTCTTTGTAGAAATCACTTTTATAAATTTAAAACATGATCTTGTGCAAAAGCAAATCATTCCATCCTTTCATATTTTATACCACTAGCACGCACGCATCAAACCGATATATCTAACTTTTTTTTAACTTTTCACCCGAACCGAACATGAAAACAACCAAACGAACGTATATATTTCACTTTTTTTTTTAACTTTTCACCCGACGCGAACCCGAAAACAACAAAACGAACGTATATATCTAACTTTTTTAAAAACTTTTCACCCGAACCGAACCTGAAAACAACCAAACGAACATATATATTTCACTTTTTTTTAAACTTTTCACCCGAACCGAACCCGAAAACAACAAAACGAACGTCTATATTTCACGTTTTTTTTTTACTTTTCACCCGACCCGAACTCGAAAACAACCAAACGAACGTATATTTCCACTTTTTTATATAAATTTTTCACCCGAACCGACCCCAACCACCCGAACCCGAACCCGAACACAATGAAGACAAACATTTGTTTTATATATATAACACGAACACAAAATACATATAACAAAACACCCTAATTATAAACTTCGGGATTTTACATACATAACATACATATAATAAAACACCCGAATTATAAACTTCGGGATACTAAAACGGAAGGAGACGCGGCCCGAAATGCCACCTCGTGTGGAAGTCGATTCGGTTTTGGCCCGCGAAAGTAACAAAAAACCGAACAAAAAATGCACGATTGCGGACCCGGAATCGTAGATTAACTTCAATCGGGACTCCAAAGAGAGCTCGATTGAAGTTCACATTGATGATCAAAACCATTGTAGGCGCGATGGGGGCCGGGAAGGTGCGATGGGGGAGCTGTTGAGGTGCGACGGGAGGCCGAGAAGAGGTGCATCGGGAGCCGAGATATGATGGTGTTTGGCAGTGGCAGTGGTGTTCGGACGGGAAGTGGCGTCGATGGAGATGGTGTTGGATGAAGGAGGTGTGTATATATAATAGAGTGTGGAGGAAGGAGAGAAAGTTGAGAAGAGTAAGAAAAGAATGAAGGAGAGGATGAAGGAGTGGTGGAGAATGGGAGAAAGAGTGTGGAGGAAGAAGAGGGAGGTTAAGATAATACCCAAATGGTATCAGAGCCATGTTGTGCTATTTTTTAAAAAATAATTTGGGAACCGACATATCTAACTTTTTTAAAATTTTCACCCGAACCGAACCCGAAATCAATCAAACGTATCGATATATCTAACTTTTTTTTAACTTTTCACCCGAACTGAACGTGAAAACAACCAAACGAACGTATATATTTCACTTTTTTAAAAACTTTTCACCCGAACCGAACCCGAAAACAACCAAACGAACGTATATATCTAACTTTTATTTAAAACTTTTCACCCGAACCGAACCCGAAAACAACCAAACGAACGTATATATTTTACTTTTTTTTAACTTTTCACCCGAACCGAACCCGAAAACAACCAAACAAACGTATATGTTTCACCTTTTTTAAACTTTTCACCCGAACCGAACCCGAAAACAACCAAATGAACGTATATTTCCACTTTTTTATATAAACTTTTCACCCGAACCGACCCCAACCACCCGAACCCGAACCACCCGAACCCGAACACAATGAAGACAAACATGCGTTTTATATATATAACACGGACATAAAAAACATATAACAAAACACCCGAATTATAAACTTCGGGATTTTACATACATAACATACATATAACAAAACACCGAATTATAAACTTCGGGATTTTACAATGGAATGAGACGCGGCCCGAAATGCCACCTCCTGTGGAAGTCGATTCGGTTTTGGCCCGCAAAAGTAACAAAAAACTGAACCAAAATTGCACGATTCCGGACCCGGAATCATAGATTAACTTTAGTCAGGACTCCAAAGAGAGCCCTATTGAAGTTCACATTGATGATCAAAACCATTTTAGGTGCGATGGGGGCCGGGAAGGTGCGATGGGGGAGCCGGGAAGGTGCGGCGGGGAGCCGGGAAGAGGTGCGTTGGGAGCCGGGATATGATGGTGTTTGGCAGTGGCAGTGGTGTTCAGACGGGAAGTGGCGTCGATGGCGATGGTGTTGGATGAAGGATGTGTATATATATATATATATATATATATATATAATAGAGTGTGGAGGAAGGAGAGAAAGTTGAGAAGAGTAAGGAAAGAAGGAAGGAGAGGAGGAAGGTGTGGTGCAGAAAGGGAGAAAGAGTGTGAAGGAAGGAGAGGAAGGTTAAGATAATACTCAAATGGTATCAGAGCCATGATGTGCTCTTTTTAAAAAAATAAATTGGGTACATAAGTTCAAAAGTTAAATGAGTTTTAAAATGTATCTAAAAGAAACCGATTGTGAACAATCAAACAATAAAGAAATAACCGAAGTAATAATATTTAAAGAAAATGAAAATGGTTTTGCTTCAGATTATATGATTAATTGTGATCAACTAGAAAAATTTAAGCTTAACACGAAAATGATTTTTAATCAACCTAATAACCTATAGAGTTTAGTCTCAATGGCTTTCTTTAGAAAAAATAAGATTTCCTACTGCTCAATACCGAAGAAATTTCAGTAGATATAAAGGATACTTCAGGAGAAGTATATTTACCTCTTCTAACTAAATGAGAAATAGCACAAAAACTTTTGACTATTAAGCCTGAGTTAAGAAGATTTATAAATATGGTGCATATAGGAGTAGTAAAAATTCTTCTAAAAGCACAATTTAGAGATGGAATTAATTTTCCTATAAAAATGGCTCTAGTTGACAATAGAATTGTTAACAGACAAAATGCTCCTTTGGGAGCAGTACAAGGAAATTTAGCATACATAAAATTTATGTTTACTATCTATCCTAAATTTTCCTTACATCGTGGTTCAAAAGATTTCGATAAAACATTAAGTTTCATACATCAATGTGAAAGAACCAACCTTATGGAATTAGGTAATAAAGTATTTACAATTAATTATTTAATCTCGTATGCTTTAACAAATAGCACTCATTCAATTGAGTATAAAGAAAAAGAGAATATAACAATCGAAGATATATTCTCAGAAATTGGAACTGTCGAAGGAAGTAAGTTTTCTGAACCTTCTTACAAGAAGATTGGCAATTAATATTGCTCGAAATAAACAACCTATAGGATCCCGACCTAGACACATTTTTTCTGGAAACCCTTTACGAATAGGAGAACCCAGTTTTACTGAATCACAACTAATAGGATCTATGTCTGAAAAGGTTGACAGATATGACGAAATTCTTAAGGAAATAGCTAGGAAATGACATCATCACAGCCGGTCCTTAAAAATTTAGAGCTTCTAAAAGAAGAGATTATTCAAGAAGAAGCATCAATACAAATTTTTCTCATAGAAATTGAACAAGTTAGAGTAGATATTATGATAAGTCATAAAACAAAAATTCTAAAAACAAAAGCTTTAAAAGAAAAAATTTTAGCTGCTAGAAAAAGAATTGATAATCTCAAGGATAGAAAAGCAATGATTTCTACAACATGAGTCTGATAAAAACCGAAGAATTGATTAAAGAATTAATCAAAAAGGTAGAAGAATTAACTACCAATGAAAGTTTAGAAGCTATATTAGCAAAAATTATCAAAGATGTCTCCGACAAAATTGATAACAATAAAGAAGAGAAAATACTAAAACTTGAAAAACATAAAGAAAATACATATGAAGAGAAAAAGATATTTCAAAAATACTCTTTTCCCCAATTTAATGTTGGAAATCCATCATTAGGAAGTTTTAAAAGTCCAAATGCTTTAGAATGGTCTTTCAGATCTACCTCAAATGACTAATAAAAGTCAAATGAGAACTCTTTTTTAGAAGATAAATTCAAGAATTATTCAACCTTCAAAATATCATTCAAAGAATAAATGAGCTTCAAAGTGACTGGAGTATCGATCCATATGTTAAGAAAGCTATCTCTTTTACGACTTTTTGAAAAAGAAATACAAGATCTTCAAAATAAGAAAATTATTTTGTCTTGTGGATAAATGAGTTCTATCACACAAAGACTAGAACATATTTTTGACGAACAGCTATAAAACTATTGAGCCGAACAAATACATGAACTCGTTCAACTCATGACCTTAAGCGATCAAGAGTGCGAACAGAAATTTTCTGAAAATAAAGATTTAAAAGAAAAATATTTTCCAGAAAATGAAGAAAAGGTTTTTGCTATAAAATAACCCAAAAATGAAGAAGATGACTCTTCAGAAGAAGAAATTCCAAAACATAGGATGAATCAATCTAGCACTAGTAGTAGTAACCATAAGTCATCCTACAGGAAAAGGAACACGAACTCTGAATTCTCTATGCCCTATCATAAGGGGATACCTAATTCCAATAAAAATGATGGTAGTTTAACAGTAATAGATACCATAAAAATTGATTGTATCTTTGACTTTAATCAAAGAAAAGAAACAATCGACAAATGGAATACTGAAGTTAGTTTAATTATCCTGTCTAATCCAGAGGAATTTTCCAATGCTAAGGCCTTATTGTTATTAATAGAACACAAGTCTGCAGGAATAGTCCAAGATTTCATTAAAGGAACAACTTGGAATGAAGATTTACATGGTGAAGATCTCTTTGATCAAATTATTAATATCATGTATATGATGTTCTTAGGTCTTAATTTCCTTACAAATAAAGATCATGAGAACCAAAAATTACTTGAAAAAGCAAGACAAACATTAACCCAATCACAATTATGTGATATATGTCTTTTAGATGATTTTACTTGCCTTTTTTTAGCAAAACTTATATAAGCTAAGTACAGGTGAATATCATTCCTGGATAGAAGTTACCAAATGAAAATTCCTATTGTTGGTGAAAAAGCCAAAGAACGATGGAATAAGGAAAATAACAACTTAACAATGCACTCACTAGGATTTTCTACAAGAATTGTTAAGAAAGAAATTGCTATTTACTGCGACTTTTCAAACAAGCAAAAACAATTAAAGAAATTTAACAAAAGTTGTTGCAATAAACTCACTGAACACCTAAATTATCTTTTGGTTGTGATCAGGAGAAAAACAAAAAATATTTTAAAAAAATATAAAAGAAAATACAAAACCAAAAAAAGGTTTTAGAAACCTAAGAAAAGAAACTTCATCCCTGGAAAATACTTTTCAAAAGAAAAACCTAAGGTTTGTCCTCAATGAAAGAAGAATGTCGTTGTTGGATATGCTCTGAAGAGGGACATTATGCCAACGAATATCCTAATAGACAGAATTTTCAAGAAAAGATAAAACTCATTTCTGAAACAGAAATAGAGGGATATTATCCTTCAGAAGATATTTTCGATGACTATATGCAGGTATTTTCATTTGAAATAAAGTATTATTCATCTTCAGATAGTAGCATTAGCTCTAATAGTCCGAGATGAATAAAACTAAATCTATTAAATGGGGGACGAAGACCCAGATAATATACATTTTTGTAAAAATCTTTAAAAGAAAAATGAATTAGTTTATTTAAATATAACTAATCTGAATTCCATTTATATCAAAGGAAATATTTTCCTAAAAGGATATAAGGTAATAAATCTACATTGTTATGTAGATACATGGGCAAGTCTCTACTTAGCAAGCAAACATGTTATACCTGAAGATCTATGGGAAAATACTCCCAAAGAAATCAAAGTGACAATTGCAAATCAAGATACAATTAAATTAAACAAGGTTTGTAGAAACCTTATAGTGTATTTCTCAGGAGAACCATTCCCTATTCCTACAATTTATCAACAGGAAACATGAATAGATTTACTTATTGGAAATAATTTTAGTGAACTATATGGGTCTTTCACCCAATGGTTAGATAGAATATCTTTTCACCTTAATCAAGAAATGTTTCCGATCAAAAGGATAAAAAAAGTTTTTCAAGTTCGAAAACCAGGTTTTCTAGAATCAATGAAAAAAGATTCAAAAACAAAATAAATCTCAGGTACTAATATAACTCAAGAGGTTATTAAACCAGATGAAAAATATTTTCTCAAAAAATATTTTCTTGAAATACAAAAATACCAAAAAATAGAAGAACTACTTGAAAGAGTATTCTCAGAAAATCCTATTGATCCTGAAAAATCCAAGAAATTGATGAAAGCATCAATAGAACTTATTGATCCTAAAACTGTAATCAGGGTAAAACCAATGAAGTACAGCCCACAGGACAGAGAAGAATTTAACAGACAAATCAGGGAATTACTTGACTTAAAACTTATTACCCCAAGTAAATCACCTCACATGTAGGGGTGAGCAAAAAACGGTTCGGAACCACCAGAACCGCGGAACCGGAATCGAACCGGTGCCTCAGAACCGCTAACCTGTGTTACATTACGGTTCTCGGTTCTCAGAATTTGCATTAAACGGTTCGCGGTTCTGTTCCGGGTAAAACCGGCGGTTCTAGACTTGGAACCGAAGAACCGAAATATTAAAAACGTTTTTAACTAAATTTACCATACCCATTTTTTATAGAGTAACTTATTAACTTGCATCCATTCAATTATTATTTAATTCAAATCTTCATTCTTTGCGTTCAAGACCTAGCAACCATGATCAATTTTGACTTTGACAATTAAGTTTAATATAAAATGATAATTTAATATAAAATGATATGATATTCCTTTAATCTATCGTTTCTAATGATTTATTTAACTTTGACAATTAAGTTTTAACAAAAAATATAACAGATGTTCATGTTGTAACCTAAATTAATTTTACCGTGAAAGAAGACATACAATTATATAAACTTGTTTTGTAATTTGCAAAGTTTGGACAACATATTTGATAAATATACAACGGAAACGGTTCTGGCCAGAACCGATTAGCAAGAATCGACTTTACCGGTTCTGGAACCAAACCGGTTTACTATAATAGGTTCCGGTTCTAATTTTTAGTCATTTTCGGTTCCAGTTCGGTTCTCGCGGTTCTGAACCGTTGCACAGCCCTACTCACATATCTCCACATTCTTAGTGGAAAATGAAGCCGAGAAAAGAAGAGGAAAAAGAGAATGGTATTTAACTATAAAGTAATTAATGCAGCTACCAAAGGCAATAGCCATAATCTGCCTTGCATGCAGGAACTAATAATACTCTTAAGGGGAAAAACTTATTTTTCTACTTTCGATTGCAAAAGTGGTTTTTGGCAGGTACTGTTAGATGAAGAGCCTCAGTTGCTGACAGCATTTACATGTCATGATGGTCATTACCAATTGAAGGTAGTTCCTTTTGGGTTAAAACAAGCACCAAGCATATTCCAAAGACATATGCAAAATGCTTTAAGAGGTTTAGAAAATTATTGTACCGTCTATATTGACAATATCATAGTTTTCTCAAATTTCGAAGATAAGCACTATTTTCATGTTTTATCAGTCTTAAAGATAATAGAAAAATATAGAATTATCTTGTCAAAAAATAAAGCTAATCTTTTCAAAACAAAGATAAATTTTTTAGGTCTTGAAATAGACCAAGGGACTCATTGTCCATAAAAACATATCTTGGAAAATTTACATAAGTTTCCAGATGTTTTAGAAGACAAAAAAAACATCTTCAACGGTTTTTAGGTATTTTAACTTATGCAGAAAGTTATATTCCTAAACTTGCAGAGCTTAGAAAACCACTGTAGGTAAAATTAAAAAAGGATTATGTATGGGAATGGATAACAATCCGATACATATTATACTAAAAAGATAAAGAAAAACTTAACCAATTTTCCAAAACTTTATCTACCAAAAGAAAATGATTTTTTAATCATTGAAACAGATGCTTCTCAAGATTATTGGGAGGGGTTTTGAAGGCTAAAATAGCCGAAAAAGAAGAAATATGTAAATACACTTCAGGAAGCTTTAAACAAGCAGAACGAAATTACCATAGTAATGAAAAAGAATTACTAGCGGTAAAAAACACTATTTCAAAATTTTCTATCTACCTAACCCTGGTAAAATTCATGGTAAGGACAGATAATAAAAACTTTACTTATTTCCTTAAAACAAAAATTTCTGGAGATAATAAGCAAGGCCGTCTAGTCAGATGGCAAATGTGGTTCTCTAGATATTTTTTTGACATTGAGCATCTCGAGGGAACCAAGAACGTCCTGGCAGACTGCCTGACACGAGACTTTCAAAAAACGTGAAAAAACTATTCACACCTTTTTGCACCTATTTAAGGAGCCAAACCCCCCCCCCCCCCCTCAAAGAGGCAACAAACAATTCTATTCCATAAAAGGAAAAAAACCCATGGAAGAATTAAAGGCATTGCGTCTCAAAGAAAAATTCTTCTTATAGAATTAAAATTCATTCAAGAAAAAATAGCACTCTATGACGAAAGTCTAGAAACAACTGCCAATTCAGAGCAGGAATCCGAAAGGAGACAATCTGAATCTATTCCCTTTCAAACGGAAAAGGGTAAAGAAAAAACAAGTCTGTTTACTCCTGTTGCTTTGGAAAAAAGCAAAAGAAAAGTAAGTGAAGAACTAAAATCTTCATCTAGTCCAGAAGCAAACGGCTCTGGTAAAGACAAATCAAATCCGTTGATGGCTGACAGTTTGCCAAAACCTGAAGAGGTATCACTAAGACCAAGCTACCCTCAAACTACCCAGAGACCAGAAAATCCCAAGACAAGGTTCTATGTTATCTTTGATGGTGAGCATAGGGGGATATACGAAGAGTGGTCAATAGTCAAAAGCTACGTGGAAGAGAGTAACTATTCATTCAAAAAGTTTGGGACGTTAGCACAAGACCAACAAGAGGCCACTCGCTATTCAACAAACCTTGGAAAAAGAGAAATACCTTTCAAGGTAACAATCCTTCCTGAACCCTTAAAACCAGGAAAACAAGAAAGAACCGTTGAGTTCAGAAAAGGTTCACTGTTTCTCTCAAAATTAAAAATTTTTGAAGAGAAAGAAGAAGAAGAATCCCAAGATATTGTATCTCTTGATGAATTTAGATCATTATGGTCTAAAGCGCGGTCTTTAAGTCAAAATGACTTCGAATCCGAGCACATTTATACAGAAGATAAGGCTACTAAAAGTTTAATTGTCTTTTGTCTAGGCGCAAGCCCAGAACTTATCTCCTTAGCATTCTCTGTTGGGTTAGTTAAGAATATTTACCCTGCCTCTAATTTACAAGAAATTGGTTTAATGGCTGAAGGAATGAAGAAAGCTATCAAGAACTTTCGCAAAAAGATTGCAGCGGAAAAAGGCGCTAACATCTTCATCAAGTGTACTCATACACTCTCAGATTGGTATCAAGGAAAGACCTTCCAAATCTACCATCATCTAGGAATCGGTCTTACTAAAACAAGAACCGTAAATCCTTCCAAAGTCATGGAAGAAAAATATGAAGACCCAAGCAAGTGGGTTGAAATCAAAGTCAAGAGTCTTATAAAAATTCTCAAAAATTTGCAGAAGATAAAAGTCAGAAGCTATAATAAAGTGAACTATTACTGTCACCACTGTATAATCACCAGCTTCAGTAGTACTCCACTACCAAAGCACGAGAAAGAAGCTTTAGAAAAGATGGAGCAGAGAATCATCTTTAATAAAGTAGATGTAGGACCAGTCACTAAAGAAAGGTTATGTCAGAAGCTTCAGCGAATTAATGAAAATCATAATTGCCAATACTGTTCAAGTAGTACAAAAGAAAATAATAGCTCTCATCTTCACAGCTATTACTCTGACGAAGACAACAGAGAACTGGACCCAACACATGGGTATGTCGACTAGAAACATCATGCATGACGAAATTATAAGGGCATTTTTGTCCATTGTACTAATCTTCTCCTCCTATATAAAGGGGAATGATTTATAGTTTAGGTATCCTCAACTAGTTTTTATTTCTCTCTACGTGTAATATCATACATGTGTGTTAGTGAGTAATCTCCTTGCTAAAGGAGAGTATTATGTAATTACCAAGAAGTTCTTCCCCAGGGAAGAACAGTTATGAAATAAATATATCAGTTCCTATTATCCATCATGTTCATCTTTAAGAATTTTGCAAAACCTGGAGCCTTGGAGCCATAAGAGTACCATTAAGGTGATGAACATGATGGATAATAGGAACTGATATATTTATTTCATAATTGTTCTTGAAAAATTGGTTGGGTTGGTCACTTGAAAAATTCAACTTAAGAGATTTACTTAGCGGGATAAGAAGAAAAGGTATGGTTTATTTCATTACTTTTAAATTACTTCAAAAGTATTTATTTTAATCTCTCCTTTAGCCTTTTTACAAATATTTGATTTCTCAAACAAGACTCGATTAGTCTCTATCAAAACTAAATGATTTCTAATAAAAAACTTAGTCAAAACAAGACAATGAATAAAGATTGAATGTCCAATAAAAACGATCCCACAAATCGTTTAATACTAGTAAAAAATGCCCATAAATGGGTTTAATACTAGTCAGAAACGAGCATCAACAATTAGAAATGTTTTCCGCTAGAAGTGTGGAGGAAGGAGAGAAAGTTGAGAAGAGTAAGGAAAGAAGGACAAGAGGAGGAAGGAGTGGTGGAGAAAGGGAGAAAGAGTGTGGAGGAAGGAGAAAGAGCCGGGAAGAGGTGCGTCGGGAGCCGGGATATGATGGTGTTCGGCAGTGGCAGTGGCGTTCGGACGACAAGTGGCGTCAGTGGCGATGGTGTTGGATGAAGGAGGTGTGTGTATATATATATATATAATGAGTGTGGAGGCTGGAGAGAAAGTTGAGAAGATTAAGGAAAGAAGGAAGGAGAGGAGGAAAGAGTGATGGAGAAAGAGTGTGGAGGAAGGAGATGGAGTTTAAGATAATACTCGGTGATCGGACTGCCATTTTTCCCGGCAAGCTGGTTTTTCCAAGGTCTTTAAACAATTAATAAACAGAATGGCTCAGTATGCACCTAATTTTGTATTAGTAAAAAGTCTAAAACACCCTCCATCTCAACGGTCATTAACGGAAATATCTAACTGAAGGGATCAGACTGACCCGCCCAAATTTCACAGACGTGCAAAATGCACAAATTCTTTTTCAGTGGTTATTCCATCTCGCGACGATATATTCCAGGAAGGCAACTCAGAATTTTCTCTTTCTTTTATTTTAATTTTATTTTTTATTTTTACTATTTATTTTATCTTTCTATCTTTTTATATATATAATTGTAAATATTTTTAAAATGTGCCACAATTTTAGAGGGAGAAAATGAGTTAAGTTTAACTCACCAAAAAAATTTTACTTTATGTTAAGAAAAACAGAATTTGAATCACTTGATTCACCAAAAATATTCTTTATTTCATTATTTCATTATATCTAATTTAGAAAATTAGAAAAATATTCAAACATATATTCTCGCGTTTAGAGAGAGCTCTTGTTTAGAGGGAGTCGGATAATATAAAAATTATAAAATTTTGAGAAATTGATCCGTCCTTTGTAAAATGATAAGAAATTGTCTTTAGTGATCCTAGCACATGAAAAGAGTAGATCAAAAGCCAACAAGATCATTGCTTGATGTGTAGATAGGCTTGACAAATGAGTAAGTATCATAGTGATATAAACTTAAATACTCGCCTGTGCTAGTGGTTACACTCTTATGAAGCAGTTGCCGACTCCAATATAAGTCATATCAATGAAGGCAAAAATGTTAATAGTCGGTCATACACGAGCCCGTTAGTGATTGGTCACAATGAAAACTTATTTCTTGCTTTAGATATTGGAAAATGTCAAATATTATTGAAAAAGCAGAAAAACTGCAAATTGCTCAAAAAGTATTCAAATATTCAACAACAAAATTGTTGATAGTTTATTCAAAAATCAACAACAAAAATGCTGTTAATTTATCAAACAAAAAAGGGTATATTAGAACCACGTAACGTGGGGCAAACAAGTAAGTCTTACACACTTTATATGAAGGCGTGTAAGTTGATCTGTGTGGCTAGTAAGTCAATAGTTCAACCTTTATACATTGTTAGAAAGAAAAGTTTGCAAAAAGTTTATGAAAGCTCAAAATGTTTTGATCAATTATTAGGGGGTCGGAGTCAATTCGGGGTGATACTGATGAACACAAATTATGCCCAAGGTATGATGGAGTTTGTAACATGTCGGATTAAGGGGACCACACAAGTATTGTGCTTAATTCATACCTTAACGTATCACAGTGAAATCAAAATACTTGTTAAGTTTAAAGTGGACCAACATATCTACAATCGACCTTGGGTTCTTAGCATATAATATCCAAATATAAGTGCGATCTAGGACGCCATAGACAATGTGATTCCATGTTGTGATCTTTCTCACAAAAAACAAGTATATATCAAATCATGTAAATTAATTAATTAATTAATATAATATTTATTTCATATTTACTTCATATTTTCTTCTTAAACTATTTTTAAAACTTAAGTTTTTATTTTATTTTTATCTACATGTTAAAATTAGCTTAACTTTTATTTTCTTTAACTTTATTTTTATCTTATTTAATTTTTTATTTCTATTTTATTTTATTTTTATTTTTATTTTTATTTTTAGTTTTATTTTTATTTTATCTTTATCTTTTATTTTAAATCTTTTATTTTACTTTATTTTATTTAGGTTTATTTGAAATATTCTTTTGTTTTTGTTTTTAATCTTGTATTTATGTTTAACTTCCTTTACTTTTATGTACAAATCTTATTTTTGTTAAATCTTATTTTTAATTTTTTTTTATTATCTTATTTAATTTTGTTTTTGTTTTAAATTTTTAAGTGTCTAGTTAAACTGGGTTAATATTTACAACAAGGTGATCGATGCAACGTTTGTTAAGTGTTAACCCGACAAAAATATATCTTATATATATTTAAAGTGCTTGGATTCGGTGGGTAAACCTTTTGCGGGTTTAAAAATGAAAATGTTTTCAGAGTTCGGGGGTCGAGAGTGTAAAATCGTTTAAAAATCGAGATGTTTTGACCCTATCGCGAGATAGGCTAACCATATAAATAGGTCTTCTCAAAATATCTTTCATTCTTATCCACTCAAAATCTTATCCACTATATTTCTCTCTCTAACTTTACTCTCTAGTCGGCCGACCATTCAAACCCTCATTGGATCTTCATAATCTCAAACAAAACACACATATCTACTCTCATAATCACGCTTACCAGTTTTTCATGATTTTTCTTGTTAAGAACCGATGAACAGTTCACGCGGAACTGTTCATGGCCGATTGGCTATGTTGTGGTTGTTCTTTGATGAAACTGATACATGTTTATGGTTGTCGATATGATTTAGAGTATGTGTGTCAAGTTAATTGAGTTTTTATGGTTATTTGTATAGTTTTTCAATTTTTTCTAGGGTTTCGGCTATATCGGGTTTGGTAAACCCAGTTTTTGTTTGAATACTTGTTCTTGGGCTGCCCAGATATTCAGAAGAATCAACAATCAGCAAGAGTTGGTTAATAGAAACACATTGCTGAATGCTGAACAATATGTTGATATGAAAAAGATTGCATCACGAGTCACAAAGCTTGAAACTGATCTTCCCTCTTATTCTAGATTTGCAAGTGATTTTAGGAAGGAACTTTACTTTACGTTTATCAGTGTTTGGATGGATTTTGAGTTTCTTGAGTCAAGAGTTGGTGGGTTGGAAGATTTTGAGAATCAGGAGGTTAGTAGGTTAATGGGTAAAAGTGAGAGACTGCGGGAATTGGTTGAGAAATTACAAGAACAGATTGAGGAGGAACGCGCCGAACAAGGGCGCGTTAATGAATCGTTGGTCAACCAATACCTCGCTGTGATGGAGGTTATGCAGTTAACTGATGAGGATTGAGAACCTATGGGTTCACTTGATGGGGACCTTTCGAAGGTTTCTTCGTGTAGCCGTGCCAAGGGGTGAGCAAGTCAATCGACGATAAAATATGCTTGCTCGTTTAGCCACTGATGCCAAGAGGGTCAGAGCTCTGGGAAGTGTACATGGTTTCCTCTATACGAGAGAACCTAGTAAGGATGGAGGAGAAGGAGGTTCTGGTTTGAGGGCTGCTGATGATGAGCCTGAAGTTGTTGTGGGAACCGTTGCCAGCACTGATCTTGTAGCTACTACTGCTATTACATCTAGGCAGGTCAGTACTACAAGTTCACCACTTGTTGCACCTACCACTAGTGCGCAAGTAAGTGATGTGTTCACCAATGATATGATTGTTCATCCAAATGCACCACAATTAGCACAAGGCAGTGGTGATGATGGTGATGATGATGAGGGTGATGATAATAGTGATGATGAGGAGTATGATGATGAAAATGATGATGAAGAGGACAATGATGAGTATGATAGCTTCGATAATCCGCGTGGTGGTGGAAATGGTGATGGAGATGGAAATGGTAATGGTAGTGGTAGTGATAGTGGAAATGGTAGCGGTGATGCTACCGAAAATAAGGCGGCCGATGATGAGTCGTCAAAGGAGGCTGAGAAAATTAAAGAGACAGATGCTGCGGTGAGGCGGAGCTGGCCTCTTTACTAAACGTTTATTCTTTTGCAGGTACCGTCCCAACAGTTGAGAAAACCATGGAAGAAAATAATGCTAGTGATGACGGCATCAACTATTCTCCTAACCCCGACACACCGGTTAGAGAGAATGTGAAGCCAGTCGTTGACGAACTTGTTGTCACTCTTGTTGCTGATCCTGCTCGAAGAAAGTCAAGAAAGGGAATCAAATACTATAGCGTGAGCAGGATGGGAAGCTTGCGATAGAGGTCGAAGCCTTACCATGATTCGGATCCCATTCTTTATGCAAAATACCACAAAGATAGCAAAAGTTGGGCTATCCGACGTGCAAATGGGGATCTTACATATCTCACTTACGGAGATATGCACACGTTATCAAAGCTCGACATGAATTACTTTCGAAAGACGATAGCTCGATACGATAGCAAAGACACCATTGAATCATTGTTCAAGAACAAGTTCTTGTGGATAGAATGGAGAGCTGACTACCCGACGTTTGCAGTCAATCCGTGTAAGTCATTCAAGATAAAGAAGATTAACCCCTTCTCCAGCAAACCGTCCAAGGAGAGACTATACAGGATGCCTGAAGATCATGGTGAACCTATCTGCCATGGGATGCCCTTCGAAGACGATTTTCTCTACGACTTTATTGCTTGGGGGTTCGACAATGAGCACGGTGAGGTCATCGTTCACTGCAAACGCACTCACGACCTGAGGTTCTTTGACAAACACGAATTTGCAGGTTTTGGACTTAGCAATCTCAAGAAACTTGTGGGGTCGCCCCTTTGTACTGTTGAAGACGTCACTCGTGACAACACGGACGCTATCATCGGAAAGTTCAACAAGTTTGTCAAATTACTTGTTGAAAAGCAACCATTTGAAGATCCAGACGATGTCTTCGAGTACGAGTCCGAGTGCGAGTGGTGATGGAAGATAATAAAGCAAATACCAAAGACTAGAGAGAGATTTTAAGGCCCATTTCTAGTTTAGTCTTTCGTATTTGTAACTCGTATAGCTTATGATGTTAGTTTGTTTATTAAACTTTATGTTTGTAATGTTTGGGCCCGAGAGCTTATGTATTTGGAGCCCAATGGGCTACTATTAATGAAAGAGTGTATGAGAATGCACACACTATATAAAGTATGTGTATCACATACACAATGTAACCTTTGCAAATACTATTGTTCTAACCTACAAACTCTCTCTCCCTCCCCCTACCTTCGGCCGAACATAACCACACCACAAGATCCGAGATCTCGGTCCTAATTAGTTGTTTCTGCCAACTAGTTGAAAGGTTGATCCAAGACAACTAGTAATTAGTTTGTTTGTTGTTTGATCCGGTCAAGGGACCTACACAAATTGTAGATGTGGATAATGGTGGTTTGGCCGGAAATGGGAGCTGACGAACTGGTGTTGCTGGAGATGGTGTAAGGTGACAGTGGCCGGAGATAGTGTAGGTGATAGTGGCTGGAAATAGTTAACGGAATGGTGGGGGGGGGGGTAATTTGGTCATTTAAAACTAACTTAATGATAATAACTAACGAAGTTAATAATTTGTTAGACTGAGATTGTTATTGGTAACAAAACTGAAAGTTGGGATTGTCACCAACCAGATTATTAGTTGAGATTATTATTGGCCAATGGTTAATAGTTTGGATTATTAACATCCAATATATACTCTCTAATAAAAAGCTACAAGTTTTGTCACTTGTCACTCTTACATTAAATCTCACCATTTTAAACAAGTTTATAATAGTAAAATAATAGTTACCATTAAAAATTAGACTTCAAAATTTGTTAATTTAATATTTACTTCTAATTTTTATTCAAACATTTGATATTTATAATTATCTTTTACTTTAACATTGTTTTAAAGACTATTGTACAACGACTATATTAATAGTGTTTAACGGATTTATTGTTTCTTGTATGCTGATTAGTTTTTAAATATACTATTTTAAAGAAATACCCAGGTTTGAAACTAGTTTTCCAATATAATAATATATATTTTCAACTTTTTGGTAAAGAAATAATAATTCCAGTCTTATAAATCAATAATAATAAAAAAAATAAATGTGTAAAGTTTCATTTCATTTCATATTGTCTGTAAGGGGGTGTTTGGTAGAGGGAATTGAGGGGTGAGAAATGGAATTGGAAAGAATTCTCTTGTTTGTTTATGAAAGAAAGAGGTGAGAAATAGAAAATAAACATTTCCATTTCTCTGATTTTGTTTCTCTAAAAAAAGCGGAGAATTGGATTTCTAGGGTTTCATTTCTCAGCCTCACTCTCTCACGCCTCTCCCTGCTGTTTGATCTACAGCAGCAAACTCACGCCTCTCCCTGCTGTTCGATCGACTTGCAGCCTCTAATCACCCACAAATCATCTCCAATCCAAGAACCGATTTCGTATTCGCGATCCTTGCTTCGATTCCAACGATCCTAGGTATGAAACTTTCATTTTTTCGACTTTCTTATGCTCGACCAGACCTAAACCTCGATCCAAAATCAGCTGCTGATGTCGATTGTTATCGTCGGATGTTTGTATGTTGTTGGTAATCGATTTAGATATGTTAGATTTCAATGGTTTATGTTTAATTCGACTCTTGATGAAATCTTTGATGTCTAGGTTGGGAATTGAACATTATATGGTATGAAATTGATGAGTTTGAATCATGAATTTTACGTTAGAATGATATTTAAATGCTAGGTTGAATGTTGGAACCGATAAATTGAATGTTTACATGAGTTGCTTGAATGCTATTGCTGATGAAATCTGTAATGCTATTTTGTTCAAACAATATTTTGATCATAACAGATGCAAATTGATCGTTTCTTGAGTCTAAAATTAAGTTCAAAGAGTCTAGTTTCAAACCCCACTGGTTTCGTAATTTTTAGAGAAGTTTTGATTACCCAAACGTGAAAAATAAAACCGAATGTCAAATCTGTTTTTGACTGACAGATTTTAGGTCCACTTCTAAAGAGCATAACTCTCTTGTTTTTGAAGTTTTAGACTTCATTCCTCTTTCTAATGAACATTTTAAGTGTCTAGAATATTTCCCAATTGGCCTTGTATGCAAATCCTGAGTAGTCAATTTTTGAGAAATTTTGACATTTACAAACTCTGAACAGTAAGTTTTGATACCTTTGATAATTAGCATTTTAGTTGAAAATTTTATGCATACTTTAAAAATTTGAGAAAAATATATAAACACCTAGAGATGTTGAAGTTTCTGTGAAAATATTTTCATAATTTATTTCAATTGTTTTGTTGATAAATAAATCTATATTTACAAACTCAAATCTGACCAAAAAACTCAGATTTCTACATATCAACAAATCATCACTTTTTACACCATTTTTATCTAGAAATTGACTTGTAACTCACATGGAAACCTTAGGGATATTGTATAACATTGACTTGTAACTCACATGGAAACTTGAATGTTCAATTTCATCCAAAATAACATATATATTGATGTAAACATTGGCAATTAAACAACATTCAGCAAGTCAGTGAATAAAGTAGCCTGTAATCATTTTTCTTGCTTTCATGATCACTTTGTTGCTAATATTTGGATTATATTTTGGAGTTATTTGCTTTTCTTGAATTTTCTTATATTTTTATGTATAGATGGCAAGATCACCTTCCAGACAAAGAATAGTTGCCATAGGTGCATTTTATGTCATTTATGTTACGATTCGTTGGTGGATGTTGTGTACTTATCATTTGCGTCGGTCGATTGAGTCAATGACTTTACGTACAAAATATTTAATGAGTTACCATAATAGGCGTGAAAACATGGTGAGGATGGTTTATGAAAGTGATGTTACGAGTGTTGTTAACATAAGAATGAATATACATGCATTTACAACACTTTGTGATATGCTAGAAACTAGAGGGGGACTAAAGAATAGTAAAAACATGCTAGTCGATGAGCAAGTTGCTATGTTTTTACATACCCTTGCTCATAATGCAAAGAATATGATACTAGTCAACAGATTTCATCGGTCCGGGGAAACTGTAAGTCGGTATTTCAAGTTAGTCTTAAATGCTATATGTCGATTACACAAAGAACTCTACAAGTCACCCGTGCCAGTGCCAGATAATGAAACTGATGAAAGATGGAAATGGTTTAAGGTTAGTCAAACACATTTTTTATTAAAGATATTTTTTGCTAACATAAATTAGTAAGTAATGTTTTCTTTTAACTCAGGGTTGCTTAGGAGCATTAGATGGAACATACATTAAAGTTAAAGTCCCTGCTATTGATAGAAAACCTTATAGGACAAGAAAAGGGCAGATTTGTACTAACGTACTCGGAGTATGTACGAGAGACCTTTTATTTACGTATGTCTTAGCGGGATGGGAGGGTTCTGCAGCTGATAGTAGAGTTTTGCGTGATGCAATCAGTAGACCCAATGGTCTTAAAATAACTCCGGGTATGTGATAGACAATTTTCAAAGAATATACATAGATTTAAGTATGATAATTAACATAGAGTTTATGGTTAATTGTAGGAACATACTACCTTTGTGATGCCGGTTATACAAATGGTGAAGGATTTTTAACTCCATATCGAGGTCAACGTTATCATCTTAACGATTGGTCTCGTCCTCCTACGAATGCTAAGGAGTTCTTTAATATGAGACATTCATCGGCCAGGAATGTTATAGAAAGATGTTTCGGAATGATTAAAGATAGATGGGCTATTTTGCGTGATAACTCATATCATCCCATAGAGTCCATGCCACGTATCATCATTGCTTGTTGTTTATTGCACAATTTCATACGAACAACAATGAGTGAAGACCCTCTTGATAACGAAATCCCAGTAAATCACACACAACCTGCAAATGACCATGACAATGTTATTTCTATGATCGAACCCTCACAAGAATGGCCCGATCGTAGAGACCTTCTTGCTAATGAAATGTTTAATAGTTGGACTGCGATGCGTGCGCAGCGTGCCAACAATGTTTCTTAATTATGTTTGACAATTATGTATTTTTTATTTGTAGAACCAAGGATGTTTCTTATTAATGTTTATTTATTCACTTTATTTGTTTCTTATTAATGTTTCTTGTTATATTTATATTTGTAGTTACATGAATTATGATTTTTAATTGTATAATTATGCATTTGTACGTAGACATGGCAGATTCAAATATAGTGAGAGGAGTTACTCGGAGCAAGCATACCTGGACAAATGATGAAGATGCAAAGCTAATTGATGCATTAATGGAGATACATGCATCCGGAAAGTATGCTGGTGCTGACAATGGATTCAAACCAGGTTATTTAAATGGTGTTCAACAATTGCTAGATGTAAGTCTTCCTAACTCTGGCCTCAAAGCAGAACCACATATAAAGTCTAGGATGAAGACATGGAAGACACACTTTAGCATTGTATATGATATGGTGCATATAAGTGGGTTTGGTTGGGATGAACAAAAATGTTGTATTATTGCCGATGATAGTGTTTGGAATGAATACGTGAAGGTATATTCTAAAAAATATATTTTTTAGATTTTAAAATTTTAGTCTAATTTATTTGTAATTGTCTTGTAGTCTCACAAAGGTGCTGTGAATTTTCGTGACAAGTCATTTCCTTTCTATGACAAATTGTGTACCATATTCGGTAAGGATAGAGCTACTGGTAGTAAAGCAGTTGACCTTGGAGAAGAAGATGTTGTTCAAGAGACACAAAAAGCTCACCTGTTGATATTGAAAACTTTGATTTTGTTGATGAAGCCGTTCCAAATGTTGATAGATCTGAAGGACAAACAGGAAGTGTAACAAGCAAGCGCAAAAGAGGTAGAAGCACGGATGCAGATGAGATATATCGAGAGTCTTGCAAAGATATCAAGGAAGTTTTGCTTCGATTTGGGGAGAGGTGGGTGAACAACTTAGCAAAGAAGGTATGGAGGCTCGTGAAATATATGAAAAGGTTAGTGATGAGTTGAAAGCTTTACCAGGTATCACTACGAAAAAACGGTTCAAAGCAGCTCATTTGATTGGTAAAGATGTGGATCTAGGACGTTCTTTTCTTGCGTTGACAATAGAAGAGAAAATTGAGATGGTCGAGTTGTATACCGATGGTTCAATGGGATAGTTGTGTATGGTTGAAGTATGTTTTGTATGTGAATTGGTTTTAACTATGGTTGATGTTTTTTGCTTAAAAACTATGTTTTGTATGTGAATTGGTTTGATCAATGCATATTTTGGTTGGAATTTATGCATCTTTTTGTATGTTTTTTATTTTTTAATAAATATTTGTTATGAAAAAAATGCTTGTGCTAATGATAAAGTTGATATAATTCTCTGTTTATTTCCTATGTACCAAACAAGAGAAATAATTCTCAGCTATATTTCTCTACTGAAATCTCCGTACTGCCAAACAGAACAATCAATTCTCATTCTCCAGACCAATTCCCATTCTCTGCAATTCCATTTCTCTGTTCCATTTCTCAGCAATTCCATTCTCTCTAACAAACACCCCCTAAGAACAAAACACAAGAGTGCTTAACCGAAGAAGAAATCAAAGTATCAAACAAACAGATCCATCGATCCATTTCACATCTTCCAAACAGTTTTAGGGTTTCGTAAATCTTGATTGATAGAGAGAAATGGCAAACGATCCTAAACAAGAACAAGAAGACTTGTTGATAGGTTCCTATTACTTGGACTTATGGAGATCCAAGTCCAAATTGGCAACCATTCAAAAGACAACCAATTCAGATCACCACCACCAACAACAACAACAAGAACCAGTACCGACGGAACTGGACACGGTGAATAGCTCTGGCGGGTTTTCAATTGTGTTGCCGGATAAACTCTCGGTTCATTACCCCGGTGTCAGCCTTCACGATTACGATGTCGGTGCTGTTCAGGCCAATTGCCCGGCTCCCGTGAACCGTATGGTCTACTACTTTGAGGTCTTTGTCAAGAATGCCGGGGTTAAAGGTTTCATTGCTATTGGCTTCACTCCCCACGGTTTCAATTTGCACAGACAACCCGGGTATGATTTGGGTTTATGTTCGTTTGTTTAATAAATGAGCGGAAACGAACAAGGGATCTTGTTTGATTGACTTAATGAATGCCAATGATGCCGTGTTCGTGTTCGTTTAATTGTGTTTGTGAACGGTTTGATAGTTTGTTCGTTTACGTTCGTTAACGTTTGTTTATTTTAGGTTTTTGTATTTTTTTTAGTGACTGACTAAATGAATGAACGCTGATACATAGAGGCCATTCGGCGGGTTGTAAATGGACCAAACATTTAGTGGGAACTTTGTTTAGTAATTGAACGGGCATGAACAAGGAATTTAGTTTGATTGACTACATGAATGAACACTGATAGAGGCCATGCTCATTCAATTGTGTTCGTGAGCATTTGATAATGTTTACCTTTACGTTCGTTAATGTTTGTTTGCATATGTTTGTTCATTAGAGGTTTTTGATATTTTCTTAATGACTTTTCTAGTCGTATCATATAGATTTTAGCAAAACTATTAACTATAAAACATACGTATATATGAGTATAATGTGATTAATTTATATGTAAATTAACATTAACATATGGATATGAATGTTTAAAAAAAACACCAACACAAACTTGGTAACCGGACCCAACCGTTTGACATTGACATTTTTCGGTTAGCCAAATCAAATAAAAAATTGTTTGTGTTCATGAAACTGTTCACAAACAAGTTCATTTTAATGATGAACGAACACAGACAAGAAAGTTTGCAAAGTAGGTGTTTGTGAACTGTTCGCTTGTCCGATAAAAGCTCAACAGACGAACATGAACAAGGCATTGTTTGCTTCATTTCGGTTCGGTTTGTTTATAGTCGTATGCTTGATAATTCTTCAACTTCAGACAGTTTGTAGTGATAAGGATGAATGAATTTGACAGGTGGGAAGATAACAGTTTTGGGTATCATGGGGATGATGGGCTGCTTTATCATGGACAAGGTACAGGGGATACGTTTGGGCCAACTTATTCGACTGGTGATACAGTTGGTGCCGGTATTAACTATGCTTCAAACACCTTGTTTTTCACGTAAGTTTCTTTTGTTTGTTTTAGTCTTCATATTCTTTGTTCGAGAATTGAAATTAAAGCGTTTTCAGGAAGAATGGTGAAGTTGTTGGAACCACCGAGAAAGATCTAAAAGATCGTTTATATCCTACAGTCGCTCTGCACAGTCAGAATGAAGCGTAAGTTTAAAATCTACTAGTCAAATTGTTGAGTAAAGTTAAATGTATAGATGTTTATGCCATTTTTCTAACATAGTTTGTTGTGTCATGTTGTGTTGCAGAGTGAGTGTGAACTTTGGGAAAGATCCATTTGTTTTTGACATCAAGGTAACATATGCTATTCATTATCCTTCCAAGTATTAATTTGTTCAAAGTAGTAACTAATTATCATCTAATATTCATGTTAGTTTTTGAGGCTGGTAGATTTACATAGTTGATTTTTAGAATTTTAGGACTGTTAAGTTATGTATGGGCCCATTTTCACATTCAGAGAGCTAAGTAAATTAGACTGCTAAAAAGTTACTTGGAATAATCACAAACAAAGAGAACAAGAAAAAGGTTAAATTTGTGTTTAAGTGGTTATCTTTTAACACATCACTATTTGTTACTTTCCCATATACTCCAAGATTCTTTCTTTCTTTAATTATAAGAACATACACAGTATGACGCACAAAACGTGAGATTTAAGATATCCGAAATATGAGAAGAAAGAATAATCTAACTGAACAACACGAGTAGTTTATAATTACAAAAGTTCACACAGGTTCTCTCTCATCCCAAAAAGTTCTCTTAATCAGCTCGTGAAATGGTACAAGAAAACATCATATGCCAGTGCATTTTGTTCTTATTCAAAGATTTTATCTTTCGCTTCTAGTTATTTTCTCATAAATTCCATTTTTGATAAGTGTTATGCCAGCTGTCTTTAAGGCATTTCAGTTTTTCATGTCTTCTTCCTTGACAACCTTATTTGTTGTGAAATTGATAAATATAGAAATAGTTATAAGTATGTTTATGGTGCTGTAACATGTTATCTTTTTTTTGTCTTTGTACAGGCATATGAAGCAACAGAAAGGGCAAAGCAGCATTCTTTAATCGAAAGTATAAGTATACAACATACATCAAGCTACGGGTTCGTGTCTTGCCACTTTCATTTAACATTGAGTTGGAACTTTTGTCTATTCCAACCTCACTGCAAGAAATTATTTTAACTCATCATATACATATTTGCTTGTTGTTATAGGAGTGTCCATGTTCTCAATATATTTTTTATTATTATATGTGAAAATTTGAATTTTTGAGTGTTTTAATTCTGATATCTTTTGATGTCAGATGTCTATAGTTTGGTTTATGTACCTGCAATATGACTATTAAAATTTGAATTGTTGACATTTTAGATCATATTTTTTCAAACTACCTTTTCATGTTCATCAGTCATTGACCAATTATAGTTTAATTCTTTGAAAGTTTAAGGACCATTGTGCATGTCTATTACGTTTCTTTTGTTAGAAAGTGAGTTCTTGCTGCTAAAATGGTGTTTTGGTTGTATCAGAATTGTTCGCTCATACCTGCAGCATTATGGTTATGAGGAAACCTTGAATGCTTTTGATGCGGCTAGTCAAACTTCAGTTCCTCCTGTTTCTTTTCATAATCATGGTTCCTTCGACACCTATGCTCTAAACCATAGAAAAATTCTTCGAAAGGTACTATCATCATATTACATATTTTCATTTCATTGATGTTAGACAACTGTTGGACGGATGGTGTAAATTAATATATTTTCTATTTTGAAGTTAATCAAGGATGGGAAGATTGATGCTGCGTTTGCTAAACTACAAGAGTGGTATCCTCAGACCGTTGAGGTTAGATACTGGTGTCATAAAAGTTATTTGAATTTTGAATACTGGTGGTTGATTCTCATGACAAGTTGCCTGCAGGATGACACATCGGCTATTTGCTTTATGCTACACTGTCAAAAGTTCATTGAGCTAGTTCGGGTAAGTCATTTCTCTATTCTCATTTTCGGCCGAGGGTTTGAAACATCTAATTCCTTTTCCAGGGTGAACGTCTGGAGGAAGCTGTGGATTATGGAAGGACTCAGCTTAAAAAGTTTCATAGCTTGAAACATTGTCAAGATCTTGTTAAGGTAATAATTATGCTATTTACTCTAATACAAAAGGATATATATATATGCCTATACGAGCTTGGAAAATATCATATACGCCCTTACAAAGTAGTTAAAATATCAAATATACGTAAATCATTAAAACTATTTAATAAATGCCCATTTTACCCTTATTTGCCTTTATCTACCCATTTTTAGCTTAAACTTTTTTTTACCCATTTTAAACTTAGTTTTTTTTACCCATAAACAAATAGTTTCCCAAAATATTAGATTGCTTATTGCTCGATTATCATGCAATTATACCTAGTTAGATTATGTTAATCAAACATACAAATTCGATTGTTCGATTATCTGCCATGAGAGAACAAAAGAGGAGAGATGACGATTCGGTTCGCTTACTTGTCGTTGATGGCGATTCTAAACAAATATAATGGACAGGATAGAATGGTCATTAAGTGAAATTCGTTAAAGTTACATGATATATTTAGTTTTGGTTGGATGGTTGGGTATATGAACCTTTTCATGTTTGTAAGGTTATTATTTAATATAAGTGGGATTGTTTTGTTTGTAGGACTGTGGTGCTTTGCTGGCGTATGAGGACCCGAAGAAATCATGGGTTGGATATCTGCTGGAGGAATGGCAGAGAGAGAATGTGGCGGATGCAGTAAACGCCATAATACTGTCTACAAATCCGGAGGTGGAAGACCGTTGGAGGTGCCTGCATTCGTATCTTGAGAGGCTTTTGAGGCAGCTAAGTGCGTGTTGTTTCGAGAAGCGGGTACTCAATGGAAATGAAGGGGAGGTTTTCCATCTCAGAAGACTACTTGCAAAGAACCCTCTAAACCATATTCTTTGATTCTTCTCAAATGTTGTGTACATTTTTGTCATGCTTTTTCGGTATTGTTACAAGACGTTTTTGGTTCATATGATGTAGTAAGTCATTAGCAATGAAAATATCCGTGCATGTATACTTGTCCCAAGAACACGACGACTCCAAATCATTGAGTAAACTTGACATTAGGTTGAAATGTTGATGACTAAAAATTATTGTCCGGGCAATAACATTTCATTGGCATGATGATTAGATCAGGTTAGTTAGGTTTATTTTGATTATAATTTGATATGAATGGGTGTCTATAATGGCCAAATGAATGTCCATAATTTTAGTTTACTAGACTTGAACAGGTCACAGAATTAGTCATAAAGCCATTAGATTGTAACTATTTCCAAAATTAATATTCTAATTAAAACTGTGTTAAAGTATGTTTGGGGGCTTTGGGCAAGTATTGTTGATATTTGCCAAGGTGAGCATAGGTTTTTCTTAACTTAAGGTTGTGTAGTGGAGAGAAAAGGGGCACCAACCAACAACCACATTAGCCGCCAACACCACCACGCGACAGCCATAGCAGGGTACCAATGGGGAATTCGCCAAAGCTTTAACGGGTGAAGATGGGAATGAAAGGGGTCGTTCTTTAATTTATTGTACTAATTAAAACCATTACACCCTTGTGAAAGAGTGGTTATATTAAAGTCTTACTGCCTATGTGGCAATGACCAGTCCCTTTAACATGTCCTTGCGCTAAATCCACCACACATAATCTAAGTATATACTCTACACTAAAATGTCAGTTTAGAAAATTAATAATTTGATAACTCAAGCTTCTCTTATCTTGTATGCATGTGTCTACATTGGTAGATTAACAGTAAGGACTTTCTCAAGAAGTATAAATATAAATATGATAATGCTTGAAATTCAATATTTATGCATCTGACAAAAAATGCCTATACAAAATTCGTTTATTTATATAACTTAAGTCATATACTTATATGTATATTATATTAGGTATCGATCCTGTAACTGACCATGGGATGTTCCCCACAAGAAACCCCTCGTCGTCTTCTCGTACAAATTTTGTGAGATGTTTAAGCTGATAATGATTAATTATTGGCATTAAACAGTTGTATGAAATTTTTAATAAGTTGTCAGAAGCAGAAGAAATAAATATATAAATCTTAGTGATAGATACTGGAAAACCAAATATTGATATTGAAAAAGTAGGATGGTTGGCCCAATTAGCGAAGGGCAATCTCCGATACAAGAATAACTTGATAATCAAAATAAACAAAACGAAAATGTAATACTTAAAAACATAACTTTGGTAGTTAATGCCTCATAACATTCAGCCCCTAACAGGGAGGATGCTTAATAATTTCAACAACAAATAAACAAAACTAAATAAGCTTAAAAAGGCCAATGCCTGTTACATAAAAAAAAAGAGTATGATTATAGCAGGCTCTCGATGTTGAGCTCCACGAAGGAGCATGGATCGGGTATGTCAAAGTTTGCCAGCACCTGTAACCAACAAATTTAGAGTTTATATTATGTTATATGTGTACAGCCTCCTAAAGTCATTTTGTTGCCTTTTCAACCCAACCCAATTTCTAAAATACAAACATGCAACCCATAAATTAGAAACATAGAATAGATAGTGAATTCAAGTACCTGCGGATGAACAATGCCAAAAGTTCCTATCCGTTTTCCTTTGTAAATGATGCCAGCTTGTCTTCCTGAAAGAAACTCGGCCTCCTACAAAATTGTATTATTTCATTAAACACTGAATAAAAAGATTTTAATCATGCAAGTAGCACGTACATGTGAGCGCTCAATGTAGTAACCAGTATTGTCCCCAGCCAATACAAACGGCGTGCCTGTTACTTCCATGATTCTGTCTACTAGCCCATGTATCAACTGCACACAAAAGATGAAAACTTTAAATTTCACTACCTAGATAGATTATGTATTCAAACATGCAGATAAAACAAAGAGGCAACATAAGCAAATATCTGAAAACATAAGTTTTACCTCAAAACCAGAAGTGGCACCACAGTAGAGAGCTGCCAGTCGGCGATGATTTGTGGCTCCCACATCTTTAGATTCGTCCAATACTGTTACATCTCCAACTTCAAATATCTAGAGTTCCAATGACAAGTAAGAAAAAGATAACCTAAGTAGAGAAGACACTATATGATTTCAAATTTTACCTTGATAGGTTTGGGATGATCTTTATTATGGGCTGCGGTTTTTAGTATCCCAGCCATCAGACTACTCCTTACCACCTGCATCATTCAAAAATTGCACATGTTGCATTATATAATGCAGTGTAAATTAATGGTTATAAGTAGAGGTGGCAAATGGGTTGGCTTGGGTCGAACGAGTCATGGGTTGAAAAGAGTCATGGGTCAAAACAAGTATGGGGCAGAATGGGTTTGGGTCAAAACGGGTCAATTAAAAAAGGGTTATTTTGGTTTGGGTCGAAATAGGTTAGGGTCGAACCGGGTTTTAAGTTTTTTTTTTTTTTTTTGTAAACGAGAATAACGGCGGAAACATTTTAGTTTTTTTACATTTTTTGTTTTTTATTTATATTTTAAGTTATTATTATTTTTTTTTTGAATTTTTTTAGGGGTTTTCTATTAAGATCAAAAGCCCTCAAAATAATATTCAAAAACTAGCAGTATACCCGCGCGATGTTGCGGCAACGATAATAATGATTTTTAGTAGTTACAAGACATGTAATGATTAGATCATAAAGATAACAAATAGCAAACCATATTAAGAAAGTCCGTGATAACTCGAACGCGTTTTGACCTATCAAAATCTTTGATCTTTGACCCAAAACAACAAGTAATACTCTAAAAAAATGATCGAAACTCACCAAAATTTATACTTCTTTTAAAGTGACACAAAATCATATTGTTTTATACCATGCACATATGTATTTGGTAAATCTTACATCGGAACGTCAACAAACTAAACACGCCGTGATTGTAAGGTTGAAATTTATTAAAATGTATATATTCAAATATATAAAAGAAAAAAGAAAATATAGATGAATATATGGATAAACTTAAGGGGGTGGAAGGGTAGTTATAATTTAAACTTACAAAAGTTGAATATAATTGAAGGGTTAAATTGATAATTATATTTTTAGGTTTATAAGTGCATATTTGAGTTGTACTCTTATGCTTAATTGACTTGTACATTATCACAAACACCTCAAAATAAAATAAAACTTACATTGAAACGTCGACAAAAATAAGCACGTTGCAATGGTAAAGTCGGGTTATTTTAAAACATAATATATTAAAAGATATAGAAGAAATAAAAATTTTAAATGAATATGTCAAATAAATGAGTAAAGTTTAGGGGTTTATTTGTAACTACTTCAAAAATTAACAAAGTTTTGTTGAAGTTAAAGAATCATAATTGTAATTATTTTCTAAACTAAATATTCTTAACCGTTCAAGATGTCTAAAATACTATATTACCCTTATATTTTCAAATTTTTATGCATTAAAGAAAGTAAACTATGCAATAGTGCGTGTACCTCTTAAATTTTAAGAGGTCCTTGCCATTTGCTTTATATATAGTATAGATATAGATAATAATAATAAAAAAATTATAACTCTAAATATAAATCATAAACAAAAAAAAGTAAAAACACAAATGTTTCCTACGTTGTCCTCGTTCCATAAAAAAAACCTAGAATCGAACCGAAACAGAAAGAATCGACGAAAATGAAACAAAAGAAACAAAAAACCAAAAAACCAAAACCGGACCACATCAATCGAAATCGAAAAAAATCAATCAAAACGAAACTAAAAGAATTCAAACCGAACAAAAACAAAACTGAAAAAACGAACAAAAACGAGTCCGGAATCAACCAGAAAGAAACAAAAGAAACCAAAACCCAACACGTCACGGGTGAAAACTCGTGTTGGCTTGAAACCTGAACCGAATTCGTTCCAATCTGAAACCCGTTTCGTGCCGAAACCTGTCTTGTACGAAAACCCGTTCCGATCCGAAACCTGTCCCATTTCCTTAGAACACTAACCCACATCGACCCATTTCTTTGAACTTGTCGACCCATTTTGACCGGAAAATAAAAGGATGGAATTTCAAATGACTTATTTTTTAGTTAAAACATTTTACCCAAACCAACTCATTTAACTTTTGAAACAACTCAAACTGACTCATTTGAAAGGCTTTGGGTCAAGATTGCCACCCCTAGTTATAAGGTGTCCGTTCTGTTTGTAGAGAATTTGAATGTTTAAATTTGAGTAGGTAAACTAATGGATGCTTTATTTTGGTAATCACGTGTTTGATAAAATCCTTCATGAGTAGACTAAGGTTTTTTTATATAAAATTTAAGGAACTTTAGGGCCATCTGTCCATGATTTACCAACTTGGTCAAATGATATCTTACTTCTCATGTTATTCAAAGATTGTGTGTCACTTTTATATCTCAGTTAATCTTAATAGTAATTTCCTGATTCAAAATACAGTCATGAAACTACAAACTATTATGATAAATTATTCGAATAGAATATGTCTGGTCATGAACAATATCTGATTAGGTTAATTATGATCAAACGGCTATGAAACTGATGGAAAAGATGGATCCTAGAAATAATGCATCATGTCAAAATTCTAACAAAAAGCGGGTTTTCTTTATTAAATTGTATCAAATGAAAGTTCCATTGTTTGATGCTTCTTGATTTCAATGCTAATGAAGTGTTCATAATGCTTCGCTGAAACTTTGTTATAAATTTAGCAGTTGTAAAAGCTCACGCTGGTTGATTTAAATTAAAATTATTCATAAATTTAATTCAAATATGTCACTACTTAGCATTTGTGAAAGCTCAGATTTAGCATTCATGTTTTAATTAGTACAAGTGTAAGTGTATAATACAGAATTAAAAAGTTGTAAAAATTAAAAACCTTCAGAAGTTCATTCTCATCTTAAAAGGCATCAAATTCATTATAAAACTTTGAAAACTCTTAATATCGAAACAAAATAGAACTTCACATAACTTATGATTATCAAGTAGTTGGCTAAGGATTTAATATTTAACTGTTACCATTAAAGTTAGCAAAACTATGAGATCTTCCCTTTTAAATATCTTTTGAACGATTTAAGTAACCCAAATTGTACTTAATTTACTCTTATGTCTACATAATTTATACTTTGCTCAATAATCATGCTTTTTTTTAAAGAAATGTACAATTAAATTTATGGCATATTACCCAACCAACATTTTTTACCTAGTCATAACTTAAAATGAAAAAAATATTTGTATGTATGTTATGTTGTGGTCTCCGATCCATCATGGGTCGGGTCCGGTTTAGACGAATAGACAGAATTAGGAGATTAAGTTGTTTGAGTTTTGGCCAAGCCCAATAGCTCTAATCAGGCCCAGTTTAGTTAAAGGGTTAAACCCTAATTGTCTAGTCTATATATTCTCTCCTGTACTTGTAAGTTGGTATCACTCAATAATAAGAAAACCCTAGTTATCGACAGTGGACGTAGGTCATACACCGTGACCGAATCACTTAAATCCTTGTGTCTCTTTCGTTTATTCTTTCGGTTTTACTATTGTATTCGTGTTTGTGTGTGACTCCGATCCTAACAATTGGCATCAGAGCCTGGTTCTCGATTATACACACAGTTCCGCCGCCGCCGCTCCGCCGCTACAGTTCCGCCGCCGCTGCTACAGTACCGCGCCGCTACAGTACCGCGCGCGCCGCTACAGTTCCGCCGCCGCTGCTACCGTTCCGCTGCCGCTGATTAGGGTTCCGCAGCTGCTGGTTCGTTTTTTCTGATCAGTTTCCAGTCCTTTTATTCCTTGGGTAGTTTTGGTTGTTTGCTGTAATCAAAACTCAGTTTGGATAATGGCTGAGGACGGAAAGATCAAGATTGAGAAGTTTGATGGTCAAGATTTTGGATGGTGGAAAATGCAAATTGAGGATTTGCTATGTCAGAAAGACTTAATGGAAGCACTAGAAGAGAGGAAACCGGAAAGTATGAAAGATGATGAGTGGAAGGTACTTGACAGAAAAGCCATAGCTGTTATTAGACTCTCACTAGCTAAGAATGTGGCATTCAATATTGTAAATGAAACTACCACGTATGGTCTTATGAAAGCCTTGTCAAATTATGTATGAAAAGCCTTCTGCATCAAACAAGGTATTTCTGATTAGACAGCTAGTTAACACCAGAATGAAGGAAGGGGCATCTGTTACCTCTCATGTTAATGACTTCAACACTATTATTTCTCGTTTGTCTTCTGTTGATATCAAGTTTGATGATGAAGTTCAAGCGTTACTCTTGTTATCCTCGTTACCCGAAAGTTGGTCAGGGACTGTTACTGCAGTCAGTAGTTCTTCTGGGAATACTAAGCTTACTTTTGAAGGAGTCCGGGATTTGATTTTAGGAGAGGACATAAGAAGAAGGAATTCTGGTGAGACATCTAGTTCTATATTGAGCACCGAAGGGAGAGGCAGGAGAAAAGAGAAAGGTAATGGCAGGGGTAGGTCAAAGTCTAGAAGAAGAAGTCAGTCAAAGCCCAGAAAAGACATTGAGTGTTGGAATTGCAAAGAAATGGGGCATTTCAGAAACCAATGCCCTAACCCCTCAATTTCAAAAGAAAATAAAGAATCTAAGAAGGAAGTTAATCTGGCCACCGGTTCAGATGATTCAGAAGGTTCAGAAGAGACTCTTATCTGCTGTGTTGAAGAATCAACAGATTCATGGATTATGGATTCTGGTGCATCTTTTCATGCCACTTATAGCACGAAGAAGATGAATCTCCGAACAGGTAATTTTGGTAAAGTTCGTTTGGCTAATAATCATGCTGTTGATATCACGGGGATGGGGGATATTGAACTAAAAACTTCATTGGGCACCTCATGGACTCTAAAGAATGTTCGGGTCGTTCCTAGCCTTAGAAGAAAGCTAATTTCTGTTGGGCAGTTAGATGACCAAGGATATGATGTTATGTTTGGTGGGGGTAAATGGAAAGTTGTGAAAATCTTGTGATCGCCAGAGGTAAAAAGAAGGGCACTTTATACATGGTTGAAATTCCAGCTGATGGGGTAAATGCAGTGACCAGTTGACCGAGTCAGTCTAGTTTGTGGCACCAACGACTCGGCCACATGAGTGAAAAAGGGATGAAAATGCTCGTTGCTAGAGGAAAAATTCCAGAACTGAAGAAGGTTGAATCTGAATTTTGTGAACCATGTGTTTTCGGTAAAAAGAAGAAAGTATCTTTTGTGAAGACCGGAAAACAACCGAAAGCTCAAAAATTGGAGCTTATTCACTCTGATGTCTATGGACCAACTTCAGTCTCTTCTTTGGGAGGATCGCACTATTATGTCACCTTCATTGATGATTCGACACGCAAGGTATGGGTTTACTTTCTTAAAAATAAATCTGATGTTTTTGATACTTTTAAGAAATGGAAAACTGCTGTTGAATTGGAAACTGATTTGAAGGTGAAATGCTTGAAGTCGGATAACGGTGGTGAATACGTTAGCAAAGAATTCCGTGATTATTGTGAAGAGTACGGTATTCGGATGATCTTTACAGTCCCTGGCACTCCTCAACAAAATGGAGTGGCAGAACGAATGAACAGGACGTTAAATGAAAGGGCAAGAAGTATGAGACTTAATGCCGAGCTTCCAAAGACGTTCTGGGCAGATGCAGTTAACACTGCAGCTTATTTAATTAACCGGGGATTGTCAGTACCGCTGGGTTTCAAGACACCAGAAGAAGAGTGGAAAGGTAAAGCTGCAGATTATAAGCATTTGAAAGTCTTTGGGTGTAGCGCTTATGATCTAGTGAAAAATGACAAGCTTGATGCTAAAGCTAAAAAATATGTTTTCATTGGATATGGGTCAAACGAAATGGGCTACAGGCTTTGGGATTTAGAAAGCAGAAAAGTAGTCAGAAGCAAGCATGCAACTTTTAATGAGGCTGAGTAATACAAAGATAGAAACACTTCAAAATCAAGGGTTCAGAAAGAGCAGGTTGAATATGAAATTGATGCTCAGAAAAAGACAGTTGAGTCAGCTACCGAACCCGAGACAGAAACTGAAGAAACCACAGTTCTCGAATTTGAAGATGATGATATTGGTGGAAATGAAGAGTCAGAGGGAGTCTCTGACAGTGGGAGTTCAGGGTCTGAGGATGAACAGTCTCCACAAGAACCTGACCCGCCTCAGCACTGGGTTAGGAGGTCCACCAGAGTTTCTAAACAGCCGGTACGTTACAAACCTTCAGTTAATTATCTCCTTTTAACTGAAAATGGTGAGCCAGAGAGTTATTATGAAGCACTTAAGTTGAAAGATTCGCTCCAGTGGGAGCATGCTATGAAGGAGGAGATGAACTCTTTGAGTAAAAACCAGACATGGGTTTTAACCAAGTTTCCACCAGATAAAAGAGTTCTACAGAATAAATGGGTCTATAGAGTCAAGGAAGAACATGATGGGTCTAAACGATACAAAGCTCGTTTAGTGGTCAAGGGTTTCCAGCAAAAGAAGGGAATTGATTATAATGAAATATTCTCTCCAGTTGTGAAGATGACCACCATCAGATTGATCTTAAGTATTGTTGCTGCAGAAAATTTACATCTAGAGCAATTAGATGTTAAGACAGCATTTTTACATGGTGATCTTGACGAGGAGATCTATATGGCACAACCTGAGGGATTTCAGGTTGCCGGGAAAGAAAAATGGGTCTGCAAATTGAAGAAAAGCTTGTATGGTCTGAAGCAGGCACCTAGGCAATGGTACCTAAAGTTTGATGATTTTATGGTGAGAACTGGGTACAAGAAATGCGAGGCCGACCATTGCTGCTACTTAAAGAAGTTTAAAGGCTCATATATCATTCTACTTCTTTATGTAGATGATATGTTAATTGCAGGATCTGATATGAAGGAGATTCGCAAGTTGAAGAAACAGTTGTCTGATGAATTTGAGATGAAAGATCTTGGTCCAGCCAAACAGATTTTGGGGATGAGTATATCCAGAAAGAAAGATGGCTCCATAACACTATCCCAAGAGAAATACATAGGGAAAGTGTTAGAAAGATTCAGGATGAATGATGAGAAGACTAAACCTAGAAACACACCTCTGGGAAGTCATTTCAAACTTACCAAAGACCAGTCTCCCAGAACAGAGGAAGAAAGAACAAAGATGGCTAAAGTTCCGTATGCATCTGCTGTTGGCAGTCTCATGTACGCCATGGTTTGTACACAGCCAGACATTGCTCATGCTGTCGGGGTAGTTAGTCGTTTTATGTCGGATCCGGGAAAGGAACATTGGGAAGCGGTGAAATGGTTACTCAGATACTTAAAGGGTACTTCCAGTTTGGGGTTATGTTTTAAGGGGAAGGATACAATTCTCAGGGGTTATTCAGATGTTGATCCGGGTGGATGTAAGAAGACGTTTAAAAGCACTACTGGTTATGTTTTCACAGTTGGGGGAACAGCAGTATGTTGGATGTCCAGACTTCAGAAAAGTGTTGCTTTATCAACCACTGAGGCAGAATATATGGCAGCAGCCGAAGCAAGTAAAGAATTAGTATGGTTGAAAACTTTTCTTGAAGAGTTGGGAAAGAAACAGGCAGAGTTCTTCTTATATTGTGACAATGAGAGTGCAGTGAAACTTGTGAAGAATCCAGTCTATCATTCGAAGACTAAGCACATCGGGAGGAGATATCACTTTGTCAGAGATTTGATCAGTGATGGTGTTTTCAGTTTGAAAAATATCTCAGGTGCTAAGAATCCAGCAGATATGTTCACCAAGCCGGTGATGCTGGATAAGCTGAAGCTGTGCAGAGCTTCAGCAGGCCTTCAGGAATAATGTTGAGAAGGCGAAGGATAACTAGGAGGTGCAAAACCAGATGGGTTTTATTTTACATGTACAAGGCAATGCAGGTGAAGACATTTTACGTCTCCAAATGGGAGCAGGTTGAAATGTTTGACGCATCCAAGTGGTGGTTTAGAGAAGATGTCTCGAAGCCCAAGTGGGAGATTGTTATGTTGTGGTCTCCGATCCATCATGGGTCGGGTCCGGTTTAGACGAATAGACAGAATTAGGAGATTAAGCTGTTTGAGTTTTGGCCAAGCCCAATAGCTCTAATCAGGCCCAGTTTAGTTAAAGGGTTAAACCCTAATTGTCTAGTCTATATATTCTCTCCTGTACTTGTAAGTTGGTATCACTCAATAATAAGAAAACCCTAGTTATCGACAGTGGACGTAGGTCATACACCGTGACCGAACCACTTAAATCCTTGTGTCTCTTTCGTTTATTCTTTCGGTTTTACTATTGTATTCGTGTTTGTGTGTGACTCCGATCCTAACAATGTATGGGTGGGGTTATGTAATGTCAATAATACAAGATATCTGATGAATCACAAAATGATATTTATATATTGTTGCTAAACAGAAATAATAGAAGTGGAAGTAAAACCTCAAAATCTGCAGAGCGAGGATTTCCAATGATAACTGCAGTTGATTTGTCATCTATACGGTTCAGCATAGGGAAATTCTCTTTGTAAGAGCATAGAATCCATGTCAGCACTTCTGTATAACCACACAATGCAATCTAAACAGAAAAAACACATACAGATAACTCACATAAAATGATACATATACCAAGATTGATCTAACAAAATATGCACCTCTGTTCTAATAAGATCACTGAACTGATTCAGAGGAAAAGGCTTCAAAGATGCAGGTATCTGCTTCTCTATTTTATTGAAACCATAAGCAATCGCCACGTCCTTTGTAATTTATTACCGTAAAACAGAAATTTCATGTCAGTAAAATTAAAACTGAGTCACTGCTACAAATGGATATGAAAAGAATAACAGATACCTCTGCAACATCACATGCATGAAGAACATCACTTCTGGTTGGTGGTACAGACACAGTGAAAGTACATTCGTTATCCTCTGGCACTGATTGTTTCACATGTAACTGCATTTTGTTCAACAACCCAGCAACCTTGTTTGCCTCTAATGAAACTCCAGCTATACGATTTATGTATGATAAAGACACCTTCATGTCATAGGGCGATAATTCAGGGAAAATATAGGATTTCCCATCAGGATATGTTACTTCAACTGGTTCAGCCTCGAATTTCCGTTCACAGTACATGGAAAACATTGTAACCTGCGGTATAAAAATTGCAGTCTTATCATTTTCTTGTGGTTTAATTGCCTTTATTAAGCAAAACACGCAAACAAATTCTTCAAAACTTTACCATTGTGTTCAAGACAATCTTGGCCTTGGTCAAATCAGTGGCTGTGCATTCGATGAATACATTCTTAGTCTTTAAAGAAATAGCTGAGTGTGCTCCATTAATTATTGGGGGTAGAGACAATACGATTCTGCAAAAATATCCAAAAAATTAGGTTGCATTATCATGTTAAACCTTACAATATATGTTGCCAACTCAAAGTGACTTGTTTTGTTACAGATGCTTGATCATATACAATTCTAGTAGTGACAACAAATTATAGATACTAAAAATATATAACTCTAATGAAAATAACCCTAACTACTAAATAAAAAGATGGAATACCTGTTTCGGTCATAAATAACAGGGAAAACAGGCGAATCTTCAATTATGTGCAAGTATTTCTTCAATTTCAAATCGGACTGCCATTTTGTAAGGAAAAAAAGGCATTAAAATAAAAGAAAGAAAATATTATCTGTCAACAACCCAAAAAAAGTCCGCAAATTTACACGTATTTACACACACTTTAAAATACATATGCATATACATATATATATACCTTGTAAAACTCCATCAGCTTATCAGCTCTGAAAGTTTCCACCTGTAAAAGAAGTCATGGCCAGCATAAGCAAATTTCTTACTACAAAACCAACTGGAAATAAGCAAAGTAACCGATAATGGCATCTGATAATAAAAATTGTAACTTCCAAATTTTAAGTAAGAGTTTTGTCTTGACATACTGGTAAAATGAATGTAGATATGAGTAACTTTATATTATGTATGCGTATATACACAAATCAAGTTAAGGGGGTGTTTGGGATTCCTTATTATACTTCCTTATAACTTTTCATTAAGTTAATAAGTTACAAAAGTGTAACTTATGGAACTTTTCCTCTCACAGTATAAGCAATCCCAAACACCTTATTACTTCTCAAAAAGTTTATAAGTTATAAGTTGGTAAAAATAAGCAATCCCAAACACCCCCATATAATGTATATATGTGTGAACCCTCGGGTGGGCAAAAGTAAAATTGCACTAATTTTGACGTTATTTTACTAATCTCGTGAAAATAACGTTAAAAGTGGCGGAAGGTTAATCAGGCATCATGTGGTGGCGTTGATAGCCGAAAGACAAGGGCACATGCACCGATCAGCCGGTGTCCCGATGATTGAGTGCTATGTGCCTTATGTTCAAGGCTTGATGCAAAACTACTATCGAGCCAAGGGTCTCACCGGAAGCAGCCTCTCTATCCCTATGGGATAGAGGTAAGGCTGTCTACATCTTACCCTCCTCAGACCCTACCATAGCATTGCTATTGGTGGGATATACTGAGTACGATGATGATGATGATGATGATGATGATGATGATGATGATGATGAAACACCCCCATATATAATGTTCCTTTTTACCTGTTTTAGTGGCTTAAATTCTATCTCTGATGGTGGCAAAGCCTGCGCAAATTGAGAAAAGATAAAACATAAAATGTTAATAATGTTACTGGTATGCCTTTTTTTAAACTTGTGACAAGTAGAACACCAAAAATCATATTGTATTTAATAAAATAACAAACCTCATATGTAAATGGGCCCTCTATTGTGTCCAAATCATGTGTTCCAATAGCAACCAGAGTTCTTCGCCTGAAAAGGTTGCGACACAAGAAAGTATCACAAAAACCATATACACACATATGTATGTACCTTGCAGAGGGTAACAAAAGTAAGATTTATATATTACCTGCATATATTCTGATGAAGCTTATCTTGGAGGTCAATAAAGCTGTTATATCTCGCCTCATCAAAAGTTATCCCTCTCAAAACAGCACAAACAACAAATGGACGTATCATAGCTGTCTGTAACATAATAAATAAGATAAAAATTACAACTAAATACATGAAACTGAAAACACAACACACCAGTGTCTGTTTATGAGATGCATACCTCAGGCTTTACATGCATTTTAAGCATAGATTCCTTAGCAATAACAGCAAGTTTGTAATTAGGTACAGAATCAACACCACAAAATATGCGCAGTGACTGAACAAGTCCCTCAAGGCAAAGCAAATCATATCTGCATTTAAAAAAAAATGAAATTGGTACTGAAACCATATGCCAAATATCATATCATTTTTTTCAGATCGGTACCTGTACCATTAAAAATACCAGAAAAAAGGGTACAGAAACCGAAAACATGAGAAAACAAAGTACAGATACTTGTGCTCAGTCGGGGCCGGCATTCAGTAAACTAGGAGTGTGCACGGTTTGGTTATTAGCTTATCCAAAATAACCAATTGGTTTTCAGTTAACCGGTCCAGTTTATTTGGTTATTTTTTCGGTTTCGGTTAATAACCAAAATCAAACTTGGTCTAAAACGTTTACTTAACAATAAATCATACATACATGAAGTGGAGGTATAAAACATGAAATACTTGAAATGGAGGTATAAAACTTAGAAATATATGAAAACATGAATTGTTCGGTTCGGTTAGGTTAATTTCGGTTCACTAACGGTTCAGTTTCTGCGCACCCCTACGTATAATATTACTCATCCGTAATTTGAAATAAGCATGGTAAAATCTCTTAATTAGTGAAGATTAGAAGATGAGTAATATAATAATAATAATAATAATAATAATAAAATAGGGTTACCTATTGGCAGGGACGTCAATTTTGTAGATAATTTCTTCATCACCACCGACATCATCATCCTCTTCCTTCAGATGCTTCTCCTTTCTTATAATCGCTTTCTCAGTTGTCTGGTGGTATATTATTCATATTTAATATTAGCAGCTAATTATTATTATTATTATTATGCACATCTTGCTAATATACAAGTAGATTAGGGTTAAGATGTGCAAATACAAAACTTACCACATCGTCTAGCTCGATTCCGAATTCGAAGCACAGTTCATCGAATTCATCTTGTGCTGACAGACAGACAGACAGACAGACAGACAGACAGACAGACAGACAAAAATGAACATTACCATTAAGATGAAACTGTCGAAATATGAAGAGTTGAGAGTGAAATAAGTACTGACTGTAGGTGCGGCCTAGGGCTTGGAACAGAAGGTCTCTTCCCACACTCACGGTAGGCATGATGGAAGATTCAAATCACAGATAGATAACAAAATCAACTGGAAATAATAAGATGATGAAGAAGAAGAAGAAGATGATGTTGAACTAATTTGCGGCTCAATCTGTAATCGGATACATCAAGTAATGTATTGCAGCAAGCAAATGTTGATTGATATAATCTCAATGGAGGCGGGGTGGGTTGAATGGCGTTAGTTAGGTATGTAGGGTTGTAATTGTAAACCAAACCATGAGTTCGACCTTTGTATGGCAAGTTGTACATTTATTTTCGGACTTTTAAGTATTCATTTCACATGGCATAGTCGAGCTCGAGCCAAGCTTTGACTCATATTAGGTACTACACGAGCTTGAACCGAGCTTATGCTCGTTAAAGTTTTTCTCAAAATATATGAAAATAATTTTCAAAAAAGTATATAACTTAATAGATAAATAATAACTGAGCCGAGCTTGAGTTTGAAATAACAACTCACAAGCTAAGCTTGAGCTTGAAACGAACCGAGCTCGAGCTCTAGTAAATCAAAACAAACCAAACTCAAGCCTAGTTGAGCTCAAGTTTGGCTCGTTTACACCATCAAATTTCGACCGGTCTAATCTAATTAAACTAGAGGTGTGCACGATTTAGTTCGGTTTTGTTAATGGTAATAACCAAAACCATAACCGAACACTTTGGTTATTATTTAAACACGTATCCAACTAATGTCATTACATAACGGATTGATGTGAAATTTTGACAAATTTAATGTTTGGGTTTAGTATATACGGGATGGGATCATTTTGGGTCGAGTCGTGAGAACATTTAACTTATTTGTTTCACATGTAAGCAACTTTTTTTCTACTTGAGTATATAACAAGTACACAAAATCCACCTTTTATGATATCCGGTGCTAATGATGCATGAATATAATAATTAATAAATGTTATCAATAATTACGCTCTTATAAAAGAGCTTAGAGTGTGATTGTCTTATAAATTCAATAAATAGTTCGGACACATACATAGTGTTATGATCAAATACAAATAGATTATAACATGCAAAACGTACAAAGTGAACGAAAAAAAGGCGATGACATGACTTGAAAGTTTATGGGTGTGGCTATATTCCTGTTCCTTTTGGACCTCACCAACATTTATAAGATGACAAGAGTTACCATTAACCATTACAACTTTTTTATATTTTCATTCTAACTGACAACATAAAATCAAGAAAAGAACAAGTTATATAATTTGAATTTAAGTGCCTCCAAGTATATACACTTCAGTAAGCATATAAACCTCATCTAGATACAAATCAATAATAATCATAAAATGACTAACTACACGTGTAAAAAGAATTTTCACTCTAGTGAAAGCCTCTTAAGGCCATCATGCATATATATGTATATATACTACTATCTTGTTGAGTTTTTAGCAGGTGCTTGTTTACACATGCAATCTGGCATCGGATACGTAAAAAGGGAGGCACTCGGCTTCCTCACTTCACTTCCCTTAACATCGCTATGATGAAGCATATCTCGCAACTGTCTCTGAAAGCTCTCCCATCTGAAACAACATCCTCGTTAAATATCTTACTTAACATACAGTTGACATGTTTTCATAAAACATAAGAAAAATGCTTACTTGATTTTAGGACTATCAAACAATTGAGCTAACTTTCTCTTGTCGGGTATTATTGTTTTGGCATGTCCTTCATAGGAGAAACGCCTATGACCGATTAAAAAATGAGGGAAGTTTCCGCCCTGTGTAGTAACAAAAACCTCGCTGTATAGACATATTGTGTAATCAAGAGCAGCCAGTCGTGATGAGTACCCCTGCACTCGATCAAAACCGAAAATATTAAATAGTTATAATGGAAATTAAGTTAATGGAAAAAATAATAATAATAATACCATAAATGGAGCAAGCTCCTCAGGCGAAGCTAATGTATCCTTGGTTTCTAAGCGTGGAAACATCTGTTTTAGCGGTGCCATATATTTTTCAGCCTTGTATATTTTACCTGCTGCCACGTATACCAGCGTGTTGTTATCAAAACCCATGCCCCTAAGCATCATTCCAACCTACAAAAGATGTAACTTTTGGTTGATATAATCTCTTAAATAATGAGAATTTGTCAAAAATATATAAAACTCATTCGACTACCTCTAGGGGAGTTAAAGGGCATTTTCCATCCATCCTAATTGCACCTGGTCTTATTACTCGGTTCTTCTTCCGGAACTTTCCTCTCCAACTTCTTTCACGAGCAATATCCATTTCCTGTTGTTCTTCCTCACCCCCATCATATACACAACATGAAAATGCAACCATGTCCTTCAAAACAAACATTTCAACTTTCAGTAATATGCTAAAACAAAATTATCAGTTACAAATAAAACATAATCCGGTTACAAGTAAATAGGCGTACCTCTTCAAAACGAAGATGGACTGAAATATACTTGCCACCGCTGCTAGAAGCATTCCGGATCATCTTATCAACCATTTTAGCCGCAAGTGTGCGTATAGGTTCTGAAAACCTAAGTGCCCCAAAATTTGATAAACATCTAAGGCCTTGGATTTCTGAAGGAACAGCGTGAGCCAATCTATTAGAGAATGGAGCAATCCGTACTGCCCTGCATAATCAATAACCAGAGGGACTTAACATTACATTTTTTCTTTGCGTTTAACATTAATCTCTAGTTATTAGAGAATATATATTATCATAATAATATGTTGCCTCTAATATTAATGTGCCAAATTTACATACCCCAACTCCTGAAGCTTTGGCAGGACCTTCTGAAGGTAGTAAGTTGGACTTGACCAACCTTTGACTCTCAAATTGACAATATTGCTTATGTTGTGGTCAAAACGTTCCAATATATCTTCGGGTAATTCTCTAACCACGTTTACGTGATGTCTCAATGCGTATATGAAGAACTCCTCATCAAATATATCCCCAAACTTGCTGTGCAATATACAACCGATGTTTACAAACTTACATACATATAAAGATGGAAAAATATGATGCTTTGACCCGTTTGGTTGAAACGTAACCTAAATTCATGAATAAAGAGTCGAATGGCCACCTTTTGTTGTGTTTCTAATACTGTGCGTAATGTATTGTTTACAGCACACACAAAAGACCAGCAATTAATAAGAAAGTGACACTGGTGCTAGAATAAAAGCTCGATACTAATTTAACTTTAAACAGATAACTTATCACGTAGATCCGTCTGGTAAGAGTCAACCAAATAGACAAAGGGGCTTCGGGTAATTATTAAAATTAATAAGGAGTTGTTTTCTTTTGGTCAAATAATTATACAGGAAACTATATCATATATTCTTTTTGTTTAGTCCTTGGTTTATAAAATTCCAATGTGGTACTTATAACCGATGTGGCCGTAAAAAGAAAACTTGTATTAATTTGTAACATAGAAAGATCTAATAATTTGTTCAGCTCTTAAGGAAAAAATTTTTTAACAGAGAGGGTTACTTATATCATTTCTCATTAAGTTATACCTTTCCATAGTCCTTTTGGATGCATATTATTCCAATTCTTATCAAATATGAGGCGTCACATGCGTAAGGACAGATATATGCATTTAATGCTTGCCTACTTCTCTAGATATGACTATATTGACCCTAGAAAATCGTTACCATGCACTTTAAACTGATTAATGCAACTTGCAAGAACATTTAAACAGCCCGTAACTTTTACTATCAATTTTAAGGGAATACCAAAAGAAAAACAAGAAAGATGGACGAAAATAAAAATATGAAAAATAAAAAGGTACCTTGAATCACGCCACACACTGTTCAAATGAAAGATTGGAATCACGAGCGTGGCATTTAGTAGCCCAGCCACCGCCACTGCATCACATATCTGTTATTATAGCTAAATGAGTTTGATAATTTAATATAGTATAACAAAACTGCTAAATATTACTCAATTTAAATCTACTTTCTAGTAACGACATGAATATAATTATTCTCTTTTATGGACAATGCATTCATAAATGTGTCATGTAGATGTAATACAAACAAGATACTGCCAATTTAAACTTTAATCATTTCTAAAAACAAGTACCGATAATCTTTGTTGGTTCAGCCCGCCATTTGCTTCAATTATGAGGAAACCATTTGATTTTGGTAGTTCTGCAATTGTAGCAAACGAACACATTTTTAGAAAGGATTAGAATCAAATAGCTTGAAAATACCATCTGTAATTCATTTGTCTGGATCAAGTTAACTGAAAACTACAAACCTGCTTGAGAATTCTGAAGATTAATACAAGGTTTCCAAGATTGACGTGATTTCATGTTCCATACATTCATCATCTATGAAAAAAATTACAACTTTAGGCCATAAAACTATAAAAGCATAACTTCCTAATAAGTAATAACCACTAAACAAGATTCAACTAAAAATGAAGTTGATGACAATTTTTTAAATTATCATAAAAAATGTTGCTTTATTGATTAATAGCCCATATTTGGATTAATCTATATCATAAGCTTTCAAACTAGAAATGAGCAGTTTGTCCCAAATACACGTACTCGTACCCGTACCGATTTAGCCTATTCGGTACGGGTATTGGTACTCATTTTTGTTGAATTTTGGTACAGGTACTGGTATATTTGGTATTTTGTACCTGTTTGGAGTATATAAGGGTTTAATTGGGATTCTTCATCTTTAATATATAAAATAAATTCTCCAACCATGTTATTATTGAACAAGTACCAAACGTTTCTTCAAAATTAAATAATATAACATCCAAGACTCGAACCAACAAGCAAATCATTTAAAGTCGGTGACCGAATTAGGGTTCTTCAATACTATCTTATCATTAAATCGACGGCCAATTTGGTACATGTACTAATTTGGTACCCGGTACGTACATGTGCAAGTACCATACCCGGACTATTTCAGGTTGTTTGTTACTCGTACTAGTACCGGTTTCAAGATCGTCGAAGATTTGGAAATAAAAAAGTAAAGTGGTACATAAATGGGTACTGTACCATAATACCCGTACCATAACGAAAAATTTGGTACGAGTATTGGTACGTGTTTAATTGATTTTTGGTACGAGTACAATCGGGTACAGGTACTATCCCAAGCTCATCCCTATTTCAAACCACATTAGCGTGTTCAACTTAAAAACACCTCGAATCTAACACTCACACTTTCTTAATGACTAATCAGGCATGTGGGTCACACTTTCAATGTGAAAAACATAAGGCAATTAAATGAATAACATGAAAGGAAACTCATACACATTGCACCTTGCTGGTTCCTCACGAGTAAATATAATACGTTTCCAAAGCGCCCTAATTTAACAACCTAAAATCTAACACCAGGATCTTCCTAACAGAACAAAGTGAACGAGATAAAACGTATCCATGGTAATTAAAGAAGCCTAAACATGTTAAAAACAAAAAAAACATTACATAGATAGCACATTACCAGGTCATTGCTTCGATTATTTTCCGCCTCTATATACGGCCACAAGTGTTGAAAAACCTGAGGACTTCGATACGTCGACCCTAAAGGCGCCGCTTTACCAGTACCTTTACTTCGCAAACCGACATCAAAACCTACCGTACCCATATACAAGAGCATCGCCGATACATAAAGAAGCGGCGCAAACAACAAAACCCCTCTCCGCCGATACACCGCCGATATCACAACGTAAACCCACCTCTCAACAAAGCTTTGCAGCTTCACCTCCACCCCACCACCACCACCGCCCCCGCCCCGAAAACTGCCCCCTTTATGCCTGCGGTATCTAGGCGAGGAAGGCGGCGACGGGGACGGTGAGACGCTACCGCTCCCCCGACCTAACCGACTGTAACCGTGCATTTGTGGGATCCTTGTACTAGATTAATTTCTACAAATCCTACAACAAGTTTTTACAATCATAATATATCCAGTAACTATAACTCAATTACACAGATATTACATACAAATTATACACAAATTAGCAATTTACTTACCAGTAGCAAGCACTATGAAGATGGGTTTGCAAAATTGTAACTTAAAACCCCAAACCCAGATGAGAAAATACAGAAATAATCAATGTTAAGTGTTAATTAGCAAGAGGAAATAATAAAAATTAATAATATTAAGAAGAAGAGGTGGAGATTGAACTTCAGAAGCTGCATATGTTTACTGACTTCTGATCTTCAATCGAAATGGGAAAGTACAAAAGAGTCTTTTGAGAGTCACTTTGGGTGTTCTTAGTTCGTTTGCGTTAATAATAATTATGAGTTTTTTTACTCTTGGGGTGTTTTCACCGACATGGATATATGTGTCGGCAACTGCAATATATATAGTCAAGCTTGGGTTTGGCTCGGTTTTGAAATCAAGTTAAAAATTTGAGCTTGAGTTTGGTTTAAACTACTTTCACCGGCAATCTCACAATCTCAATCTCACAATCTCAATCTTACATTATAAAATTAATTTTTCTCTCTCCAATCTACATAATTTAACTCATCCCAATCTTTTATACACATTTACAACCCATCCCAACTTAAAAAAATGTTTTTTTCACGAAGTTCGTTTTTAATAAAATTTATATCGGAATGTTCATAAATTTTTTTTAAGAAATATCGTTTATTTAATTATTTTTTTTAGTTAGAATATTAAAAGTTAATTAAATAATTAAGTTATCGGGGGTTAATTTGGATTGCAATCTAGATTGCATAATTTTCTTTTTTCAATTTCTTTTTTAACTTTGGACACACCAATCTCATTATGAGATTGCCAATGGGAGTAGTCTAAACCGAGCTGGTTGGTTTGGCTCCGTTTTTTATAGGAAGATTGAGAAATACATTTTAAGTTACTATTTAATAGTTGAAAGAAACATTTATATATGCACACACGATAGTGTAAAAATAAAATAATTATAGTCAAATCGAGTCTAACTAGCACGCTAATGACTCGGGCTCGGCTCAATTATAGACCGAGCCAATTCGAGAGAGCTTCAAGTGAACTTTGAGCCTCAAGTTCTTTGAGGAATCATAGCTTAGTAATATTTATAAAAGTAATTTATCAAATGTTGGTTCATGTGATGAATTTATGGACTTATATAAATTAGTTGCAACTGTGGCAATATAGTCGGGTCGGGCCTGTTAAGTTATTGGTCAAAATGTTGTCTTTTGTAAATTGTAAATGCAACATGTCTTTGTCGTATATTGTGGCTATATGTTTGTAAATTGTAAATTGTAAGTCTAAACCTAATGTGTAAATTGCAATGGTAAAATATTCACAAATGATGTGTATTTATTTATTACTAGTTTGATTCTCCCGTGTTACGGGAGTTTATTTAAGTTTTTGTTTCTAATCGTTTTGCTATTTTATGATGATTTATTTTATTTTTTAACGTAGTTTTGTTTTAATTTATATATTAGTTTGTTATTATATTTTTTAGTGTTTGGGTATTTTCAATTGAGATGTGTAAGTTTTTTAGATTTTTAACGAAAAAAATAAACGAACACGAACATGTTGATTTTTTTAAATGAACAAACATGAACACAAATATTTGTCTAATGAAAAATGGGATGTTGATGTAGTTGACGATGGTGGGTAGTATCGGAAGTTAACCGACGATGGAGATGAGAGACCAACAACAGAGAACATGTAAAAGAGATAAATTAAATTAGGGTTTAATGATGAAAGTATTTACCAATAAATAAGATTTTATAACCCATTTGAGAGTTATTAGGGTTTGGTAAGACCCATAACCCGTGGAAATTATTATTTGATGATTAAGAGGTTATTTCATAAATATGAGATGTTATAACTCGTTTAAGGGTGATCCGGGTTTGGTGAGACCCATGGACCGCGAAAATTATTGTTTGATTATGAAAGAGTTTCACAAATAAATGAGATGTTATAACTCATTAAAAGACTATCCGGGTTTGGTAAAACACATACCCACGATTTCTGGTCAAATGCATGAAAAGACTCCATTTAGAAATCAAGCAATCTGGTGGCTCTTAATAATGAAGGGAACAACATGAAAGTGACATGTAGGATTTCATGATAGTCAATTATATAGATAGTTAGATTAAATTTTCTTAATTTATTTAATTTTTTATACACAACTCAATATACTACACTGGTTTATAACCTATCATATAATAGATAAATCTTTTGAGTAGCATGGATGTTACTAAAATAATAGACAACAATAATAGAGAACTAAATTGACTTTGAGGTTATTATGTTATTTTGGTTAGTTGGAACTTACTTAAGAAAAACAAGCATATAGATTGATATAAGTTAAAAGACGTGGAGTACGCACTCTCGTTTATTACTATTTTAATTTAGGGTTATTAACTTTAAATAACCTTAACTTTTACTTGTTTGGGAGCACTCCCAACTAACAAAATGTTTATCATCATTCTCAATTTATGTCACGTTTAAAACCGGACCTTAACCCTGTTAGGTTTATTGCTAATAATATATGAAATATTAAAAGATTACAAAAGTTATATGGAACCATTATAATTTGAATTAAGAGTTAAAGCTATTATTACGTTTATAATTAGAAATTAAGTTAGATTTACTAAATTGTTTAGTTATTACTCCTATACGATTATATCATTGCAAATTAAGAATTGAGATATTTAGAATTAAGATTAACATTTGTTTGGCTTTCAGTTTGTTAGTTACAAATATATATTTTTTGCGGAAAATTACCAATATAGGCATGTTTGACCAAGAATTTACCAAAATAGACATGCCTATTTTAGCCTACATCTCTTCAATCATTGGTTTTTAGACCAATAAACAACTGTCACGTCATCGAAGCCGGCTAAGCCTTAGCCGCCACTTTATGGGCACGGAATTGTATGAAAAGTAAATGGGTCCCACCTTTAGCCAATAAAAATTCGACACGTGTCAAAGGCGGTTAAACTTAGCCTACATTTATGGTTATTAGCCGGCATCTCTGACTCTTAGCTGGCTTCGGGATACGTGTCTATTTCTTAGCCAGCTCCAAATATTCCTTCTTAGCCGGCTCCAACTCGGCTTGTAGGCTAAGGCTTCACTTAGCCGCCTTCTTTTTTTTAATTTAGCCATCTAATTTTAGCCGCCAAAATTAAATATTTTACTAACTTTACCAACTCTATTAAATATTTAGCCGGCTTCACTTAGCCGTCTTCTTAGCCAGTGTAAATTTAGCCCCCAAAATTAAATATTTTTACCCACTCAATTAATTATTTAGCCGGTTTCGCTTAGCCGTCAGTTTTTTTTTCTTAGCCATTAGAAATAAATACATTTACCTACCCAAATTTAATTTTTCACCAACCATTTTTATAAAACTATACAACCATCTCCACTCCATCTTATAAAACCATCTTCATCCTACCAAACTTTTTTACTTTCTTATCAAAAGATCCTCATTTTTTTAAATATGTTTGTTAACGTCGTCGTTTACTTAGATCAGATTGTATGCTTTACTTAGCCGGGCTTTTTTTATGAATGAATTAACTTATTAAAATTATTTTTATGTATGTAGATACTAACAAAAAAGTAATACACGGAAATATTCATTAATAATAAAAATTAAGAAACATAATAATAACAAAGCATACTAAATAACGATTACAATCTACTCGATGGTCGGCCGAACGCCAAATGTAAATTTTTTCTACAATAAACCTCCGATATTTAAGCATTTTCTCCTTAAAATCTCCTTCAAAATTAAGTTGTTTTTCAAAACATAAATGTTCCATTAACATACAAGCAAACACCCCCAAATTTTCCGCCTGACCAGTGTGGTTGGGCTGCACATATTTGTCAGAACTATCAAACACAAAAAGTTTTTCTTCCCGTCCAGTCCTCCTCCAGCAGCGAAGGTTGACCAACAAAGCCCCAAAATAAACTTTCAGTTTGACTAACATCGGGTGAATTTGGTATTGAGTTGGTAAAGTTGGTAAAATATTCAATTTTGACAGCTAAAATTACTCCGGCTAAAAAGACGGCTAAATGAAGCCGGCTAAATATTTAATAGACTTGGTAAGGTTGGTAAAATATTTAATTTTTGGGGCTAAATTTACACCGGCTAAGAAGACGGCTAAGTGAAGCCGGCTAAATATTTAATAGAGTTGGTAAAATATTTAATTTCGGCAGCTAAAATTAGACGACTAAATGAAAAAAAAAAAGAAGGCGGCTAAGTGAAGCCTTAGCCTACAAGCCGAGTTGGAGCCGACTAAGAAGGAATATTTGGAGCCGGCTAAGTAAATAGACACGTATCCCGAAGCCGGCTAAGAGTAAGAGATGTCGGCTAAATAACCATAGATGTAGGCTAAGTTTAGCCACCTTTGACACGTGTCGAATTTTTATTGGCTAAAGGTGGGACCCGTTTACTTTTCATACAATTTCGTGGCCATAAAGTGGCGGCTAAGGCTTAGCCGCCTTCGATGACGTGTCAGTTTTTTATTGGTCTAAAAACCAATGATTGGAGAGATGTAGGCTAAAATAGACATGTCTATTTTGGTAAATTCTTGATCAAACATTTCTATTTTGGTAATTTTCCCTATTTTTTTTCAAACGGTGACTTTCACAGTTTAGTTATCTTACTGCGTGAACATGTCGCGCTCCGCCACCTCACTCAGGCCAACTGTTGACATGATCGGGATCCACGCTGGCATCCGAGTTTGGTTTGGCTAGTTAGTTACAAATATATTTATTTATCAATTAACGTAGGAATCACGATAAAGTAAAAGGAAATCTCTCTTGCTAATAAATGAGTGGGTTTCAAATCAACAAGACTTTTTTCAATTTAACTAAAATTCTTGAAAATGCCACATGGCAAATTGTAATTATTTGTTAATTAAGCTAAATTTAATTCATTATAAATTATCCATTCAAAACACACGTGGGTTTAACAACCAATTCAAAATTTCCTCCATTCTTAATTAGATTTAATTCAAAAAATTCAACTTCCAGATCTTCCCTTCATCTTAGCTTCACATGGGTTTAACAATCCATTAATTCATCTTCCAGATTGCAGGTAACTTTTAGAAACCAATTTACATCCAGATCATTATATAATTATAATTACATATAATGTGAGTTATATGATTGATGAATTGAACATGTGAATATAATTAAAAAGATTGATCGATTGAATCTCATTTAAACTGTGGTGTGAAGTTCAAATTAGTTCGTTACAATTTCAAATACATCACATTTAAAGCTGAGTATACCTTCTGGGCACACCTGCAATGAAACTTCAAATACATCACGTCTAATCCTATTTTTGGTTTCAATTATATATAGGATTTGATCATTACAAATTCAATTATATATGCGACCCAAAATGCATATTTTGAGACGATTTTTGAATTGATTGTATAAGTGATTATAATTATAATTCGATATGCACTTCAACTGTTTGATGAAATGCCTAAATGAACTTGAATTCGTTTGTCATCTACTTAAAAGGTTTTCTGCTCATTTTTTATGGTTTAATCTATATTCAGATTTTGTTAGTTTATGTTATATCAATTATTTGCCAGATCATGTATCAGTAATAGTTCGACTATAATTTTAGTATTGGTTGCTTTCTTTCTAACGTTTTGATTATTTTTTATTATGCTGTTCGATTATATTTTTCATGCACCGCTACTTTTAACTCTTTACTTATTATTTTTTTCATTATGTATGTACAATTCAATGAGAGACTACGCAGCTACTACGAATTCAGGTCATAACGCCCTCGATATGTACAACAACCAAAGAAGTGAATCAGGTTTTAATTTTTTTATTCCTACTTGATTTATCAGTATCATTTATGGACTTTTATTGTTTTTAAGAGTACGATATCCTTCAATGGTAACAATATGATGTCTCTACATAATACTAATACTGTTTATTTATATAGGCATCACCAATGAAAATTTAGCCTCTACACATCAAATATCACAACAAAGATTGACCAAAAAATGTAAGTCCAATTTTTGTATATTTATTTTTTAGAATATTAATCATTTTATAATCACTATTATATTATTTTTTTACTTGAGATATTTGTAAGGAAAACCGATGGCTACGAAAATTCATTCTCTGGTTAATAATATAAGATTCATTGTTTAATAAATTATCCAATAAATGTTTTTGGATAAGCAATGTCAATGATGAAATTCGATTTGAATTTATTTTATTCTTAATGGATTTTTAACGAATATTTATGGACTTTTATTATTTTATTTATTATTTTTAAGGAGATGATGTCATTCAGTGGTGACACTATGATGTCTTAATATCTACCAATACTTCGTTGCGAATATCTATATCTAATAGTACTGATGATATATTTCTCTAAACTCTTATTCTTATTGTTACTCATCCGATATTTCATTTTAATAATTGTTAACTGTTTAGGAATCTGTTGATTCACGGAGATAATGACATGCCTCGTGCAATTAGTGTTACTCCGGCGTGGAACGAGCCCAACAAACGGGTATCAAATTTTAATCACTTATAATTTATTTATTTAACAAATATGCATGTTGTACTTCGCTTTTTTAATATTGTATCTGCTTTTGAACTAAAACACTAAATTGTTGAGTTCATGACGAAAGTAAGCACTTCAGCCTGTTCATACGGCTTGATGAATGCATTTATTGCCGTCTGATTTACATGTATATGTTATCCCGCAGAAGGTACAATTGTATTTTGGAAAGTAGCGGATCCTGTATTGGTTTTAAACTCACATATTAATATCAAAATGGAGTCTCATGTTAAAGTTGACTTTTTAGTCAAAATTCATTTTTTGGTCATTATGTTTTTCCTATTAAATGGAGTCTTAGGTTTGCTTGGACCTTTTTTAGTCATGTGTCATGTGTGATTTATGTTGTTAATCCTATGTGCTTTTAATTTTGTGAAAATGTTGATTACCATCATGAAGTTTTATAGCAAACACTTTAAATTAGAAAAAAATTTCAGAAATTTTATAGGACATGATAGGGATTAAACTATTTGCACATGGAGCAGTGACAAAACGAGCAGGTCATGTTGAGTCCGGGTCAAGACAAATAGGGTTTGAACGGGCTCATTTAAAATAAGTCTAAATCAATTTGGGTCAAAAACAGATTCAGATTAAAGTAGGTTCACGTCAAAGTGGATTCTAATAAAAAGATGCTATGGCCACAATGACAGTAATGATGATCATAAAAATCGATTTATCAACCATCTTGGAACTCAAGACCAGATGTTTCTGATGAGATGTTGTATATATTAATTGAAAAAGAATAACAACGATTTATTGGTTTTTATGATTAGTTGAATAATATCAAGAATGGGAAGTTGGATTTTGCTGAAAGACAAGAGGTTGTTGATTGGATTACAAAGGTAATTCTCATTTTTATCAAAAAAAGAATTATTTTAATTCTTTTTTGGGATTTTGTCAATCTAGGATTCATTTTTTCAAAAAATTAAAGAGATTTTTAATTTATGCAGGCTCATGCTTATTTCAATTTTGAATCTCTGACTGCATATTTAGAAGTTGATTATTTGGACAGGGTTCTCTGACTGCATATTTATAGTTAGAAGTTAATTATTTGGACAAATTCTTTACTGTTTATGAATTGCCAGTTATGTATTTTTTTTCATGTTTATTTTCGTCAGATCATATAAATCATATGGTTAATTTGTCAAATGTCATTTGATAAAGTTAATTTTTTATATAGTTTTATTGATGTAAGGTCAAATCATGGGTGATGTAGTTACTTGCTTTAGCATGCTTATCATTAGTAGCAAAAACGAGCTCATTTGAAATAAGTCCAATTCGATTTGAGTCAAAACAGATTCTAATAAAAAGATGTTATGGTTATTTATTATTCATTTTTTTTATTTTATCATGTTTTTTACCAGGCTGCGTATCACACGGGTTCTAACCTAGTAATACATACACGGGTTCTAATAAAAAGATGTTATGGTTATTTATTATTCAATTATATATATTAATTGTGAGGATTCTGTTACTCACATAAAGTTACTATTCTAGTGCTACAGATTTTTAAGCATAAGTTACAAGTACATGATGCACATGTTTTGTTGCCAGCTGTTGTTAACTCTCACTTGTTTTTATTTTTCTAATCTTTAAGCTTATCACTGTATTTGTCCGAAATGATTATAATAGGTGATGCTGGGTCTGTGGCGAAATCTAGAGAAAGAAACAAACGGTGTTGCCCCTCTGTTGTCGATTGAAGTGCATATTCATTTATGTATGCTGATCAAGCGATTGATGTACTTCTTGCTTTTCGAATTATGGCTAATGGGGGGCTGTTGATTGCTTTGATTTTTTTAGGTTTTTATGCTGCTTTGCCAGGTAATGGTTTCCAATTTTGTTGACTCAAATTCATATGAACTCAATTGTTAGTTTTTGATCAGCGCTCATGTAGGGCGTGGTATGTGGGGTGTGAATTAGGGACCGTATGGGGTTTAAAAGATTATCTTAGTAAGTTAACAAATACATTATTTTTTAATATAATTCTATTGTTTTTACTAGATTGAACATTGAATTGGTCAAAAATTGAAATAGAATCATGAATTTACAAGTTTGTGGGTATGATGTTTTTTGTTGTGCATATGTTCCAAACAATAGTGATTTCTTAAATACATAAGGCAAAAAATTGAGATACAAAACGAAAACTAAAAAAACATGAATTAAATTACTCTTTAAATTTTTATGCAAATATAAGTATCTGACTCGGTGTTGCTCTGCCTTGGACGGCAGCTCTGTCCATCTACAAAAGAGGCGTCCATCTCTCTATGTTGATGATAAGTCTATGAGATACTTTTGGAGTTATCTGAGCCTCCTTAGCCACAATTACAATTACTCAGTTATGATGAGCCTAGGTTCATTTGAGAGGTGGTGTATTTTTTAAACAAGAGTGCATTTGTTTTTCGTTTTTTCATGTTTTTTTATTTGTTTCATTGACATTTGTTTGTTTGAATTTAATTGATATTTATATTAAATGTGGTGTTTTTGTACATATTTATGAAAAGTGTTTGATTTGTTTTTGTTGTTTTGGGGCATGAACCTGGCTTTCCTACAGTTATGGACGACTCATATATCTGACATTACGCTTTGTTAACAAAGCGTGCCCTCGCCGCAACGCGCGAGGGGCAAAATTCTAGTTGTTACTAAAAGAAATTGAATGTAGTTAAATAAAAACCATCAACGTATAAACTATATTTATGTATCTCATTAAAGTATGTTATCAACTTAATGTCATCACTTTTATAGGGTAGTCATGGAGGTTTTTCCTAAAGATTTAATAAGAAACTCGAATATTCAAATTTTGGAATAAAAAATTGTCGGTATCTCTTACAAGACTCTAATGTTGAGTGTTCAAAAAAATAAAAATTAAGCATGTCAAAATGAGAGGGGTTTCTTTTGACAAATTTGATTACAAAATGTAGGCGAAGAATTATTTTTTTATTATCAACTAAGAACAATATATTTTTATATATCCTGTTTGATTAATTTCTTTTGACATTCGGAAAAAAAGCTCTCAACATCCACTTTCTTTCTTTTTTGTTCTGCCTACGTGTTTCCTTGCCATCAGAGCTTTTAGTTACTCCTAGTACCTTATGCGGTTGTGGACTTGTGCCAAGCCGCCAATGAAATCCACGCAAAGTCCACTTGTGATTAACACATTCTTACATGCATTAAAATAGACATAAAGAAACTAAGCAGTGGTCATGCACCAACATGACAACATTCAACCATTAGATGCACCTTTGAAATCGGCATCCCTCCCCAACACCCCCACCCCATATCTATATTATATATATATATATTAAAACAATAGAGTTTGTGTCCATATGAGCTCTTTCTATTAGTCTATTCCTAATCTTTTCATTTATATCAACCACTTCTATATTTTTCTTGACAATAAAATAGAATATTAAACAACCCATTTGTATTCATTTCTATAAATTATATTATTGGATTTTCCATAAATAACTTGTAATCTTAAAATTTCTTACTAATAAAATAATTCTATATTAAATTAAAAAAGACATCCTATTGAATGCACCCTTTTATTATGTTTTATAACTCATGACTCATTTAATCCGAATATTTTATGACCCGTTTGTTAGTGCTATGAGATAATTGATAAATGATAATTCATTTTCTTATTGTATGATTTTATAAATGGTGACATTCGTCAATTTTTGAACCCGAAACCTTATCCGTTCCGATTTTTAGAAAACCCTAAAATTTTATGTTTTTATACGTGTATTTAGATAGTAAAACGCTTTTTCAAATTTTGTAAACTTAATTTTTTTTACAGAGGCTATTTAAACATGTGCTTATGACGTAATAACATGTTAATTGTCAATAACGGTTTAAATTATTGTTCTTTCAATATTCTAATAAATGGTTAAATAAGCTAATAATTCGAAAATATGATTTTCAATTAAATAATTCAAAAATAAATTAAAATGGTAGTTATTTTAAAATAGAAATTAATAACTTCATACTTATTATCATTGGTCAACGATTTATTAATTTACATTGAATTCTATGTTCTATAGGAATTAATGCTTGAATTTGTATTATATTTTGACTCCCTTATAAATTTTGGCTCATTCCTTTTTGGTTTCTTAACCAAGAAAGAAATTATGATTTGAATTAAATTACTTTAAACCGTTTATAAATATATGGATTCTTACACATGGTTTTAAATACGGTGTAAGCCTTTGTGTTGTCCACATGTCCTTCTCCTAGACCATCGACATATGCATCCATGGCATTCACTTCAATACTTATAATTTCCACATATTCAAAAAAAATTTAAATCAATGATACTAACTTTTATTTTTGTAACTTATTAATGTATTTAAATTTTTAATCAATGATATTGACTTTTATATTTTTGTAATTATTAATGTAATTATGATATTAATTATTCTATTATTATTAGAATTCAAAAACTTACTAAATCATCTCATTTTAATAACATTATATAAACCTTAATATTGGACACCCTAATCATTTTAATATATCTCTCTCTCTCTGTTTCGGATTACTACCTTCACTATCGCCTGTTTCGGTAAAGGAAATTAATCATTTTCCGGTAAGGTTTTATTTGATACTCTAATGGCCGATTCTCACATTATTCATTATTATATTGACAATTCTTTTTATTTTCTTTTTTGTTTGTATTGATTTTAATTATTATATAATTTTTTTATAATCTCTTTAGGTTGTATATCAAAATCTAAGATTTAATGCAAATGTGGAACTATTACGGTTTTCCGGTAAGGTTTTATTTGATACTATAACGGCCGATTATCATATTATTCATTATTTTATTGACGATTCTTTTTCTTTTTCGTTTTTGTTTGTATTGAAATTATTCATTATATGGTTTTCTTATAATATCTTTAGGTTCTATATCAAATCCAAGATTCAACTGAGATGTTGAACTATTGCGTTTTTCCGGTAAGGTTCTTTGATACTCAAATGCCCAATTCTCATATTATTCTTTATATCATTGTCCATTCATTTTCTTTACCCTTTCAACCATTGGTTTTATTATTTTTATTATTCCTGATACATCCATTTGGAATTTAAATATTTTTGTTATTGTTAACTATTTAGGGTATAGTCATTGCAAAATCAATTTTTCCGGATATTGGTAATTATTTCGGTTATACATTAGAATATCAATTTTACATTTGTTCACATAGTTCAAATCTTCCATAATTGGTAATTCAATTATTATGTGCTATTAATTGTTATTGTATTTAATTATGATTATTCCGGTTAATACCCAAATATCCGTTTAGTCCAAATAATATATTATTTAACATTTATTTAATTTTATCATTTAAGCTAATGCCCCCCTCCCCCTTAAAAAAACTAGAATAGCTAATGTCATAGATTGAGTATTTAAAAATGTTTTATCTTTTGTACAAGATTGGATGAATATTTTTTTTATTATTCATGTATTTATGTATTTTTCACACTTCATATAATTTAATTAGTTTTTATATAATCAATCTTATATCGTTGTTGGCCAAAGTCCATTTAATATATTTCCATGATTTTGATTCATTTTCAAAATCGTTTTAATATATTTTCATGGTTATCATTATTGGTCAAATTCTGTTTAATATGTTTTCATATTTTTAATTTAAATTTAATATCATATGCAATTAAATCACCAGTGTCAACGAAATTTAAAACATTTTTATAGTTTCTAATATTATTGGACTTTACATTTAAAATAAAACACATTTATGTGTTTATGTTTTTATTTAATATCTATTATTTTTTATTAGTCAATGTTTCCCAAAATATTAAAGACTAATAAAGATGACAAATTTATTTACGTAAATTACACAATTCATGTAAATTAATGCATTTTTATACGATCAAACTTTGTTTTGACTATTAATTCAAATAATTTTTTAATTTTTACAATTTATATCTTATAACTTGATAATTTTTTTAATTTTTGCAATATTTTTATACTTATAATTCAAATAATTATATACATTATACAGCTTAACTAAATCATATAAAAAATGAAATCAATTGTATCAACAAACTATGTAGATTAAATAATATTTCATTTTACATACGTAAGTTATGATAGGTAAGTTTATGAAACATGTCTGTTATAGGAAGACCAACTGTTTATTTGTAAATCATCAAATGCTTGGAATTTTTGGATTTTGGTGGTTGTGTACCATGATTTATGTTTGGAAATCATGGCATGTGTTGTAACCATCAAATTAGGTTAATATCTTAATTTATATTAAACTAGGATATAACCCGTGTTACACACGGGTTGAAACTTGATATGTAACGAAGTGTATAAACAACCATAATATATCATAAAATTTACAAACAAAAAGATATCATATATCTCTATACTGGAGATATAGAAAATAACATTGTCTACATATAAATTTACTAATTAAACAAACTTAAGTTTATAACAAAAGTCATGAAAATATTATATATTAACAGTCTTATACCAACATGATCTTCATAATTTCCGTCCTCCAACAGACCAATATAGAAAAAAGAAATAACATCATATATATTTAATGAAATGCAAATGTTGTACTTGTAAACAAATGATAATTTTACATGAATTATAAGATATTATAACTTATTGAATCATATATAGAAACATATAAAGAATAACAAAAATAAATAAAAAGTTAAATTATTTTATAACGTATACCATTAGTACAATAATAAGCAAACAAAGGAAATTAGTCTCCAAATCAATAAAACAATTTTACAATGTCGATTCAACAAAACTACTATCTCAATGTTAATTCAAAAGATGAACTCTCTGTAAGACATTTAATACACACCAATAACCGTAATGTGCATTACACTAAAATAGTACCCATGTTTATTTACACATCAATTTAAAACATTTATTACACATCAATGTTAAAATGTGTTAAAAGATGAACAATATTTAAGACAATTCTTTTTATAAGTATAATATAAAATTATGTTACAAAACAAATTGTTATGACAATCAAAAATCTAAATTTAGTTTTACATAATACAATAATTAATTGATCTTTAAAATAAAGTCTTAATCAATATTCAATAACATATTAAGGTTCATTTAAGTATAGTTGACATATAGTTGATTCATAATATATATCATTCAGGAAATATGAAAAAGCTTTCTCATTCAATTTTTTATAACTGTTTTGTAGATAAATTGTGTTAAATAATCATTGAATACATATAATAATAATCTTATATTGTTTTAATAGATTGTGCTCTTTAGCTTTATGTTCCTTTCAATATGTACCCATTTAACCCGTTTTCTTTGTAGCTATATTTTTTTACCCATTTAGAGAATTGCATCTACTCACGAGATTAATTTTTTCTTCATATCTCGTACATGCTAATTTAGCAGTGACAAAAATCGAAATTTAATTTTGTTTCAACTTTAAAATTATAAATAATTAATAAACTTTTTTTCCTTATGGGAATAACATGAATAAATTAAGAAAACATTCCATGTTCATTAATAGTTATTTTATGGAGAAAAATGTATAAATTGAAGAGAAAACGTGTTTTATTTTTTAGCAACCACTATTTGTTTGACAATTATGTTTAAACAATTTTATGCCGTACTTTTATGTGATTAAAAATATAATATTTAATGTAAATTAATGGTTGTCAACTTAAGAATTGATTTGAAGTCAAAACTTATATTAGGTCAAGAAAAGTATTATCCTTTTATACAATAAACATGGTGATTAAAATACAACTTAAAACATAAAGTACTTTAAAATGTGTGAATATGGTTGATGACTATCTATGAAATTTGAAATGAATGATCAACTGTGTATTGTAAGTCTCTTGAACTTGCTTGGTTGTTGCAAATTGAAATATTTCTAACAAATATCATACTGGAAAAAAAAATATATAGTTAGTAAATTTCCATCTTAAAAAAAATCCACTTTTGAATTAAATAACTTAGTGTAACATCCTAAAGTTTCCAAAATAATATTAATTATATTATTTAATAATAGAGGGAAAGGTTACTCGGGCTATCGGGAAATAATTAAATAGAGTAGGAGTTGGTATGGGTCGGGCTAGTGTTGGTTAATGAATATGGGTTATGGACTTGGGTCATGAAGGAAAGAAGGATGAGACCATGGGCTTAAGCCCATGATCCATAATTATAAAAGACTTAAACCACCATTTAATCCTTCATTTCTCATATTCCATACACCACCCAAAACACACACTTAGCTCTCACTCATCCTACTCTCACTCTCTCTAAGAAGAAGAAGAAGGAGAACCGATTTCCGACCCGAGGTAATGATAGTATGATATTGTAGAGGTCCAAAACTGTTAGATCTAGTTACGAAACGACGAGCCGACACCGTTAAACCGTTGAAGTCACGAGATCCGGGTGGAATCGGGTTTAAACCGAACTTAAGATGAGCTTAGGGTTCACCCTAGCTCAGATCTGGATCGAACGGGACGAAAAACGGTGAAAACGGTGGTGAAACGAGCGAGATCTCGCTTTGTAGGTTCCCAGCCGGATCTACACGGAAATATCTCGTTCTACGTAGGTGCGGAATCCCTGCGTAAGACGATACGAGTGTAGAATCGATATACGTTAAACACAAGCAAACACACGTTACAATAAACAAAGAACACGTTGTATTGCAACTAATAACACGTGATATGTCAATCACCGATTACATGTACTAAACCATTCCCTACAAAACAAGCCGCAGCTACGCTTTTATGGTTATCGACAACTTCGCCTAACATGTTAGGCGAAGTTGTTGATAACTTCGCCTGTTCCACAAGTTCGCTTATAAGAGGCGAACTTGTGAAACAAGTTAACAAAACATTAATACAAATCCAACTAACACAATTATAGACACTAGATACTGAACTACTGACATCATGCACCAACAGACTCCCCCTTGGCAGTAGCTTCATATCTCATCTTCAATCACGTGTCTCGTAATCTCAAAAATCTCATATCTCCCGTCTTCAAGCATGAATGCCTTCTCGTACACAAACTGAAACTACTCCTTGGTATTTCTTGGCTTCTTCTTTCCAAGCAGGAATGTAAAATATCTTTTTCTCGTTCAGCACCTGCAAGTCCGCTTGAGACAAATTCACTAAGTGCATAGGATCATACACTCTCATCAACTCTTGTTCATCTTCATCCTCCATCACTGCTTCAGCTGTTTCACTATCAACGTACCACCATTTCAGATCTTTGAGCACATCCTTGGGCATTTGTTTCATTGGTACTTCTTTTAGACACCGGATCGACTTATACTTCATTATCATCCAAGGCTTGCCATCAGCTCTCATGCCTCTGTCTTTATCTTCAACTAGCTTTCCTTTCTGCGGTTTCAACAATTCGAACCTTTTCTCCTTTATGCTTTCTTTCCAGACTATCTTCCCAATAATCCTAGCCATGTTATCATCACTCCTGTTTATTAACCCCAACCTGGCTAAGTCCTTCACCTCACACTCAGGCAACGTATTAAACGACCTCAACAATCTTTTGAAATACTGAACCCCATCATAACGTTTAATCACAAAAAGTTTCAACTGTTCATCATATAACCAACATATTATCCCCTTTTTCGATTCAGCATACCCTTTGATGTTGTAACTTTTCTTGAACATAGTAGGGACCGCCGGTTTCTTAGTCTTTACGAACCACTGAGCGTAGCCTTCTTTCCATCTTGGCTGCTCCTCCCATTCAGTCTCATCACATTCCGTATTCTGACCCAGATCTGACTTTTCAACTGCCTGAATTTCATGCTCAATGTTCTCCTCCACAATCTCTCCTTCTTCAACTTCATTGTCAATCACGATCTCAGCTCCTATCTTCTCGATCTCTTCCAATGGTAACACATCATCATCACCTATAACATCATCATCCTCAGCATCCACAACCACCACATCATCACCCCCTGAACCGCCAGCTGCACTCGTTGACTCCCCACCTGCATCTTTCGATGCATTGGTATCATCGTCTCGATCGTTATGCTTCTTCGTCCTCAGCTCGTCACCCTTACAGCTCGTCTCCCCCTGAGATGCCAAGAACTGTTTCAAGGCATCAAATATTTTACCATGCTCGATCAGGAGGGACGACTGAATTTGATTCTCCGCAACGAGGCGCTGAATAGCATGAGTCTGGATTAGATTTACTCTTGATTGTTCTGCCACGACCCTTTCAAGCGCTGCTATTCTTTCCGAGTCGGATAAGGTTGCATCGAAATCAAACCTCATATGTGATATGTCTTGAGCGTACGGAGGAGGGATTCCCAATATAACCGGCACCTCAGAAACAGGTGGAAACGTAACCGCAGATGGTATCGTAACCGACAACCCTGCAGTGGCGACAACCGTCGACTCAACAAACCTTACTACGACCTCCGATGGAGTAAGAGATGGAGGTGGCAAGGACACAATCTCCAGAGCCGAGAGCTGGAATGTAGTGGGTGGTATACCAAACGAAGATGAGGTAGTCACCACGGGAACATCCGTGGCGCTTGGCCCTGTAATTGGCAATGATGTAGGGACTATAGTCATGCCAGACAGTGCGGATGGAGAGAAACGAACCACCCTTGAGCTCTCACCAGCTCCCGAACCTGCACCTGCCCTTTCCTTTCTCGCTCTACGGACCAACCGATGTAAATCTTCCTCAAAATCCGAATCACTGTCATTGGTGTCTCTCTTTCTCTTCCCATGAATCCTTTCTTGTGTAACTAAAATCCGTCTAGCTTCAGCCATAACATCATCTGAGAAATCAGAATCAGCCTCCGTCGTAGTTGTCATAGCCACATCCACACTAGTAACCCGTGCAACCGAGACTAGTACATCTTCCTCTGGATCAACACGTTCTATATCAAAAAATCCTTGACCGCCAAACGCAGCTTCAAGGTCTACATTTTCCTCCGGTGCCACAACAAGAGCAGCAGGTAAAGCTTGCTGAACCACAGGTGGTGGTTGAGGTGCTTCAGCCTGTTGTGGTGCAGGATCTCGAAACTCGTCCCCACGAGCCGCAACATACCCCGGGTTGATTAAGTACCCAAATAGCGGAGTATGTCGAGGACGGAGTTCTGGCTTACTTCTGGCACTTGATGATCTACACTGGGCAAAGATTCGCTTGCTGACACTTTCCACATACCGAATCGGACGGCGCTGAGGTAACGAGGGAGCCACGTGATTCAAGATCATTTGAAGAAATCTTGGGTACATTAAGAATCTCTCACGTGCCACCGCTCGTCTTTGACGGTCTATCTCGTAGAACACCATCTGACTAAAGCTATAACGCTTATTGTAAGTCAGTGCTGTCATCGCCGACTACATCGTTGCACCCATTCCATCTGTACCGGCCTTTCTACCCGACATGCACACGATCATCACGTGCATGAGAAGGCGCCATTGATCTAACAAGAACCCCTTTCGTCTTTGAGTATCCCCCAATGGACCAGAATAGCCCATTCTTAGAAAAACACCATCTCTGAATGGAGCCACGAAGTCTGTATGATCGTCTCTCGTTTCATCTCCAAATTGCAAGGCCACCCTGATCTGCTCAGACGAGAACTGCACTACCTGATTGTTAACCGTTGCACGCATAACCGGGGGCTCGACTCGACAATCATATTCCACTGTCTGCCAGAAATCTTCTATGTTTGGCAAAGAGATAGGCAGTGTTGTAGTAATAGCGTGGAAGATACGCGAGCGGATAAGAAACGTGATGATCTCGCGGAAATCATCAACACCGCTCGCATCCGGGTCCAGAGTAATGTACATATTATGCCCCGGGAAAAACTGTCGGTTGTTGTCTCCACCTTCATCACCACCTGCACCACCGGCTACAGCTACAGCTGCCATTTCTGCAACAAAAACAGTCTAAGTTAGAGAATCTTCAAGTCAAATCACAAGTTCGCCTGTTACCATGAGCGAAGTTATGATTTATTCTGTATAGGCGAAGTTAGGGGTGGGGCGAAGTTGGTAATAACTTCGCCTGATAAATGTAAATTAAATATAAGTTAAAAGGGCCAGGCGAAGTTAATGATAACTTCGCCTAACCACAACTTCGCCTCATATACTGTTAAACAATTAAATATCAGGCGAAGTTAAGGTTAACTTCGCCTAAACTGTAACTTCGCCTGAATCTGAAGCGGCAACAGTATAGACGGCCAAACGAGGTGAAATTGGATAATTTGATGATTGTGGACTCTACAAAACATGTTTTTGAGGAGATCACGACGATCAAGTTGATTACAACCACGTGAAAATAAGTTTGAAAAGCGGGTGTTGAGGGTTTGAATGAACAGGGTCACGAATCGGATCAAAACAATCTTTGATTAACGCCAATGACATAGATTAAAAGTTAGGACAACACTACACACCTTAAGACAGATTGAAATTGATTAATATGAAGGTTTGATTCACAAGATAACTTCGCCGGATTATGAAAAGTAAAAGTAAAAAGAGTTTGACTACAAGACTTCTTTATATACCTTCAATATTATACAGGCTAAGTTAGGGTTAACTTCGCTTACCCCTTAACTTCGCCTGTTTAATAAGTTCGCCTATAATTTCACAACTTCGCTTATATTAAAAGTTACACAACAAGCCCTTATAAATTGAACATTTTGCCATTAACTTTTAAAACCTCCTTTAAAGCGTTAAAATAAATATGATCAACGACCAAGTAACCAGGTATTAAACCATAATATGACGTAAGTAAAATCAAAGTTTGAGATAGAATACACGTGATCAAATTTCAGTCTGATAGGGACTTACATGTTTTAGAAAAGATCCGAACAAGAATCATACTAATTAAGTGACTGTCACTTAGATCCATGTTCAGCTGTATTATGACATAAAGAAACAGGTTGTAAGCAGGTAAACAACTTAGCATGGTTTTCATCGTTTCTGTGATACGGATTAGGTTCAATTAAGCTCAAAATATAAATGGACAACACATCAGAGAATGTGATGTCTCCTATATATTCTCAAAGTGTATTTGGCTTTCCCCAAGTCACCCCGAGTTGACCTCGACCCGTAGTGTCTGATTAAGCTGTAAATACATCTCGATATTCATCTCGTTCTCGGTCTTGCCTTTTCATTGATAAGTATAACATAATAGACTTCAGAAGGCTTAAATAATAATAATTTTTTTTAATTTTTTTTAAACATTTCCATAGCCGTAAACAGTAGACTACTGCAAGTCCCGAATCTGGATCACTGCAGTTTCTTGACACACTATCTTCTCGGGAATCAGAACACTCACGGGCTCGTGTATGACCGGGTAATCGCTTTTCTGCCTATCATTCGGAAAGATATATATGAAGACATGCACAACTATTAATGAGTTTCCACTTAAAATCGAGGAGAGTTAGTTAGTATCACTTCTACTTTTACGCACTATAAAAAGCTACCATGACATACAATGACTGTTCTAAAGTCTTTTAGGCCTAATAACTTCACTATTTAAGTACACAGAATTAGTTTATCTATCACTTTCCAAGGTTGGATCAATTTTCTTTTAAACATAGTAAAGAAACTTCTTACGAAGTAGTAGACTTGAAAAATTATTTCATCTCCCTTAAAAGTATTTTAAATTCTATCGCCCCGCTCAAGTCAAAGTCTTCAGGTAAACGGCTATCCTGAAGATCCAATGGATCAGCCGGACCGACCACATACGAGTATGTGTCATTCTAACTAAGTATGAACGACTAATTTTCAGCGAAAGAATAAAAACACATCATAAACCGCCCTGGTCACTTTCTGTCATCTAGTTAATGGCTATCCTCATACTCTACAGGTAGAAATGAGGACCAAACATATCCGAAGATATGTCCTTCAAACTGAAGCAACCGACATACTTCTAAGCGATAGTGACGTTTTTTTTTAATTAAAAACGAGAAACACGGTTACTCGGGATTGATCATCCCATTTAGCTCAACAAGGTTTTGAAAACGATTTTTGTCAAACGCTTTAGTAAACAAATCAGCGAAATTATCTAACGAATCAACCTTTTCTAGCATTATTAATTTCTTCTCAGCACAAACCCGTATAAAATGATGACGTATGTCAATGTGTTTAGTTTTACTGTGCTTTACGGGATTGTTAGTTACTGAGATCGCTGCAGTGTTGTCAATGCAAATAGGAGTTTGAGTGAAATTCAGACCGTAATCGCGTAACTGCTGTTGTATCCAAAGAACCTGGGAGCAGCAGTTCGATGCTGCCATGTACTCTGCTTCACAGGTAGAGATGGCGACAGAGGTCTGCTTCTTGCACTGCCATGACACTAATCTGCCTCCAAGAAACTGGCATCCACCCGTTGTCGACTTCCGATTCTGATTGCATCCTCCATAGTCAGAATCCGTGTAAGCGACCAACTCCAAGTCTCCCCCTTTCGTGTACCACAACCCCAGCTTAGGCTTCCCTTTGAGATACCGCAATATCCTCTTCACTCCTTTCATGTGAGATTCCTTTGGGTTTGCCTGAAAACGAGCACAAAGACAAACTGCAAACATAATATCAGGTCTAGATGCAGTTAAATACATTAAAGAACCTATGATTGCCCGATATTGTGTGGGGTCCACTTCTGCATCACTGTCTGAGTCAGCACACAGTTTGTGGTTGACGCAAACTGGAGTATCAAATGGAGTGCTGTTCTCCATCTTGAAGCGTTTGAGAACGTCTTGGACATATTTAGTCTGATGAATGAACATCCCATCTTTCTTCTGATCAACCTGCAATCCTAAAAAGAAAGTTAGTTCACCCATAGTACTCATTTCAAACCTCTTTTTCATGACGGCTTCAAACTCCTGACACATGGCTACTTTTGATGCAGCAAAGATGATGTCGTCCACGTAGACTTGAACCAGAAGAAAGTCTCTTCTTTTTCTCTTAACGAACAGTGTGCTATCGATCTTTCCCCTTTCAAACCCATTCTCAAGCAAGTAATCGGATAGAGTTGCATACCAGGCACGAGGGGCCTGATGTAGCCCATATAGCGCTTTACTTAGCTTGTACACGTGATCAGGAAAGTCTGGGTCAGGAAAACCCGGAGGTTGCTCAACGTACACAACCTCATCGACTTTACCGTTAAGAAACGCACTTTTCACATCTAACTGGAACACCTTCATCTCCTTGTGTGCCGCAAATGCCAAAAACAAACGAATCGCTTCCAATCTCGCCACAGGAGCAAACACTTCATTGTAGTCGATCCCTTCTTGCTGATTAAAACCTTTTACAACCAGCCTCGCCTTGTTCCTGATAATTATTCCTTTTTCATCTCTCTTACATTTGAAAACCCATTTTGTGCCAATCGCATGTACATTCGTCGGTTTTGCAACCAATTTCCAAACCTCCATTTTCTCGAACTGGGCTAACTCTTCTTGCATGGCTTCGACCCATGAGCTGTCCTTTAGAGCCATTTGATAGTTCTTTGGTTCAATCTGACTAATGAAACAGGTGTACAGGCACTCGTTAATGATACCTGTTTCTTTGATACTTGCGTAAACACAGGTGTCCTCATTCAAGCTTCGTCTTGTTTGTACACCATCAGACAGATCACCTATCACGTTTTCCAAAGGGTGATATTTATGAACTCCTGTAGTCGGAACCGAACTGACTTGCAGATTGTCTTCCAGGTTCGAAGATAGTTCATCAATGGGCGATTGTTGTTGAGAGTGAAAAGGATTGAAGAATTCGTCTTCAGTAGAGGCAGCAGGGGTGTCGACAACAGTTGACGAGGAAGGTTGACATTCATCGTACTGCGATCGTTGCACAAAATTTTCTTCCTCATCATAAAGAATCTGCGTAGCTATTCTCTCATCAACTTTGTTAAAACTCGATTAAGGATATAACAGGCTGTTGCAACAGCTTCAGCCCAGAACACCACAGGAAGTTTAGCATCAGCCAGCATGGTTCTGGCTCCTTCAATTAGCGTTCTGTTCTTCCTCTCAGCCACCCCATTTTGTTGCGGAGTATACGGAGCGCTGTACTGGTGCTCTATCCCTTTCTGTAAGCAGAATATCTCCATCTGATAGTTTCTGAACTCTGTCCCATTGTCACTCCTGATGTATTTAACCTTTCTCCCCATAATATTCTCAACCTTGGTAATCAAGTTAATTACCAACTGAACCGTTTCATCCTTTGTCTTCAGGAAATATACCCAAGAATATCGAGAGAAATCATCAGTTATCACCAAGCAGTATGATGTTCCACCTAGGCTTTTTACATTCACGGGACCGAAGAGATCCATGTGAAGTAGGTCTAGGGTACTGACTATTGAATTAACCTTCTTGGTGTGATGAGATTTCTTGTGTTGCTTTCCCTTCTTGCACGATAGACATTGGTCTTTAAAGTTGAAATTTTTCAAGGGAACACCCAGCACCAGCCCATTCTTGACAATGTAGTTCATTTTTCGAAGATGTATATGCCCCATTCTTCGATGCCATAACTCGGACTCCGATTCAGTTGCTTTTTACATAAGACATGATTCTTCTGTTGCCATCTCAGTCGACCTCATGTCCATTACATATGTATTCTTTTCCATTGGAGCCTTCATCACTATCCATGCCTCTGGTATCTTGAAACCAGGATACAGTACAATCGCTTCATTTTTGGTAAAGTGCACAGTGTAATCTTTGTCACAGATCTGAGACACACTCAGCAAATTATGCTTCAGCTCTTCAACGAAATTCACCTTTTCTAACTTCATTTTACCATTAGTCACCGTCCCAATTCCAGTAATTCTACCACCACTCCCTCCAGCAAAACTTACTCTACCTCCCTGAACAGGTTTCCATTCGTGTAACAAATTCTTGTTACCAGTCATATGCCGGGAACAGCCGCTATCCATAACCCATAGATTGTTTGCAGCCCTGTTCAACTATTCCTGCACGATTAAAGAAAAGATTAAAATCTTGGGACCCAAGACCAACTGTTCTTGGGTCGATTAAATCTGTTAAACTGCATCCCGTATTTTGGTCGTCCAAAGTCAGTTTGATAATGACTTCTGTAAGTTCTGGAAGGATACCTTCTTGGAGATTGACTATGAGGACATCTAAACCTTCGTGACTTAAGTGAATTGTAACCAGTAGTTTGGTTGTTAACAGGGAAAAACTGAGATTGACATCTTTGAAATCTTGGTTTAGTCCAATGTCTGAACATTGGTAAATTTGCGTTCTGTCTATTATAATAATTACTGTTTGGTTTATTCTCAGTTTTCGGAGGCCTCATACCTCTGAATCTTTGATCTAGAGGGCAATCAGCAATCAGGTGTCCTATTTGATTACATCTGAAACAACTCCTGTGTTCTACTTTCGTCTCAACAATTGTTTTAGATGTTGAGGTTGCATTACTGCCCGTTTGTCTAACATATGGTGGGACATACGGGTTTAGTGGAGAATTCTTTTCCGTTGGTTTATGGTCCTCTCCACGTTTTAGTAACACTACCTCTTCCTTTGTCTCACTAGACTCGGATGTCTTGTCCGAATTTGATGAGACAGAACTAGGAACAGAAATCTTAACATTCGAAACATGCTTACTCGTTTCGTTTTTACTAACTTCTGGATCTTTAATCGTAACCTTAACAGGAACTGTCTGACCAATTTCAACATCAACAGATTTCTGATTACTAGGATCATAAGTATAGTTATGATTATAAGGTGGTGGAACTTCAGAATATCCAGTTCCTCCCCTTTTAACTGGGGAACGTTGATCACTTACGAGGTGATCAAGTATTGCAGAGGAATTTCTAAATTGCTCAAGCTTTCTGTTTAGTTCCACCACTTTCACCTGGTAATCAGCTATCTGTTTATCCCTTTCAGCAATTAGTTTGGTTTTCTCTTCTAACACTTCATAGCTAAGATCAATTACTTGTATTTTTTCAGCTAGACTGGCTTTAAGACTTCTGATATCTTTTTCACTAGCTTTTATTTTTACCGAGTAACTGTTTTCTCTAGTTTTAGTGTAATGATGATCTTCTTTTAATGTTTTAAATTGAGCATTCAAACTAACAAACTGATCAGTTATTGTTTTCAATTATTCAGACAGATTTTCACATTTCGTACAAGGGAGTTTAGAACTTACCTCAGAAAGCTGATCGTTCACTTCCGCCATGTAAGCTTGATTTTCTCCAGTCACTTTCTCACTTCCTGCAGTTTCGATGTTTACCAAATTTGCCTATTCGAAGTCTTCCTCAACTTGTAGATTCCAGTTATACCCACTACTGTGTCTAGATACCATAGCCTTATTTTCACTACCGCCACCACTCTGTTGTGTAGACCTGTTTTGACTGCGTTCTACTCTGTCATTTGTGCATTCTTTAGCAAAGTGGTCATTCTGTTGACAGTTATAACACCGGACTTTTGACTTATCAAAACCTGGTCTTTTACCAACGAATTTTCTACCAGTCTTCTTCATAAACCTTTTAACTCTTCTTACAATCATTGCCATCTGCCACTGCAGATCCATCTCTTCTAGATCATCAGCATCAATCTGATCATAGTCTTCATCCAAAGTTGCAGGATCGACTATTTTACCTTTGATGTAGTTTTCATAAGAAGCAATGAAAGATGCATAGAGAACAAACTGCTGTTCAGCAGATTTAACACTCATGGGCATCTGAGAGTATTTGTTGTTCGGAATACTTGAGGAAAAATACCCTTTGTTGCTTGAGGTTTAGAAGTATTTGTTCCATCAGCCACGAAACACACATCACCATCCATGTTGAGAGTTACATAACCTTCATGAATTGAGTTAGCGCTCGAGTCTCCCTTTAAGTAGTAAGCAGATGATTCTGACTTTGGACTTGAACTTGAATTAACTTCCGCACCATACATTCCCGGATCCTGAACCTGATCACTTGGTGTCTCTTTTCGAACCATGTTAAGTTCAAAAGTTCGTAGTTTATTGACTGCTGTTTCCAAGTCAATGTTGGCAAACTCTTTATCTTCTCTCATCAAGACAGTGTACATTTCTCATTTCGGTGGGAGAGCATCAAGAAGTTTTTCTACGATCTCCTCTTCTTTGTAAACAATGGAATAATTGCCGAGTTCGGTCATTAGGTGATAATATCTTGTGATGATATCATCAAGTGACTCATTCTTCAAATGTTTGAACACCGAGAATTGGGTTTTGAGTAGCTTAATCTTGGATGCACGTATCCCCACATTACCTTCATATCGGTTTTCAAGCGCTTCCCATAGCTCTCTGGCGGTTTTATATTTCCTGAAGGTGTGAAGAATCTCTTGTGGAAGAGCCATTGTTATCGCAGCATGAGCTTTGCTTTCAGCCTCATACATCTTCTTTTCTTCCTCTTCCATCTTGTTGTACTTCTTAATTTATTCGCGACCCTCATACAAGGCCGTTGGTGGGATGTATCCATCTTGAATGCACACCCACATCTTAGCATCTTGATATTTAACATATTGTTCAAACCGATCTTTCCAAGCCACGAAATCGGTACCCTTTAGCATATTTGGGGCCTTAGTTGCAGAGCCGGCCTCAACTTCCATTTTCACCAGTTCCGTAATGTTTATTGAAGTCATCGCTGAAAAAAAAATACGAACAAACACTCAAAGAAACCCAAAATTAATTAAATTTTTTTTTATTCTGAACAGTACTGTAAGCGAAGTTAATAAGTCTTAACTTCGCTGGATTACACAACTTCGCTGAAACTCTTAACTTCACTTCTTCTCAACTTCGCCTGATTAGGCGAAGTTGTAGATAACTTCGCTTAAGTTAAGCGAACTTGTGAGGTAGACGAAGTTGTTAATAACTTCGCTTAAACTTATATCTTCGCCTAAACCCAACAAACAGTGGCGGAAACTTCGCCTGATGAACACAACGATTTTGCAGGTTTGATTTAGACGTATTGCGAGGTATGTGAAGGTGTAATGAGTTGTTTTTGACGGTGGGAGAAGGGTAGGACACGAAAACTCGGTATATTAACGTAAACTCATCCCGCGAATAGTCGAACGGAACGATTTCTACACCCGTGTGATAATCCTGAACCACACAATCACGAGCAAATGCTCTGATACCAATTGTAGGTTCCCAGCCGGATCTACACGGAAATATCTCGTTCTACGAAGGTGCGGAATCCCTACGTAAGACGATACAAGTGTAGAATCGATATACGTTAAACACAAGCAAACACACGTTACAATAAACAAAGAACACGTTGTATTGCAACTAATAACACGTGATATGTCAATCACCGATTACATGTACTAAACCATTCCCTACAAAACAAGCCGCAGCTAAGCTTTTATGGTTATCGACAACTTCGCCTAACATGTTAGGCGAAGTTGTTGATAACTTCGCCTGTTCCACAAGTTCGCTTATAAGAGGCGAACTTGTGAAACAAGTTAACAAAACATTAATACAAATCCAACTAACACAATTACAGACACTAGATACTGAACTACTGACATCATGCACCAACATGCTTTTCCGGTGAGATCCCGTTATTCCGGCAATGGCGGCGCCGGAAAGGCGGCGCCCGAGATTCTGGTACGAGGCAGGGTAGTGTCAGGGAATATTCTGACGTAACCCTAGTTCGTTAGCGGAAGCGTAACGAACTAACTCTGATTCGTTAACAAAGACATAACGAATTAGCAAGTAATTCGTTATGCCTATTCACTAAGCCGAGACGACGAATTGGCAACATTTCGTTAATATGGGATAACGAACTAGAGGTAGTTCGTTAAGGGAATGAATGACGAACTAAGTCCAATTCGTGAAGCAGTTCGTTAAGGGTTCAGTTTGCTATGAAGTTCAATTCGTTAACCAAACCATACGATGAGGTCCAATTCGTTATGATGACCAGTTCGCTACAAGGTCCACTTCGTTATGAGGACTGGTTCGTTACACAGTCCAATTCGTTAAGGACTGGATAACGAACAAGAAGTTGGGCAGAATTACAGAAGTGGTCCCTGGACATAGATAAGAATGAGATAAATACATAATAGTCCTTTGACTTTGATAAATTATGAAAGATACCTTTAAGGGTGAACGATTAAAGATTAACTAACCGGGTAACGATTCAATGAAGTAAAACCGGCTTAGACGCATAAGGCTAGTTAGGTAGCAATGAGAGTGGCTAGAGTGGTACTTGATATTCAATTATTGAAGAGTTAGACGCGCACAGCTCGAGAAGGAATACTGTTAGCTGAAGAAGTAACTAAGTTCAGGTGAGTTTCTAGCCCCATTTTCTTGTTATGTTTTCGGGGCTGTGTTCATACTCGATGTGAAGTGTGAATACACTTACCTTAAGTGGTAAGTGTATGCTATAAATGTTGTACGAGGTAACTATTATATAATGTTTGTCGGTACGTGAACGATCTTCGGATATTGCACGTATCGTCAAGGATAGTGATTGCCAAGTGGTTATTAGTGTGTATGAATGCTATGATGTGACTTGCTTATTATGTAAATGATATGAAGCATGTTGTAGACAAGTAGAGGTAAAGTGTGTTAGAAGTGGCAAGAGTCTAGTAAGAGTGTTAGTGGCATGACGATAGTACGTGGTAGGGTAAGCCTATACGTGACTACGTCATTAAAGTGGCAAAGTGGCATAACGTTATACGTTATTAAAGTTGCAAAGTGGCAAAGTGGTAGGTGTAAATAAGAGGCTAAGTGGTAAGGTGAGCAGGTTAGATAGTGGACTACGTGTCTTCGGATACGTATATGATGCATGTAGTGGTTGTATGATAAGTTGCTTGATTAACTAGAACTCACTCAGCGTAGCTGACTTTTAGTATGCACGCATGTGAGCTGATTCTGGAAGTTAACATGAGAATGACACATGGCATGGATTGAACGACTGACATCTGAAGAAAGAAGAAAAGATGTTTTATAATATAATGATTTGTGCTATGGTATCAAAGAAAATATTTATTTTTTAGTAATAAACGGTTAAAGTTTTATATTCTGCGAAAGTTTTGATTAACTCTGATTTGTAGAACTGTGTTAATGAGTAAATCTGACGCTAAAGTAGGGATACCGGGTATGGGGCCTTACAAGTTGGTATCAAAGCATAAGTTCGAGAGATTTAAGCATCCTACATGCTTAGACTCGAACAGAAAATGAGATTTTAGTAAGAAAAGAAAGAAGATGCCAGCTTAAGATAGCCATGTGTCACTCAAGCAAGCTCAGTAACGGTAAAGTATGTTAAATATTGTATAAAGATGTTCGCTTAATTATTAAAGAAAGGATATATGCAGGTTAGGGATAGGATTTCTCGAGTGTTTGATTGATTAACTGTTTATAAGTAGAAACTAGCACAAGTGAAATCACGAAGGGGAGTATGTAGAACTTGAGGAGTAATGCAAATAGTTAATTACACTTGATCAATGTCATTAGCTACTTACTTTACGAATCACGTGCTAAATAATTCCTTGAGTGATGACGTTTGTGTTTTCCCTTTTAGAATACTAATGGCTAGAGCTGGAGAAATTGCTGGAACTGGAAGTCGCACGAGACGCCGTGGCAGGCCTCGTCTTGTCCGGCAACCCTCGGTAGAAGAAGCTTCCAACACCGGAGACGAAGGAGGCGCAGCTGGAGGAAACACGAGCAACAACGAAGGACATCAACTTGACCCTGCTGTTCTAGCGGCCATTGCCCAAGCTGTGACAACTGCCATGAAGAATGGGAATCTGGATGGATCTGCTGGAAGAACTGCTGAAGATCAGGAGAGAATGGTAGGAAGGATGGTGAGGGAGGGAAGGGAGACTCGAGTGAAGCTGGATCTGTCAAGGTTGATGATGGAAAGAGAGGTCGAGGTGGGTGTAACTACAAGTCCTTCAAAGGATGTGACCCGCCGAAGCTGACCGGTCTAGGAGACGCAGTCGCTTCTCTCCAATGGATAACCACTATGGACAAGATTATCCGAATTAGCGAGTGCCGTCCCGACCAAGCAGTGGGCTATGCAACTCAGTCATTTGAAGATGAGGCCATGTACTGGTGGGAAACTGTGGAACAAAGGAAGACCCGAGAAGAGATTAGGGCAATGAGGTGGAATGACCTAAATGAGTTAGTGCTGAAAAGGTTCTGTGCTGATGCCGAGGTGGAGAGAACCGAGATGAAGTTTCTGAATCTGAAGGCGGGCAAGATGACACACCATGAGTACACCACTGAATTCAACCGTATGTCTAGGCTGGTGCCTGACATGGTGAACACCGAGGCGAAACGGATCAAGTGCTACGTTAGAGGACTTCCCTAGAAGGTCCGCATGTTAGTCAGGGCCAACAAACCTATTACATTTGAGTCTGCGGTCGAGTTGGCGGAGATGGTTTATGATGATCTGGCGGCGAATGATATGGAAGTGGAAGATGAGGAAGAAGGGAAAGGAACCAAAAGAGCTGGGATGTCGTGGAGCGTGCAGGAAGAAATACACAGAAGATGGCAGAAAAGGAAGCATGTAAGGTGTGCGGGAAGATGCACTTGGGGGAATGCAAGACTGGCCCAAATCAGTGCTACCGATGCGGGAGGAAGGGGCACATCTCCCGTGAATTCATCGAGGACCAGAAGTGTTACAAGTGTGGTAAGTCAGGTCACATAGCTAGAGATTGCAAGGAAGTTGTGGCGGTGGAGGGAAGAAGGGGAGACGCATGAGAGGAAGATTTATCGGTCACGGAGAAGGTTGCGAAAGAATAAGTGGCTCGTCACAGTTGTTTTATGTTAGTGTTTTATGTTACAGTATGAACCTATGTTTGTTTGACAAGTTTGGATAATTTCCTTCTTATGTTTGATTTTATGAATGGGTTGTGTTTTTTTGTGATTTTGTATGAATGACTTATGTATTATCTTGAATGCATGTTGGTTATGATAAATAGTTGTGTAGTGGTAAAGCGTCGCCTTAGGAGTTAGCGTTATTATATAAAACAAGGTTTCTCGGGAAGACGAGGCGAGACTTGGTACATCGACGGCCTCATGGAGAAGCTACCTTAATAGCTAAAACACATGATCACCGCTCGATGACTGCAAGTCAGAAGTAAGAAGGATAACCCATAAATCAGAGGCGATTCAATAAAGCGTGTAAATATAAGAAGTGTTCCTTTTACAAGGAATAAGTTAGGTTTCGGGGACGAAACCTCTTTAAGGGGGGAAGACTTGTAACATCCCGAAGTTTTCAAAATATTATTAATTATATTATTTAATAATAGTGGGAAAGTTTACTCGGGCTATCGGGAAATAATTAAATAGAGCAGGAGTTGGTATGGGTCGGGCTAGTGTTGGTTAATGGATATGGGTTATGGACTTGGGTCATGAATGAAAGAAGGATGAGACCATGGGCTTAAGCCCATGATCCATAATTATAAAAGACTTAAACCACCATTTAATCCTTCATTTCTCATATTTCATACACCACCCAAAACACACACTTAGCTCTCACTCATCCTACTCTCCCTCTCTCTAAGAAGAAGAAGAATGAGAACCGATTTCCGACCCGAGGTAATGATAGTATGATATTGTAGATATCCAAACTGTTAGATCTAGTTACGAAACGACGAGCCGACACCGTTAAACCGTTGAAGTCACGAGATCCGGGTGGAATCGGGTTTAAACCGAACTTAAGATGAGCTTAGGGTTCACCCTAGCTCAGATCTGGATCGAACGGGACAAAAAACGGTGGTGAAACGAGCGAGATCTCGCTTTACCGGCAAGATCCCATTATTCCGGAAATGGCGGCGCCGGAGATTCTGGTACGAGGTAGGGTAGTGTCAGGGAATGTTCTGACGTAACCCTAGTTCGTTAGCGGAAGCGTAACGAACTAACTCTGATTCGTTAACAAAGACATAACGAGTTAGCAAGCAATTTGTTATGCCTATTCGCTAAGCCAAGATGACGAATTGGAAACATTTCGTTAAGATGGGATAACGAACTAGAGGTAGTTCGTTAAGGGAATGAATGACGAACTAAGTCCAATTCGTGAAGCAGATCGTTAAGGGTTCAGTTTGCTATGAAGTTCAATTAGTTAACCAAACCATGCGAATGAGGTCCAATTCGTTATGATGACCAGTTCGCTACAAGGTCCACTTCGTTATGAGGACTAGTTCGTTACACAGTCCAATTCGTTAAGGACTGGATAACGTACAAGAAGTTGGGCAGAATTACAGAAGTAGTCCCTGGACTTAGATAAGAATGAGATAAATACATAATAGTCCTTTGACTTTGATAAATTATGAAAGATACCTTTAAGGGTGAACGATTAAAGATTAACTAACCGGGTAACGATTCAATGAAGTAAAACCGGCTTAGACGCGTAAGGCTAGTTAGGTAGCAATGAGAGTGGCTAGAGTGGTACTTGATATTCAATTATTGAACAGTTAGACGCGCACAGCTCGAGAAGGAATACTGTTAGCTGAAGAAGTAACTGAGTTCAGGTGAGTTTCTAGCCCCATTTCCTTGTTATGTTTTCGGGGCTGTGTGCATACTCGATGTGAAGTGTGAATACACTTACCTTAAGTGGTAAGTGTATGCTATAGATGTTATACGAGGTAACTATTATATAATGTTTGTCGGTACGTGAACGATCTTCGGATATTGCACGTATCGTCAAGGATAGTGATTGCCAAGTGGTTATTAGTGTGTATGAATGCTATGATGTGACTTGCTTATTATGTAAATGATATGAAGCGTGTTGTAGACAAGTAGAGGTAGAGTGTGTTAGAAGTGGCAAGAGTCTAGTAAGAGTGTTAGTGGCATGACGATAGTACGTGGTAGGGTAAGCCTATACGTGACTACGTCATTAAAGTGGCAAAGTGGCAAAGTGGCATAACGTTATACGTTATTAAAGTGGAAAAGTGGCAAAGTGGTAGGTGTAAATAAGAGGCTAAGTGGTAAGGTGAGCAGGTTAGATAGTGGACTACGTGTCTTCAGATACGTATATGATGCATGTAGTGGTTGTATGATAAGTTGCTTGATTAACTAGAACTCACTCAGCGTAGCTGACTTTTAGTATGCACGCAGGTGAGCTGATTCTGGAAGTTAACATGAGAATGACACATGGCATGGATTGAACGAGTGGCATCTGAAGAAAGAAGAAAAGATGTTTTACAATATAATGATTTGTGCTATGGTATCAAAGAAAAGATTTATTGTTTAGTAATACACGGTTAAAGTTTTATATTCCGCGAAAGTTTTGATTAACTCTGATTTGTAGAACTGTGTTAATGAGTAAATCCGACGCTAAAGTAGGGCTACCGGGTACGGGGCCTTACACTTAGTGACTGACCCATGTAATACATGAGTAGGAATTATAGAAAACGTAAAATATGCATATATGTTTTGAATTTAAATGAGTTGTAAATGTTATATTTATAAGAACAGATTATTTTAGACGAATTATAAGGTATTACATCATGAATATTAATTAAACGGTAAGTGCACCATTTGAAATTAAATTATTATTATTAATTATTATTATTAAATTTATAATAATGTACACATTTACCAAAATTAGAGTCAAGTCATATTAATAAAATATTCAAATTCTTAACCTATTAAAATTAGGATTTTGAAAGTATGGTCAAAGTCCAACTGTAAAATTCGATAATTGTTTAATATAAAAACAATTACCTTATTTACTTTAATATTAACTTTAATTGTTTCAAAAATCAATTTAGTCAACATATATTAAAATCAATTTAATATTCAAACGACTTACCTTAATTCGTTTAATTATTTACTTATTTACTTAAATAGCTTTAATATTAGCTTTAATATTTGAACTAACAATATACAATTTTAAACATTGACAGTTAATTTATTGTAAATATAAAAAGAATTAACTTATTTACTTTAATATTAACAATACTAATATTACTATAGAGGGGAGGAGGGGTAGAGGATGACCGAAATTGACTTGGGATGAGAGGATTAGGCATGATTTGATAGACCTAAACCTCTCCGAGGACATGGTTGAGGATAGGAATTCGTGGAGAAGTAGAATTAAAGTTAAGGATTTTTAGAGAGAATTGAATACCTTAGGGCTTAGACTTAACTTATTTAGGCCACATACCATAATGGTATTTCCCTTACATATATTATTATTATTATTATAATTATTATTAGCTTTTATATAGCTGTTAAACTGTGATCTTATTATTAATATTATTATAATTAGTAGTAGTTTTTATATAACTGTTAAACTTTGATTTCCTTTATTTTGCTTTATTTTCCTTTATTTTGCTTCATACACATGTACTTAGAGCCGATGGTCTCTCTGGAAGCCACCTCTTTATTCTTTTGGATAGAGGTACGGTGTGCCTACATCCCACCCTCCCCAGACCCTACTTATAGCTTTGTTGTCGGTGGGATTTTACTGGGCATGATTGATTGATTGATTGACTTTAATATTAACTTCAATAGTTTCTAAAACCAATTTAGTCAACATATAACCAAAATATATGGATACTTTAATATTTAGACGACTTATTCGTTTAATTATTTACGTATTTTCTTAATTACTTTTCAAATAATTCAAATGTGTTAGAAGTTACCTTAAATTGTCTAATTATTTATTCATTTCCTTATTACTTATTTACTTATTTATAGATTATGGAGTATAATTAATAACTTATTTATGTAAACTTTAATATAGTTAGAAATGATAAATAAATGTGTAATTATAATATATTGTACTATAACAAACATATAGTAGTTATAATATTACCGAGAAATCATGTCGTTTTTACTCCTTATTATGTAAATTTTTGATTTTACATAACAACATCAATAAATAACAGCATCAATAAAACATATAATTATTTGTCTTTAATTCGTTTGAATATTTACTTATTTCCTTATTTAGTTAACATTAACTTATTAACTTTAATCTTTGAAGTAACAATATTCCATTTTAAACTTTGACAATTAATTTATTGTTAATATAAAAACAATTACCTTATTTACTTTAATATTAACTTCAATAGTTTCGAAAATCAATTTAGTTAACATATAACCAAAATATATGGATACTTTAATATTCAAACGACTTATTCGTTTTAATAATTACATATTTACTTATTTACTTTTCAAATAATTCAAATGTGTTATAACTTACCTTAAATCGTCTAATTATATATTTGTTTCCTTATTACTTATTTACTTATTTATAGATTATGTAGTATAAATTAATAACTTATTTATGTAAACTTTAATATAATTAGGAATTATAAATAAATCTGTAATTATAATATATTGTACTATAAATAGAAATAATATCGTTTTTAAATGTATCAAAACACGACATTAATTTTTTTATCAATTTTAGTAAACTTATTATTATGTAAATTATGAATAATTATTTTTATATTAACTTGTACAAAAAATATAACAAATTAACTTATTTACTTGATGGTCAAAAAATATTGAAATTAAGTTTAATATTAACTTGAGTATTTTCGAATACCAAATAAACTTATTCACTTTGACTATCAAGTAATTATTTAGAAATAATTCAAATTAAATTAAAAATCTGTTTGTTTATAAATTAAGGAAAGTCAAAGTATATCAAATGTGTTAATGGAATAATTAAAGTATATAAATTAAAATATTCATGTTAATTTGGTTATTTAAAAAAATAAGGAAAGTGAAACTAATAAAACATTTTGGGACTATAGATTAACACACGCCGGAAAAAAATACAGATCAACTAATCTCGGATCTACTATATACAATAATATTATCTTTTATGTAACAAAATTTAAAATGAATATACATGAATATGCAAAAGTGAAATATACATCAATATTAAAATTAAAATCTATACATATTATAAACTCATGATCAATTCGGGAATTATATTATATGAGTCGGACATTTGCTGAAATAATAAAAACGAATATTAATATTGATATTATGGACTATTTTAAATGTAACTAATAACCGGAAAAAATTAAAGGTATCACCGGAAAATAGATTGTATAAGCCGTGACACTCACCTGAAATTATAAAGTAGAATATTAATGTTGATATTATGCAACCATTGTTATAGGTAAAACAAATATCAGGAACACCTAACCGGAAAAACTTAGCGGAAAAACGAAAAAATGGAATATAAGATTTTGATTAACAAACTAAAAAGAAAACTTGAGCAAATAAATCGGGTAGATAACCTGAAATAATCAAAAGCAACGATTATTAAAGGTATAACACATAGCCAGAAAAACTCAACGGAAAATCTTACCGGAAAAATTAATACGTCCACATATAACCTTCATCGCCGTTTATGATTTACAACCTAAACTGATTTTAATAAAAATCAGTTAACAATGAGAATAAAGATAAAAACGTTAGAGGAAACAATAACCGGAAAAAAATTTAATGTTGCCGGAAATAGATAGATCAAGATCGGAAGTTTATTATAAAATATATACTTACCGGAAAATTAGTACAAATCTACATCCATATTCGTCAGAATATATGAATAGGAGAAAAGAGATCCGACTAAAATATAAAAAGAGAGAAAAAGTTGATTAGGGTTAAAAAATTAAGAAATGTTATGGTTTAAATATGTAACAACCTTGGCAAACACAACATTGTCCCACTCTTAGGCTATCCCACATCGGCCGTGGATAAGAGAGATCACTGGTTCATAAGTAATGTCATGCCTCTTCAATCACCAACGCGTTTTGGGCAACCAAAAACAAAACCGTGAGCTCTTCGTGGGCAGAGCGGACAATATTGGTGGTGCAAGGGGCTGGATGTGACAAGTTGGTATCAAAGCAACTCTTGTGCCGTTCAGGATGTTGGGATATGCCTCCTCGAGGACGATGAGTCCAAAGGGGGTTGTCTGTAACACCCTTGGCAAACACAACATTGTCCCACTCTTAGGCTATCCCACATCGGCCGTGGACAAGAGATATCACTGGTTCTTAAGTAATGTCCTGCCTCTTCAATCACCAACGCGTTTTGGGCAACCAAAAACAAATCCGTGAGCTCTTCGTGGGCAGAGCAGACAATATTGGTGGTGCGAGGGGCAGGATGTTACAAAAAATATGTTAGTGGATGAGTTGGCATTATTATGAAAAGTAATGAGTGACATGGCCTTGAGGTGATATTGATGTGGAGGTCCTAGGAGCTTGACAAGTGGAAAATGCATCTTGCTTTAATAGTATGTATAGATGTAAAAAAATTAATAACTACTAAAAACCTGTTGTAAGTTAAATATGGGGTTTCTATGTTTGAAGAAACTATATTGTATACATTTTATCATTTTGTTATTTATACCGCCCATTTTAATTTATAAGTTACAATAAATCCAATTATATTTACTTTTTAATAAGGTAATGTATTTTATTGCATCTTGATTCTTATTTACATTTAATGTTTTGACTATGTTTTATATGGTACAATATATTTTATGATGTTTAATACTTACATTATAAATTATATGTTTGGCGTATTTGTTACAAAACTTTTTTTTGGTAGATGATAGTTCTATTAAAGATCATATAGGGTTGATTTTATATTACAAAGTCAAAAATTACACATTTATTACAAAGTCATTTACATGTATATGTTTCTGAAATTATGTGTGTGACGTTATATAGTATTATTATGTTTTGATTTTATGTTACAAAGCCAAACATTACATTTAGTTTCTAATATATATATATATATATATATATATATATCTTTCTAATAAAATTTAAATTTCAATTAACAAACTTTATTAAACAAAACAAGTATGCCTCAAAATTACCCAATTTTTAGCGGGTTCAGCATTTTAATATTCGTCTTCCAATCATTTAAATTAAGACTTATATTTTGGCTTAATTATTTTTCTTCCAATTATAATTCCAACTCTCATAATAATTTTTTCCGTTTATGGAAAGATTGTGCTATTTGTAGTAACAAATGCAATTCCGTTTTTATAAAACTTAAACAAAGTTTAGAAACATAGATTTATTAAATCAAATTTATGGTTTCGGTTATCAAATGTCTACCAATAAACTTTTTGTATATTCTTAATATTTAAATACCAAGATGTATACATTTTTTGTCAACACATTTTTCTTTCACATAAATTTACGACACACTAATAATATTGAATACACAATATTGGTTGTTTTAAATATATAGGGAGTTACCATAAATTGCAATATATATAGAGTTTGACATAATTTAATGTATTTTACTGCACTATAATTTGTACGCTTCACCAACATAAAAACCTTTTCTTTATCTTATACCTTATATTTTCGCACGTTCAATACTTACGTTATAAATTATGTTTTCAACATCTTTATTATAGAACTTAGTTTTGGTAGATGATTTGTTTTGTTAAGATCTTATAATGTTTATTTTGAGATGATTTTATAATAGAAAGTCATAATTACATTTTCCTAAATATTTTTATTTATTATCATGAATCTTAGATTTTCAAATTCAAAAACCATTAAACAATTTATTAACCTAAATTAGAGGCTTATCTGTTTATAATTAATTTGTTAGTTAAATATTTGAAACACGTTTTTTGGTAACTAATTAGTTAAAGATGTAGAATTTGTGTATTAATGATAATCACTTTCTTTTTCAGAAATTTAGTCTAACCAATTACCCATGAACTTAGTCAATATTTTGACTGAATCAAACGAACTTTATGAATCAAATTATGGCGATAGAGGAGCAAAACCAGCTATCCCATTTAATTAATTAATTTGGTCGAATTTTTTGTTAATGTAAAACATTATTTATGCCAAAGAATCAGCTTTGTCTTTTCATAACATATGTTTGTCATAAAGTTGCCAACCATAAGTTACCTATGAAAACTTAAATTGTATTTAACCTACACATTTTTTTGATCTCCATTTAACATAAATTTTTTTAACACACAATATGTCAATAGTCAATTTTGGTGGTTTACTATTTTTTTATGAAAGTTTTTCTAATTCTTCATGCCATTTTAAGTTAAACAATATTCTTTGTTCGGAGTATACAAAGGTATGTTAGTTTTTTGTAGAGTAAAATCCTTCGTTATATAATACAATCATATGCCACGTTATATACGTTTTTATTGTCTACATTTTTAAGTTGTTCATATTTTTCATATGATAACCTTATTATATTATGTTACAGATGTTTTCAAAATCAAAGAAGCGAAATATTATTGAATCATCATCTTCCAATAAGAGAAGTAATTCAAACGGTTAGTCAATTTAATATTTTTTGCATAACCTTTAAACGCTACATAACAATGCGTTTTTGAAAAGTGCAGTGTCAACGGCAAGACAACCACTCAGTATCATTTTCAACGTGTTAATATTTCAATTTTTACACGTTAATAGGATTTCATATGTTTATATGCATTTTGTTTTGTTATTAGATTCTAGATGTTCAATAACAAGAAATCCAGATATTTGCAACTTAATGAAGAAAACATATCTGATTATATGGGAAGAGGCTCCTATCACACATTAACATGCTTTTGAAGCCTTGAATGGGACTTTAAAATATGTTTTAAAAGATGGTAACCGTAACAATTGTGAAGATCTTTTTTTTGGGGGGGGGGGGGGTTATTGTTTTTGGGGGTGATTTTGGACAAATATTACCAGTGTACAAAATGGATCACGGAGTGAAATTGTTAATGCTTCGCTTAGTTCGTCTCACTTTTGGTCCAAATGCAAGGTGTTTAGGTTAAAAAAAATAGATGAGGTTAGTTGTCGGGTGTCAATCATCAGATATGGAAGCTATCAGAAGATTTGCAGAATGGCTGTTAGAACTTGGTGAAGGAAAACTTGGAAGTCAAAATGACAGCCAAGGCATTATACATATACCATATGATCTTTTGATTGGTGATTCATCTGATCCGATTTCTGATTTGATTGATTTTGTATATTCATCATTAGTGGACAATTTTAATGATATTAGATACTTTCAAGAATGGGCCATACTTGCACCTTTAAATGAGGTTGTCCAAGACATTAATGGCAGATTTTTATCGTTTTTTTCGTAAAAGAAGTTGAATATCTCAGTTCTGATAGTGTTGGGCCTGGTTTTGATTCAACATTACACTCACCAGATTTCCTAAATGGTTTAAAAATGTCAGGAATGTCTAACCATAGATTGATTCTAAAAGTAGGTGTCTCAATAATGTTATTACGAAATATTAATTCAAAGAACGGTTTGTGCAATGGTACTAGGTTACAAGTAATTAACTTGGACATACGTTTTATCGAAGTAAAAGTTATTTCAGGTACTAATATTGGTTATCGCACTTATATAACTCGTAGTGGTTTAATCCCTTCAGATAAGATACTTCCAATCAAATTAAAACGAAGAAACTTTTCAGTTGCAGTTTGTTTTGCAATGACCATTAACAAAAGTCAAGGGCAGTCACTAGCAAGAGTAGACATATACCTACGAGAACCGTTGTTTACACATAGTCAACTATATGTAGTTTTATCACGAGTGAAGAGTAAAAACAATGTTAAAATGCTTATATTAGATAAAGAATGTAAAGTTACAAATAAAACTACAAATGTGATTTATAAGGAAGTGTTTAGTAGTTTATGAATTTTTATTTTGAAGTTTTACTTATGTTTCTAAGCATTGTAAATTGAATGCTATTTTGGTTGAAAATTATGTTTAATAATCATTTATTTTGGTACTTGTATTATTAACAATCATATATCATATTTATGTCACATCAAATATATATCATAAACTATCTTGTCGTTTAAATTTACGTGTGATTGTTACACGATTTATATATTTCCACCCGTGTACGTATATAAGATAATTTTTTATTTTCCTATAAATAAGGGAGGGTTCAAATGAAAACACTCCCTAAGTTAAAAACTATGAAAACCATTATTAACCAATCAAATAATTTTGTTTTTTATTTCATTTTTATTAATAAAGGACAAAATTGTAATATTTCATCCTACATTTACAAAACTTCAATCTTTGGCTCCACAAATTAAGGAATTTTAATCTCTTTTCAAGTATTAAAACCCAATTTGTAACACCAAAACTCTATTAGTGACTTTAATTGAAATTCCAAGATTTGAAAAATAGGTCGTAGGATCTTCCTCAACTCACCGCTACGTCCGAAAACGAACCGGAGTTCGGTGACTGGTTCAATGCGAACGACAAATCTAGATGAAAACTGTCGGAAACTCGATTGAGAGGGAGGAGATGGTACGCATGGCTTGGTGACTGGTTCAACACCTATTGATCGTCGTATAATGTAGCAATTCAGGGTATCGGTAACGATTCCACAAACGTTTAAAAAGTTGTGTTTTATTACTACATGCCTCTAGCAACCTATAAAAATTATATTTTCAGTTGTGTTGTACTAATGTTTTTTTCTTTTTCTTTTTTCTTACTCTTTCGTACGCAACATGCATTCTTTTAGTTTAGTTTCTATGTTTGGGCTTTGTTTAGATTACTATTATTGAATCTGATGTTTCAAGTGTGTAGTTTCATGTTCATAATGTTACATTGCATCTCTCCTTTCTTGGTTTGTTATATATATATATATATAGAAAATGGTTCAAATAAAAATAAGTTTTTTCTAGGAATGGTAAGAACCAATAAAATTTTGATATTTGGCATAAAAACCTATGGTGAAAGAATAATAAAAGGAAACTATGTCGGTTATAATGGTGAAAGTGTAATTCTAGGAAACTATGACGGTTTTTGGTAATTTTAAATCTCAACCATTGATTGATATGATCCAATGGCTATGATTTATTCTTAGTCTTCCTAAGAAACTAATTATTTTTAGAATAACTCTCATATATATATATATATATATATATATATATATATATATATATAGGATTAGAATCATGTGAGAACTATATGCAACCTCAAACATATATGTAACATCAATAAGTTATATACATATGGTGTGTCAAGTTACATATATGAAAGCTGATATATTATACATAACTTTCACAAGTTACATATATTTAGTCTATCGAGTTACATATATGTATCATGATATACATAAACTTATATATGTACCTATGACATTTTACACATATGTAAAGTATTGGTAGATGTGTTTTTTTTAATTAGAAAACTCCCAAAAAGTTTTATTGTTACGCACAAATATAACTTAGTTTTTTTACATTGGTTAGGAGGGAGGAGCGGGAGGGTTACATATATGTATCAAAAAATGACATATACACACTCATCATGTGATTAAATTATTTAATAATTGTTTATATTTAGGAATTGGAGTATGTTGAGCAAGAAAAACATTTTTGTATCATGTGTAACCCCACATTTACACAAAAAACCCGTTTATTTTACATATAGCTTCATAATTTGGTTTTACATATATGTAGATCATTAAGTTACATATACGTATCTTAGTATGACCCGATTTTAAAATACAAAAATCCTGAAGCAACATGATAAACATATACAAATACATTTGTGTATAAAAACAGAAAAAAAATTTATTAAAAAATATAAATGATAAGGAAATATTAAAAAATAATCGGATAACTATACCTACAAATACGGCAGTGAAGATTAAATATGAAAAATATAACGTATAATAGAGGGAGACTGAGGAATTTTAAGAATTGCAAAAACTGATATATATTTTTTTCTACCGAACTTGCCCTTTAGCTTCTTAAATTAATATTCTTTATATTTTATTTATTTACCTAAGTGCCATAGAGCATATCAACCATTGATCTAATAGATCAATGGTTCAAATTGATTTATTTAGTTTTCTAGAAAACCATGGTTTTCATTGGAACCCTCAATATATATTTATGATATTTCATTATAAGTGAAGGGTATTTTGAGAACTTGATCAGTTTAAAGAACTCGAAAAACTAATATGGACCACACAAACTTATGGTTGAGATTAAATCTAATTAAACAAAACAGGATAGCGAAAAGAATATTTTAAAGTTGTGTAACGATTCATGTAATGCAAACATACACTTTTTGTTAGGAGCGCATATAATATTCAAGTTTTTATATAAAAACAAACCACCGTATAAAATCATACGTTGTGGTGGGGGTGTTGATGCTATATGGAACTTTATATATAAAATAACAATTACTAAACAGTTAAAGTTTTAATAATTGTTTTTTAATATTTTGATGGAGAGATAAGGTGATTATGATTAATGTATAAAATAGGAGGTCAAGGACCTAATCCTTATAAAGTGTATTATTTAGTCGTTAAAAAAAGGTTTATATTAATAAAGTGCTTATGAAAGTTTAAGTGAGTTTTTACTAATAAAAAAAACGTTTATATAAGTTTGATAAAAAATATAAACAAATATAAAATAATTAATCTTACGTGACATTATTTTAATTACTATATATAACAGTTAATCATGGTTTTTCCTCATGAAAGAAAAAGATGGTGTGCGGAAAGGGGTCATCATCAAACATGAGGTTTCTAGTTGTCTAGAAGCTACTTACAGAATGTGTATCCCTTAAGTTTATTGCTACGTTTATAATATTTTGCTATGGCATTTAATATTTTATTAACCAAGTATACCAAACTATTTAAAAAATAGGGATTTATTACTAAACAAATAATTTAGCATTATTTCTAATGCCATAGTGCAGCCCCTTATGCTGCCAAATATAATCTAAACTGCAGCAAATTGTTGCCAGAAAATTGATTTTTAAGTGTTGTCCAGATTGAAACTAATACACACTCCAAAATGCTGCAGATATGCATCCATAATGCAGTAAATAACAAGAAGCATATTATAGCCAAAACATGGAGCTTTATCGGAAAAAAAAATAAACATGAAACATATAAAACCGAAAGACGAGACTAGTTCATGAAGCATCAATTTTGGCTTGTTGAAGGAATGAAGGTGGTTATTTCTTGCAAGGCCACTTGTTGTGACTGTTTTGCTTGCAACTGTTACATGTGACCGTGCTTCCAGTCCTAGTTCACATTTGGTTGACTTAGTTTTTCAACAGTTTTCCTCCTCTTTTTCTTTGCTCTTCTAATCTGCTAATATTAATATTAATAATAATAAAAAACCATTACAAATTTACAAAATTACCCTCATGTGAGTTGGCAAATGGGTGAATATTAACGGAATTAGTTAACATGGCTAAGCTGTTGGAGGTAAAAAAGGAGAAAAAATTCTTTTGCGTTGAAACGCCAGGGACATAGTACTTATTATGAAATAATTTGCGTCACGTGTCAATTACCTAGATTCATGTTTTACACCTAAAATCAATAATCGGGTAATATTGTTTCCTTTTCTTCCACTGATATGCCTATAGTAATCGATTGATAAGAAAATTTAGAATAAGAATCAAGAGTGATTTTAGAAGATTTGTACTTATCTTTTTTATTCGAAAATGAAATGTAATAAAACACGTGAACACAGACAACCATGTCTCCTTCATTTCGACCGAAGACGAGCAAACAAACTGTAATCTACGACCATGATTTCGGGATTTATATCAATGTGAGCGCGTTTCTTTTCTCTCATAAATACAACCTTAAAGTAATAGTGATCGATCACACCAACTATTTATGTTTTTTTTACAGGTGAAGCAAGTCTATCATCCGAAATTTCAAAAAGTCATCCCAAACATGAACTGCAAATAAACAAATTACTAGTTATTTTTTTGGTGTTGTTAGTTTTAAGGTCAACACCGATTGGATATTTGTGAATTATAACTATCTTATTATTTTTTACTTTTAGATGTAATGTAATGCGTTATCCCGCAATAAAAGAAATATAAGCGAATAATCAATTATATATTTTTTTAATGATTTAACCCATTAAGGTCAAGTGTAGTGGGGCGATGGTTGGGGCGAAATGGGGCGACAAGGAGGAGGAACACCAATAAAAAAATTTAATTAAAACAATATATATATATATATATATATATATATAAACATACATCTTCTTCTCCATTTCATACACAATTTACACCCAAATTCTTCAAATAATCTAACAAAATGAATCCTAGAAACAACCTGAACCAACCGAATCCCGTGGAATTCATCGCTACCATGAGAGAAATCATCTAAAAACACGAAAAGTTTGCCGAGGAACTCAACGATGCCATGGGAGAAACCAACAAACAACACGAAAAAAATTGTCGCTATGTTGAAATTGCGGGAAATGAGTAAAGAATAAGAATCCCTCAAAGCGGTCGGGTTACAAGAAGAGGCTGTGTTATTGCAACGACAACGAATTGAAAAAATGCGTGAATATTATGGATATTAATATTTTTTTTTAGGTATGTATTTTTAGTTATGTATTTTTTTAATTTTTAGTTATGTATTTTTTTAGTTGTGTATTTTTTTGGTATTTCTTTTTAATTTTAATACAGTTTTGTTTTATTATTTAATTTTTTTGGCTTTTATTTGTTTAGTTTAATTATAAAAAAATAATAAAAAAGATATTGTGGGCTCAGTTTGTAGCCCCTACACTAGTACACCCCCAAAATCAATTTCTCACCCCTTGCTGACTGGACACCATGTGTCGCACTTTGCCTCAATTTATAGCCCCTCCACTACGCATAGCCTAACCTGGTGCCACTTATAATATTATCTAGCTATATTATATAAAACCATGTAATGATATGCATATCTATATGTATTTTGTTAATGAAAGCAAAATGATGAGAATTGAAATAAGAATAGATTGTGTGGGCTTGAGAAGGCACAACCACCGACCCCACAAACCGCCCCAAGAATGAAAACCTGTTTCCTTAATTCGCACTAGACTACAGGGTTTTTTTTTTTTTACTTATCCATGGACAATGCTTCTACTTTCATCACTAACCACTAACCGGCTAGATTCGATTATCTAAACTAATATTTTATAATCAACCTCAAAATATCTTTGAAATGACCGTGATCAATGGTTAACCAACATGAACATAACCCCACTCCGGATCGAAAACATGTTATTCGGAGTAGGGATAGCAAAATAAAAGCGACTTAATTAAGTGGTGTTTGTAACACCTTAGACGTATCTCACGTAGCCTGAATTTGTTCACAAAAGAGATAACGAGCTATAAGTATGTAACGTCTCAAATATCATCAACGCTTTTCTTTTTTGGTGCATTAAATATGGATTAGACGAGAACTACAATCATGGTTGCATTTGTGCAATCAATTATAGGTGAAATCATGAGCTTAGGTAAAAGAAATAGCATGATGTCGCTCTCACTCTCACTAATACTCATTTGAAATCGTTCGATCCCCTAAGTCTAATACTTATACCCACAAGGAGTCCAGTCACCGGGAGAAGATCAATGTTCCATTTCTTCAAGTTTACAACAAAAATAGTTATTGTCATTCAAGTTTACCACCATTGACGACCAGGTGTTTTATGTTGGAAAATTGTTAAAAATGAGTTTTTAACAAAATAATCTCTCCATGTAGTTCTCAAAGTAATTTATTTCTTCATAAAATCTGCATGATTTGTTATATATACTACAGCTTGGCAATGACAATAAATTTCCGTAGAGCTTTTTTCTTTATTGGCATTATATATTTCATCATTAGATGCGGTTGCGTCTATGTTTGAATCAATTACATATGGTTCAAGATTGAAGCTTTTTGAAAGTGACAAATCCTCTTCGACAAAAGCAGTATACTCGGGACCAAATCAATACCGAATGGGAGGTTTGAGAACACCGGCGTGCCCCTTTGTTACCGAACAAAAACCTCACGACGGGCTTAGTACTTGCCTATCTCCACCCCACTCTTTCTTCCCTTTTTTCTCTTTTATTTTTGTTTTGCTTATTTTAAAAATGGACTTGGATGGTTGCAAGGGTTTTGAGATGGATTGAGATTGTTGTTGGATGAATAATGAAACAACATGACGCTGACGTGGACGAGAGAGTGTGTGAAAAAATGATGAAAAAGTGGTTTGGGACGTCAAATGACTTTGGGACCACTAGCCAGAGCAATGATAATAAGGTACTTAAAAAGTTAGGTATACATACTTGTCATAATACTTGTGTAAACTCTTAGTTGGAAACTTTAGAGCACATATAAGCATGCAAGCAAGAACACTCCGTTGGTGTTGGGATAACTCAAATTGGATGTACAAATCCCATAATGTATAACATGGGAACTCATTTCCAACAAATGACTACCCTCTTTTAAATATTATGTAAAGCACAAAAGAAGAAATAAAATTATCCTTTTTTATTTTTATAAAACCAGAAAGTGTTAGCGGCATATACAAATTCTTTTGGTGGTGTACATGTCTCCTCTAATATTATAGAATGGAGTTTTCCTTACACTCAGACTCGTCTAGATTTCAAGCAGTGACGAAGCTTGGACGAGTTCGTCGAGGGGGTGTATTGTAAAAATCATATACTAGGGGGGCTGGCCTCAATTTTTCGGTATAAAACGGGTAAATATACACTACGTATACAAATTTTCGGACGAAAAACGGTCAGTTTACACTACCACGCAAAAAAGGGGGGGGGGGGACCCCGACCCTAAGGAAGTGTTGTCCCTGATTTCAAGTGCCCAAGCAAGTATTGAAAACTGGACTCTTATCTATAATTTTCCCACAAATATGTTAACTTTTTCTTATTTTGGTATAATGCTTACATCAAGATAGAAGATAAACGAGCAACAAGCTGCGCCGCAAGCTCTTTTTGAATATCAAAACTCAATTCTTTAAAATAGGGTAGTCAATTTGACGTTCAAATTTCCATGTTTGTTCTCAATTGATATGGGTTAAAACAAAAAAATGGTATTGAACTAATTACAAAACACATATGGGTTAAAAAAAACAATATCATAGCTAAACAAAATGGGTATTAGACTATCATTGTTGCCTGTTGGGCATATATTCTTACCCAGTTACTTTATTATCACTTTGTTTAAAAAAAGAATTAGGCATAAAAACTATAAGTGTGTTTATTTACTTGTTATTGTTATAAAATTTTCATACACACAAATATAAGTTAAAGTTTCTGGCTCCGTCATAGCGGGCCCTAAGTGGAGGTCGAGGCCCGCCCTGCCTTAGGGAACAAGTATTCACATGTGGATAAAACGGTTTTTGTAATTTAGTTGTTCTCATGAAAGGGTTTTGAGTTATACAAAGTTTTTACCGTGCTAGTTTGATTATTGAATTGAGATCTGATTAATATATATGGTTGCATATTTCTCCCTATACGTTTGCTTCTTATAAGACTATTTATCCGAGCTATCTATGTAGATATATTGGGTGAAATATATATATATGTAGGATGGATTAAGTGAATGAATATATTCTTAAAGCAAAAAATAACGGTGGAAGGTGGCGTGATATTTGGTGTGGCGCCGTCCAAAACAAACCTTTCATTCCAAATCCCACAAAACAAAACACATAGCCACCCACGCACCCACGCGCAATCTCTTCTTACTTTTTTTTTTCTCTCTATGTATAAATACTCTCATTCTTCATTCTTTCACCTTTAAAGCCATTTAGCTAACGATCTCCATTTTGGGTACAGCAACAAGACAATTCTAAGATTTTATTCGTAAGTTTCTACTTGTTTTTTTACTTGTTATGATTATATAAAATGCCTTCGGGTTTGTTCTTTTCCGGTTCCTATATTCTCTTGGGTTTATTGAACTATGTAAATCTCGTATTCTTGAGCTTTCTTCTTATTTTCCACCATGGGAATCGTTTGTGTTTATGTGCTGACTGTTTTTGCTACACCACTTGATTCCTAATCCTAACATAGTTATTGAAATAGTGGTTGCTAATTATTCATAGATAGAAATTAATTACATGAACTAGAAAATGACATTGTATATTGCAAAAGATTATTCAATTCATCTTCTCTTTGATAATTTATCAATGTATCATGTCGATTTATGTATCATGTGCTAGTGTATGCCCGTGTGCCATGTATTTATCCCCGAGTACTCTCATTAGGAAACAAGCATTTTGTACTGCTTCAGGATGACACACATATATCTATGTTCGTATAATAAGTTTATGATTATTTTAATTAAGTGTCTACAAGCTACCTTTAGATAATCCAGCCTTTTGGAGTTTTTTTATGGTTTAGTGTGGAGATAGGAAGAACTTCATTGTTTGTGAGTTGTACGTTAGGTGGTGCATGGGAAATGGTGATTCTGCTATCTTAGATGGCGCAATAAGCACTTGATGATTGGAGTTGGAGACGTGGCAAGCTTGGGTGAAATCCGCTATATACTCAAATTGCTGAACATGCCTTTTCGCAGCAGCCACCTTGCATGCCACAAGCTTGTTTGGTGGACACGTGGCATGCCCGGTGGGATATGCTATCTTATATGGCAGAATCACCAAAACAAAAAGATTCAGCGACATTATGCATCCTCAAATCGTGATTCGAAATCATTTATAAAAGAAATATGGTAATCAAAAAACGTTACGTGTAGGTTTTTAACTAAACGATAATTTTTAGTTAATGTAAAGTAACTAAAACATTGTGCTTTTGTAGGTGTCTCACACCCTTATATTAGTTCCTAGGTCTTAAATAAACAGCTTAGAGACATGATTAGTTAGGTTGGAACTGAATAATATATATAGGAAGCCTATGTTTACATATGTTGATATAGTTAAGGTGTTTGATAAATAAAGCATATATAATTTGGGGGGTGGGGTAGTGGGTGAAGTGAGACCATCCATGACCTTATGATGAGGAAACATGGAGTGACATGCACTCGAAGAAAAGAACACACAACACGACATGCTTTACCTTGTATATATAAACATACATAAAGTCAATGTTTTCGGCTTATCTAATATTGCCTTTGTCTTATGTTTTTATATAAGTTAACACCGCCTTTTCTCCTTCTCAAGTACTACACTTACATCTTTTTCTTTCTTTCTTTCTTTCTTTCTTTCTTTCTTTCATATTTAATCATTTTTCTCAAAGACGTAAAGTTAGGACTTATAACATCTCTGTCATTAAATTACTATTATATAGTAGTCGATTATATTAAATGTTTCAAGTACTAGGGACGGATCTACCCCTTATCGTATAGTATAAAAATTACCCCTTATCGTATAGTATAAAAATCTCAATGGATTCTTTTGAATATAGTGATAGTCAACTGAGAAAAAACTATAACACCTGATGTGACAATATTTTCTAAGTCCGCCATAGTTGGTTTAAGTTGATAACATATATATGTTTTCATTGAGATATAGTTTGTTAGTAACAAAGTTTTCTACTTGGGTTTTGCATTACATAATCAATGATGTATTAAAAGAAAATTAAGAAGTATTTACTTAAATAATCATTACTTATGTCCCAAGTAAACCTTATATTGTCTTAGCTCATTTTATCAGGAATATATATATAAATAAACTTATGTTTGAATAACATATAAACAAATACATATGTGTGTGTGGGGTGTAGGCCTATATAATGAGCAACAACCATAGGTGGCTACTAAGTTATTTGTAGTTGAGGATTTTAGCCATATATTCTTCATGTAGGGAAGATGAGTTCGTTAACTTTTTTGTATTTTGTAATTTGAACAGAATTAAAAAGGATATATACATACATAATAAAGAGATGGAGTTGGAGTCATCATGTGTTCCTCCTGGATTCAGATTTCATCCGACTGACGAAGAACTTGTTGGGTATTATCTAAAACGGAAAGTCGAATCCCTGCATATGGATCTTCATGTTATTGTTGATCTTGATCTTTACCGAATGGAGCCATGGGATATTCAAGGTACGTGGCTCTTCATTCACCCACTTTTGAGCATACGCCAACATAAGTTTAATCACACTTTAGAAAAAAAACATTATTTTTAACTGTTTTGGCTTTATATATATTTAGTGTTTTTTAGAAATAAATGTTTTTAACTTTTTAGTTAAATCGCAACACATAGTCTACATGTCAATCAAGTTTGGATTGAGATATAAATAACTGTTCAAAATTACATTTTAAATCATAAAAGTATATAGTTTATAACTTTAACCTGTTACAAGTTTATTACAACACCTAATTAACATGCTTTTATAATTTATCAACTCGTCTAACCCAATTACAATATGATTACAATACACCGCGACCTGATTTGACCGGTCATATACTTGTCCCGTTTAAACAAATACTACGTTACACCACAGTTTTATGGTTTTTAACATGTATAAATAATTAAACAAGTAAATGAATATGCACAGATTCAACAATTTCAACCAGCCAAAGGAACTAATCATCACCTGTGTGATGCACATAAAGTGACTTCCTTTAGATGATTTTAGACATTGTAAACATGATTAATTTCAATTTGTTGTGATCAGTTATTCAGTTGTGAACTTGATGTTTTAACAAAATAGTTTTGCCGTAACGATTTTATAAACATACAAAAAAAAAACACAATTTATTAAATTAAAACGATATGAACAAAAAATAAAACATATGTATAGTCTGTATAGAAGCATAGAAGTGTTACCAAATGATCAATGCTAGATTTTCATTTAATCTGTTTATATCATGTGAGCACAGGAAGGTGCAAACTGGGATACGAGGAAGAAAACGAGTGGTTTTTCTTCAGTCACAAAGATAGAAAGTACCCGACAGGGACAAGGACAAATAGGGCAACATCAGCCGGTTTTTGGAAGGCGACAGGAAGAGACAAAGCTGTTGTATCGAAAGACAGGATCATCGGCATGAGAAAAACACTTGTTTTCTACATCGGGCGCGCACCAAATGGTCGGAAAAGTGATTGGATTATGCATGAATATCGCCTCCAATCGTCTCAACATTCCCCTCCTCAGGCACGTTAATTCCCATCCTGATCAAATTTAAATAAAGTATAAGTACATGATTATTTTCTTAATTCATCATGATAAGTGCATGCATGTTTATAACCAACTTGTAAATGTTTATATAAACATGCTGCCATTTTTCAAAGTATTCCATTATGTTTAGTGGATGGCTGTTGAGTCGATGCTTTGAATGTGAAAGCTTCCTTAAGTGTCAATATTCTTAATTGATAGCATATATAGCATGCACCTACTTTAAAGTCGTCAAGTCCCACTACTTTTCCACTAATAGAGGTTAACCTTGAAAGTTCGTTATTTAACATAGTTGTGAAATAGTAGTACACATGTCTTCCTAGATTAAAAAGTATGCAATTAACACAATTGAGTAACTAGCTAGGTAATAATCACTTTTACAAGTAGACGTCTTTTTACAAGAAATTAAGAAAAATAAACACATAAGAAAAATATGGATGTCTGTCCATCTAGCATAAATAAAGCTCTAATACATGCCAAATGTCTTTTTTCTTAATGGTATCAAAATGTTGGATAAATATTTGTTTTTCTCTAAATTAAGGATGAGAGTTCAAGTCCGGTTGTGAAGAAAATTTTGTAATTTAAAAGTATAATTAGTAAATGTTGAGTTGTTATATTATTAAAAATCAAAAATTGAATTTAGTTAACACTAAAACTCCCGCCCTATTTGTTGCAATATAATGCATAAGAGTATGAGACTATACGTGTGCTTGATTTAACGTTTTATATTGGGTCCCATGAAGCCAAGATATGGAATACAATATAAACAAATGAAATACATATTATATATGTCACGTGTTGTTTAGAGTGTATGCATGAATGATATATGTACGTGTACGTTTAATGTGAATAATTTCTCCAATTCATATTCAAAATACAAATTTTTAAAATCATTTCTGTTATTGCAGGAAGAAGGCTGGGTGGTTTGTAAGGCATTCAAGAAACCAAATCCAATTCAAAAGCAAAGGTTTGAAGCCTGGAACAACAATATCCTACTAATCAATGATTTTAGGCGACTTGCCCCTTCGCAGTCGTTCCATTCGAATCCATCAACAGATTCACATCAACATGACCCCTTTGTCGATCCTGCAAACCACTTGCTACTCGAACAATCGAATGTCACTTCAAGAGGCTTAACACATGTTGAAGATCGCGCATATGATCACTTTAACCATAACGACGATGATTGGAATAGCATTGCAAAACTAATCGACCCTGACTTAGACAAACCCGTCATGCCATTGATGGTGCAAAACAACCAACTCGATTCTTGTGATCAGATCAGCCACCTTTTTGGATACATTTCTGATTTATAATCTTGGGGAATATATAAGCCATGTAATAAAATAAGTTTATCAAGTACTAGATTGTTGGTGTTAAATGTTGTTTTCATTGAAATTGACATAAAAATGTCAATGGACATAGATATTATTAGGTCCCAGTAGAGCCCAGTTGGACCCGCAAGACTCACCTTGAAGAGGGACGTCTGCGCAAGGACCAACTGCTTCCGCGGGACCCACCATGCCCAGAGATGAAAACCTTACGCGCAGTACGCCAGCTGTTCCCGCAGGAAAGCCTCCCAATGGTGAAGTACCCCGCCTGTTCCCGCAGCTGCGGATACAAGCCATCAGGGAAGGCTACCCGCACTAATAGCAAGCCTACACGCACAAGGCACTAACTCTTGATACTTCAGTAATGTCACCTGAAGGAATGAGCAAGGCGGGAATACTCCCGCCCAAATGAGCCAGTCCGTATGCTTCTGGAAGATCTTTTGTACTATACCTGCCAAGGTATGGGCAAAATAGACAAGATCTGACCAAAACAGCCCTTGAACCAATCACAGGGTGACAGCTCACCGACAACAGTACGAGGAGCACCCTCTAGTACTGTCACATTTAGCCGCTGCCTACTCACCAACCCTCACTGTGGGACGTGCGTAGCCTACAGTTGTGGAACAGTGCATAGCCGGCAGTAAAGGAACAGTATACAGCCGGCCTTGTCACTATCAGCCGCAGCCTATCCACCAACCAGCATGGCTTGTGCGTAACCCACTGTTGGTAGAACAGGAATACTATTCAGCCGGCTGTACCTTCTTGGAAACCTACCTTCGGCTATAAATACTCTAACACCTTGGAATGGTAAGGACATGATCTGATACCTCATTATCTTATCTTCTCTAGCAATCTCTTAATATACACTTATATTCAGAGCAATCTAGTCTGATTCTCACACCGGAGGGTGGTCACAAGGAGGAACCCCCCCCCTTCTCAGTGACGAGCTTACGGTGTCTGTTTTGCAGGTCACCTGAAGAACAACTTTCTTTGCTGGACCTCATCCTCGTGGGAAACATCTATTTAACCCCCAGATTATCCGTAATCTGCCCTGGGTCATTTAGTGTTTCTTCATTGGCGCCATCCGTGCATAAAAGCTAGAACTAATTCTTAGTTTTTTCAAAATTTGTGAAGAAATGGTTAACGTTACTCCGGTCCCAAAGCCAGTAAGTGACCAAGAAACCCCGGTAACCACAACCCCAGCAACTGGGGGGAACACCGGCGGTTATACAAATTTTACGAACACTACCCTGGTTACCCAAGCCGGGACAAGTGCAGTAAACAATATTTCACTGGGGTTCACTGATGCCCAGTTGGAGAAATGGACGAGGCTCCCTCGCCAAATACTCGATCAAGTTAAGGCGTGGGCCGAAGCACGTCAGAAAGAGTTCCAAGCTGAGTTGGATGAACGCTTGCGTTCACTTCAACAGGCTGACGAATTCGGCAGTACTCGCCAACATCTCAACATGAACAGTGAGTGCGAGTACTCGGACAATGAGCAGGAAGAATCCGATACCGACGCAAACCCTCGCCATAAGGCGAAGGGAAGCGTAAAGAAACGAACTTCCAACCGACAAGGAATTTTGGAGAAACCTTTAAACCAACGAACGCGGGGAGAAACCCACGTGACTTCTCCAAAACCTTTAGACCAACTGCTGCAAATGCAGGAAAGTCCAAGTTTGCAAGGGACATTGCAGAAGCAATCGCCCCGAGAAGTGCCAAACAAATGTCCAACATCGGCACTTATGATGGTCTATCCGACCCAGACGATCACTTGAACAGATTCATTGCGGGGGCAACCGTCAGCAACTGGACGGAACCCACGTGGTGTTATATGTTCCAGATGACACTGGTTGGAGCGGCCAGGGCATGGTTCGATCGTTTACCGGTCCACCACATCTATGATTGGGCGGACTTTCAAAACAAGTTCAGCCAACACTTCAGCCAACAGAGGAAATATACTGAAGAACAGTGGACGATCCTCAACTGCGTTAGAGAGGAGGATGAATCTTTACTAGACTTCATCACTCGCTTCAACTCCAAAAAGCTGAGTCTGGGCAACATAAGTGAAGATCTTGTTCGCGCCGCTTTCATCCAGGGCGCCGAATACCCAGAGCTTATCCGCACGTTGACGGGTAAGGATGGCATGCCATCCACATGGGATGCCATCATGACGGCGGCCAAGCGCTTTGCCGAGACAGAGAAGCAACTGGGAAGGGATCTTCCCCAGAGTACACACCTCTACACGCAAAGGACCAGAGAAAACAATGTTCGGATCGCCCGGCAGAACAAAAAGAGGAAGCTAGGTATTTGGCAGTCAAGGGTAAACTTTGACACCTCATCCAGCTCTCGCCCTCTTGTTGGCGGAAGGGATAACACACACCTTCCAAGCCGAAAACACCGGTGGACGCCACTCACCAAAAGCGTCAAGGAGATATTTGCCACCGAAAAACTACCATGGCCAAAGGCTCCATTGATCCGGCAGCGACCTAATGCGGATCAAAGCAAATCCTGTGACTTCCACGGGACAAAGGGTCATAGTACGGAGGAGTGTACATCCTTGAAGGATATTGTTGAAACATTCGTCAAGGATGGAAGACTTGCACACCTTGTGGCATCAATCAAGAAGGGAGGAAGGAATGATAACCGGTACAGAGGCAACGGATGAAAGCCCGTTGACATCAGCATCAACATGGTTCATGGCAACATCAGAGGAAGAAAAAGGCGAGCGACAGAACCATGCGCGTGGAAGGAAGTTGAGGTGCGCTTCCCGCGAGTGCCAGGAGGACCCAGCAAAGAAGGCCCTATCGTCATCAAAAGCCAGCTGGGGCACTACATCACTTCTCGCACTCTTGCTGACAACGGCGCCTCGTCAACGGTGATGTACAGGCAGTTCTTCGACAAGCTAGATGACGAAGACAAGGAACGCCTGGAAACGGTCTACGCCTCGATGGAAGGGTTCGACGGCAGCACAAACACCCTCCTGGGTATCCTATCTTTCCCCGTCACTCTTACAGACGGGAATCACTCACGCACAGAAGATGTGGATTTTGTCGTGATGAGGAAGCCACACCACACATACGACATTCTCTTCGGGAGAGACGGAATGGCAAGATTTAACGCCGTGGTATCTTCAGTCCACGGCATGATGGGATGGCCAACAGCTGAGGGTGTAGCGATGATCACCGGCATTCCCCAGGTATGCATCGCATCTGTCTCATCTAAACCCAAACCAAAGATGGCTAAACCAACCATCACCGAACCGGAAAGATGGGCCTTCAATGGCAAATACCCTGACCAGGCCGTTACCATTGGCCCAACAGTCGTTGATCCCACGCGCACCTTACTCAAACGCTTACTACAGAAAAACGCTGACATCTTCGCGTGGACACCAGCTGACATGACTGGCGTACCCCGAAGTAAGGCAGAGCATAAGCTCAAGTGCGACCCGGCTGTTACGCCAGTCGTACAAAAGCGCAGAGTAATGGGGCCAGAACAAACTAACGCGTGTAGAACCCAAGTCAAGGAACTCCTTGACGCAGGCATCGTACGCGTTAGCAGATATCAAACATGGGTTGCAAATCCCGTTATGGTACCGAAGAATAACAAACAATGGCGCATGTGCATAGATTTCAAGGACTTAAACAAAGTATGCCCCAAAGATTGTTATCCGTTACCCGAAATTGATCTTAAGGTGGATTCGTTAGCACCGTTTCGCCTTAAATGCTTCCTGGATGCGTATAAGGGGTACCATCAAATCCACATGGCCGTTGATGATCAGGACAAAACCGCTTTTCGGACGCCCGATGGCACATTTTGTTACCAAATGATGCCATTTGGACTTAAGAATGCCGGGTCCACATACCAACGCCTGATGGACAACCAGTTTCATGCCCAAATTGGGAGGAACTTGGAAGTCTACATGGATGACTTGGTCATCAAAAGCCCTGACGCAGAAGCGATGTTGAAAGACATCAAAGAAACTTTCAACACGCTCAGGAAGATAAACATGAATCTCAACCCGAGCAAGTGTGCCTTTGGGATGGAAGAAGGGAAGTTCTTGGGGGTCATCGTCACTAAAGATGGCTTCAAAGCGAACCCTGAAAAGGTCGAAGCCGTTATCAAAATGGAATCACCTACTACCATCAAACAGGCTCAGACACTGAATGGACGACTAGTCGCACTTAATCGCTTTTTTGCAAACCACGCGGATAAGTCATTTCCTTTCGTGTCAACGTTGAGAAACTGTTTAAAGAAGACGCACTTCCGCTAGACACCAGAAGCGGAAGCAGCTTTTCAGGAGATTCGGTCACGCTTGATCGAGCTCCCAACGCTCACAGCACCAGAAGCGGGGGAGGAGTTAATCCTATACCTTTCCGCAACAGATAGAGCAACCGGGGCGGTCCTGCTAGTTGAACGGAAAGGCATCCAGATGCCAATCTATTATGTCAGCCGTATCCTAACAGACGTAGAAACCCGGTACTTTACCCTCGAAAAATTAGTCTTAGCACTTATACACGCTTCACGCAGGTTAAGACGATATTTCCAGGGTCACCCAATCACCATTCTCTCCAACTTCAAACTTGCAAACGTTCTACGCAAACCCGAGTTATCGGGACGCCTAGCCAAATGGGCAATTGAGTTGGGGGAATACGCGATAAAGTATAAGCCAAGACCAGCCATAAAAGGCCAGGTTTTGGCCGACTTTATTGCGGAAGTGCCTGCATCGCGGGAAAAAAGAGTGTCAGGAAGAGGCTCAACCCTCTCCAGCACAGGACATCAATGATGTCTGGCGACTCTACACTGATGGAGCAGCCAGTAACGAGGGTTCAGGCGCAGGGTTGAAACTAACCAACCCAGCAGGCCAAGAATACACTTACGCTATTCGACTGGATTTTCCAAGTACGAATAACGAAGCCGAGTATGAAGCATTCTTGGCCGGGCTGAGAATTGCGCGTAAGATGGGAGTGAAATACTTGGAAGCCCACGTGGATTCCATGTTAGTAGCCAACCAAATAAACGGGACGTACACGGCCGTGAACGACACAATGGCCCTGTACCTCGCACAAGCAAAACCCTTATGCGCAATTTTAACGATTGCAAAGTCATACACGTCAAGCGTAGTGAAAACAAATCTGCGGATGCGTTAAGCAAGCTTGCATCATTAGCCTTCACCCACTTGGGAAAGGACATCCGCATTGAACTCCTCGAGGCACCTTCAGTCCCGCACAAGGAAATTTGTGTCATCCAAACCGGCACAGAAACGTGGATGACACCAATAATAAATTACCTTGCGGCAGGTATACTACCAGAGTCAAAAACACAAGCAAGAAAACTACGCTGTAAAGCACTGAATTATCAACCCATCGATGACATCCTTTACAGACGTAACTTTCTTGGCCCACTCTTAAGATGTGTGGACAACCAAGATGCTGACTACCTCCTAAGGGAAGTACACGAAGGCATCTGTGGAGTACACGCAGGTCCACGCGCTGTTGTAGCTAAGCTAAACAACGCGGGATACTTTTGGCCGGGGATGCATACGGATGCGCTGGCATACATCAGAAAGTGTAGGTCTTGTCAGCTCTACGCACCCAACACCCATCGCCCGAAGAATGAACTTGTTCCAGTCACCTCTTCATGGCCATTTCAGAAGTGGGCCATCGATGTGACAGGCCCATTTCCTACAGCAGCAGGAAACGTTCAGTTCCTAGTGGTAGCCATCGACTACTTCACCAAGTGGATAGAAGCAAAACCCTTAGCCCAAACAACCGCGAAACATATCAAAAAATTTATTTGGGAATTTATTATTTGTCGTTTTGGACTTCCACAGAATTTGGTGAGCGATAACGGCACCAACTTTGCTGACAAGAAGCTACAAAAGTGGCTGGAAGAACTTCAAATCACCCACACCTTTACCTCAGTGGCGCACCCGCAGGGTAATGGTGAGGTAGAAAGAGCAAATAAGAGCATCGTCGAAGGCATAAAGAAAAGACTCTTGGAACACAGATCCGGCTGGGTGGACGAGCTTCCGCACGTCCTTTGGGCAAACAGAACGCTGAAAAAGGCCAGTACGGGAGAAACCCCATTCAGCCTCACTTATGGCACTGAAGCCATGGTCCCGGTCGAAATTGGTTTACCCTCACCAAGGGTCTTGATTCAGCCAGAAGACAATGATGCGGAAAGACGGTTAGACCTTATGCTAACCGAGGAACGCAGAGACTTAGCCGCAGTGCGTGAAGAGAACTACAAGCGACAAATGCAAAAGTACTACAACACGCGGGTAAAACTCTGCAACTTCAATGTAGGAGACTACATACTGCGTAACAACGAGGCTTTGAACCAACAACGCCCAGGAAAACTGGCCCCGGTCTGGGAAGGGCCATACATTATCAAAGAAGTTCTGGGAAAGGGCGCATACCGGCTCGAAAGGCTCGATGGCACTCCCATCCCAAGAACATGGAATGGAGCTCAATTACGCAAATGTTACATGTAGATCAATTCCAAACTTGTAAAGAAAAGGCCTAGAGCCACTTCTAATGGAAATGATTCTCCTTTCACATTGACGCTGATGGTCTTACATTTATACTTAATGAACTTTCCACACTGATATGCCGGTCTTCACCGCATACATAAGTGGGAAAACAAGTCGTTGCGTGTGGAAGGCGGCAAAACCCGCATAAACACAAAAAACGACAAACCTTCACGCAGGTCAGTCATAGGTAAAGTTTGGTGATCCTACTAAATGAAAGTACCGGTCCTAACCGCACAAATCATGATAGAAGAAACCAAACTAACCTATTGACAACCACACGTCGAACGGTTAACTTATTCAAAATACTTAGAAATTTTCTAACAGAACGATGAGGAAAACCTACACGCAGGTCAGATGTAGGTAAAGGTTAGCCATCCTACTAAGTGCAAGTGACGGTCTTACCCGCACAATCACGAACGAGGAAGCAAAACTTCAGCCTATTATCTACCACGTTCAAAGGTTAACTTATTCTAAACACTTAGAAAATTTCAAAGGAAAAGATGGGGAAAACTTCCACGCAGGTCAGATATAGGTAAAGCTTAGCCATCCTACTAAGTGCAAGTGACGGTCTTATCCGCACAATCACGAAAGAGGAGGCAAAACTTTAACTTATTATCTGCCACGTTGAAAAGTTAACTTATCTAAGTACTAAAGAAATTGCTAAGTTAAAACAAAATATGCGTGAAATAAACAAGGCAAGGAATTGGCAAATAATCTTTATTCCATCAAAATTCAAATATTACAGATTGCTGGGTACATACCCGCATACAAAAGAAGCTATACAAAAATAAAAATCTATAATGGTGGAAAGGGATCTTCAGGATCAAGCTTCAGGACCACTTCCACTTGGACCCGCACCATCAGTAGAGCGTGGCGGTTCAAGGAAAGCTTTAAGGATAGCTAGCCCATCATCAGCAACAGCAACTTCGTTCACCTTCTCCACCACCGGATGCGGGAAGGGGGCATACTGATTCACTGCTTGGTCATATACAGCTTCAGTATCAACGTCATATAAAGGGAAGTTGGAAGGCGGGATGCCTTTCTCAACGAACCCTAGACCAAGCAGGAAGCCGGCCTTTTCCCCATCCTCATGAGAAGCGTTGAAGGCTGCGCTCATAGCATCGTCATAAGACGTATCCGTGAAGACCCGATGCACAACCTACAAAAAGAAAAAATACAAGTATCAAAACCTTTTCTATTTACAAAGAAAAGCGTAAAGATATAATGAAATTAAACATACCTGAGACAACGCTTCTCGAAGAAGCCATTCCTTGGCAACCAGAGCCTCCTGGAGGGCAGCTTGAGCTTGGTTACGGGCGCGTTCGGCTTCACTTTTATTAAGGTTGGCAAGCAACACTTCCTTTGCAGCAGCCTCTTCGACGCCCTTTAGCTTCCGCTCAGTGTGGTCAAGCACGCCCCTCTGGTCCAAGATCTCTTGGAGCTTCTTGGCGTCTTCCATAGCCAAGGCATCATGAGCCTGCTGGAGCCTCTCTAGCTTGGCTTTAAGCTCCTCGTTCTCAATGCGTAGAGGCTCAGCAACAGCTTCAGCCTTGGTGGCCCTCTCAGTTGCGTTCCGTGCAGTTTCCTTGGCCAGCCGAAGCTGTTCGTTAACAGCTTGGGCAGCCTTGGAACGGGCCTCGAGACGGGCCTGAACTTCAACTTCAAGGGCCTTGAACGCCTTCTCCTTTTCCGCAGCCACTGCGGTAAGCCTCTTGTTCTCCTCCCGGACAGCCCGCGCCTGAGCTACTTCTTGAATACGAGCTGCTTTTAACTTGTCGTTTTCACGACAGAGCAGCTCGACGTGCGGCTGCATCCGGGCCAGGAGAATCCGAAGCTCGTTGGTCAGCCTACCCTCCTGGTAGCTAGCCATTGCTTCCCCCAACGCACCACTGGGAGCTGCGTGACGAGCCCACTCCACGCACTCCACAGGCGTGCGAAGGGTTGTTCCTCGGCGGATGTTCCATCGTGGAACATACACTTCATTGGAATCCGACACTACAAAAAACAAAAAGCAGTTAGGAAAAGATGATATATATAAAAAAAAAAAAGAGGCCAAAAGAACCCTACGCACCTGTAGGGTCGACAACAGGCCGATAGCCGCCAAACCCATCACCTGAACCCAAGGGAAATCCGTCCAAGAGGTCAGGCAGATGGGAAGGAGGCAGAGGTTGGCGAGAAGGCCCAAGCATACCTGAAGGATCGGCCGTCGTTGCCGATGACGGAGAAGGCATGGTGGAGGCCGCCGCGGTAGAAACCAACGGAGGTGAACTCACCGTAGGTGAACTCACAACCGTGGTCGCCGCTGCGGAGGAGCCCGCAGAAATAGTCACCGCCGGCTCAGTGAAAGATTCAGTAAATATGGCACTGACAGCCGGCGGAGATGTCATCACAGTTGGAACAGTTGGCTCAACTGGGTGAGCAACTGAACCAACTGAAGCAGGCGCAGCCGCCTGGGTCATCGCCTCAGGTAGGTTGACCAAGCCTACATTCATGGGTCCGGAGGTGCTCCTCCCCACTCCACCCTGGAATGCGGTAGCATCCACGCCTGCACAAAGAAGATATAAGTATAATGGCGGAAATATATGAAGTTAAAAAGTAAAGGAAGTTTGTACTTACGGGTTTTCTTGAGCCTAAAAGTGCGAACAGGCGGGGACGAACTTGATGGAGCCGGCTTCTTCACGCCGCTAACCGTCGTTGTCCTGGGCTGCTCGGAGGTGACGGTCGTCTCAGCCTCCGGAGCAGTGGTCTTAGCACCACCAGGGTTCCCCGCCACCTCCTCGCTTTCGGTCTCTAAATCAGACCGATGCACCGGATCGGCAGTGGAGGCAACCTTCGCCTTCCCCTTCCCGCCGGCAGCCTTCTTCTTCCGCACCAACGGAGGACCATCTGCGGATTCCTCATCAGAAGATGACAAGATTAGAGGAATTCCAGCAGAGGTTTCAGCATTGAGAGGTCGAGGGTTGAATAACGCCTTACCTGGCCGCGTGGCGCTCAGAATAGGGTGGCCTGGCGGGTAGACCTCCACAAACCGATCCCTCGTTTGCTCCAAGATGGGCAACTCGTTCTCATCGAGAGCACGAGTACCCATCCGAGCGGGACCATCACTCTCCCGCGGCTGCAGGAGAGACTGCAAGTCGTTCCCCTCTGAAATAAAAGAAACAGTTAGAAGACAAACCTATATAAACAAATAAGACAGAGCATACCGTAAGGGACAGAGTTCAAACCGTATTCGAGGACGATGGGAACCTGTGACGCCTCCTTCCACACCCGGCTCATCCCAAGCATCACCATCCCAGACTCCGCAAAGCGGTACACCGGAGTCTGGATCCGGGAGATCTTGGCGAACCATTCCGCCTCCTGGTAGTTTGGGGCGTGAAGGGCGGGGAGTGCTATCCCATTTTTAAACGTCATCGCTATCGGGACGACGCGAGCGGAGATATAAAAAAACTCCCTCTTCCACGACCGAAGACTGCACTCGGTTGCGCAGATCTTCAGCCCCTTGATCCGGTTGACCAAGGTGTACCACCCCTGGATGCACCTCCAAGAATAGAAGGTCATCAACCGGTCAACATGGGGCTCCACGCCCAGAATGAGGCACTCCCACTCAAAGTGGCGGATCATGGCGATCGCCATCGGGTGTACCTCCGTCAAATGCACCCCGTGCCTCTCCAAGACACGGTATACAAACTTCGTTAATGGGAACCTGAGATTCCCATAAACGAAGAATGCAGCGTACACCCCTATCTTGCCCTTGGGGGCATCGTACACCGTCTGGTGTGGCTCCGGAAACTCAGGCTCGAACGGCTCGAGCATGAACTTCCGAACGATGTACTGAAAAAGCTCAGTGGGAAGAGCACACTGGCATTCGCCAGCAGGGCTCTTATCATCTTTATCAGACGTAGACGTCGGGATATCGACGTGCACGTCAGATTCCTCGGCAGCAGCTTCGAAATCGTGAGTAGAAGACATGGTTTGGAGGTAAAGGAACGATTTCAGGAGAATGCTTGGCAGAAAATATTCGCCGGAAATCGTTTACAAGAAGAGGAGTGAAAGTGTGAATTACAAAGGACCCTCTCCCCCTTTATATACTCATCGCAATTAATGCGATGAATTTAATGCGGAAGAGAGAGAAATCACAGGTGCAATGAAACTATGACACGCGGCAAAGTGCAAGCTGGCAACAGCTGTTGAAAGGACGCGTGCCATTAATTTCGCGGCCACGCGCCCGAAAAATCGCGCCCACGCGCCTGAAAAAGCGTCTGGAATGACCATGTACTGTCACGTCGCCATAACTTCCTGCACGTCCTGACACAGTCAGAAGAAACCGTCGGATGACGTTTCAACAGTTTGGACTGTTCTTATCCTTTCACCAACTCTTCGAATTTCAAAATTTCAAAAACATTTAAAAGTAAGCGGGAAAATACCCCTTACCTTGGCAACCAAGTAACTATAAGACGGGTGCGGGAACAGTGTTAAGGCAAAACCCTTCACATACTTAGCACCCGCAGGGAATTGACGCCAGGAATACCTTGGAAGTAAAGTAACCGTAAGACGAGTGCGGGTACAGTGTCAAGGCAAAACCCTTCACATACCTAGTGCTCCGCAGGGAATTGAAACCAAGAAGGATCTTCTGGGCCATGCTTGCGGAAACGGGAATAACATCCCCGCATAGCGGGAACGTCGAGAACTATATTGTTTGAAGCTCCAAGATGGAATTGGTGGTTTTAACATAATTGATCACTATGTTCAAAACTACCAAAACCTCATGGAGAATCCACACAAGTGGGACTCAACGCTCCTGACTTGCGAGGAGGTTACAGACCTACCCGCATCATACCCAAAGATCAAGCAGGAAAGTCGGGAATTTCTGCAAGTGACATTAGGAAAACCGCGGGAAGAATCCCCACGGAAAACCTTAAAACTAAAAACCCCTTTCAAAACCCCTTGCTAAAGTCCAAAAGTTCACCTCATTTATTAATAATTCATGAGAAGAACATTGGACTGGGGGGACTTGAAGAGGTAGGTCCCAGCAGAGCCCAGTTGGACCCGCAAGACTCACCTTGAAGAGGGACGTCTGCGCAAGGACCAACTGCTTCCGCAGGACCCACCATGCCCAGAGATGAAAACCTTACGCGCAGTAAGCCAGCTGTTCCCGTAGGGAAAGCCTCCCAATGGTGAAGTACCCCGCCTGTTCCCGCAGCTGCGGATACAAGCCATCAGGGAAGGCTACCCGCACTAATAGCAAGCCTACACGCACAAGGCACTAACTCTTGATACTTCAGTAATGTCACCTGAAGGAATGAGCAAGGCGGGAATACTCCCGCCCAAATGAGCCAGTCCGTATGCTTCTGGAAGATCTTTTGTACTATACCTGCCAAAGTATGGGCAAAATAGACAAGATCTGACCAAAACAGCCCTTGAACCAATCACAGGGTGACAGCTCACCGACAACAGTACGAGGAGCACCCTCTAGTACTGTCACTATTAGCCGCTGCCTACTCACCAACCCTCACTGTGGGACGTGCGTAGCCTACAGTTGTGGAACAGTGCATAGCCGGCAGTAAAGGAACAGTATACAGCCGGCCTTGTCACTATCAGCCGCAGCCTATCCACCAACCAGCATGGCTTGTGCGTAACCCACTGTTGGTAGAACATGAATACTATTCAGCCGGCTGTACCTTCTTGGAAACCTACCTTCGGCTATAAATACTCTAACACCTTGGAATGGTAAGGACATGATCTGATACCTCATTATCTTATCTTCTCTAGCAATCTCTTAATATACACTTATATTCAGAGCAATCTAGTCTGATTCTCACACCGGAGGGTGGTCACAAGGAGGAACCCCCCCCCCCCTTCTCAGTGACGAGCTTACGGTGTCTGTTTTGCAGGTCACCTGAAGAACAACTTTCTTTGCTGGACCTCATCCTCGTGGGAAACATCTATTTAACCCCCAGATTATCCGTAATCTGCCCTGGGTCATTTAGTGTTTCTTCAGAATAGTATTGCAAAACTAATCGACCCTGACTTAGACAAACCCGTCATGCCATTGATGGTGCAAAACAACCAACTCGATTCTTGTGATCAGATCAGCCACCTTTTTGGATACATTTCTGATTTATAATCTTGGGGAATATATAAGCCATGTAATAAAATAAGTTTATCAAGTACTAGATTGTTGGTGTTAAATGTTGTTTTCATTGAAATTGACATAAAAATGTCAATGGACATAGATATTATTAGTTGGTGTTGTTATATTTCTATAAATGTGTTTTATAGCTATAGGTTATTATGTTACTTTGTATGATTGTATTGAACAGTCCAAATTTAAAATCTAGCTACTTGGGTATTTAGTAGTACCATCTTGTTTTTAGTAACTGTTAAATGGTAATATGTGCATTTTCATTTTCGTTTGAACTCCTTTTTCAAATAAGATCATTGTGTCAATCCATGTCTTATGTTTATATATATTGCATAAAAGATAATTAATAGATAAGCGTATACTGTTGCTTTAATAAAAGTGCATGTAGCGTATCGAAATAACAGATGACTTACAAGTCTTATGTTATTGGGGCAGTGATATGTTGTTTGACGTTCATCGATATGTTGTTAGTCGTTCATCACTATCTGCGCTGATACATGTTAAATTATATACAACTGAGAGATTGTTGGATCTATATGTTTAAGAATAAACTTATGACAAAGACATGTGATCCTTTAAGATCAAACACTAGACAACCTAGTCAACTACGCAGGCCCGTCGATGAAATTTCGGGTGCCTATGCGAGTACTAAAAAAGGGCCCGACTATGTGAAAAAGAAAATTTCAAACATCAATGATAATTATGATAACAATAAACAGAACACAATTAAATTGTAGGCTAAACCCAATTAAAATACTCAATTACCCCATAGTCCATTAACATGTGTGTTTATGTTTAAATGTTTAATGGGCTATTTAAGATTACAGTTGTATTTTGGACAATTGGATATGTACGTTTGGGTTCTTTTTTTTTTTTTTTAATAAAAAAGTAGTGAGTTTTCAAAATTCCAGGCCTTCTGCGACATCGTACCCTAAGGCCATGTGTAGTGGAGGGGCTACAATTGGGGGCGAATTATGACACGTGACGTCCAGTCAGCATGGAGTGGAAATTTGTTTTTGGGGTGTAATGGTGTAGGGGCTACAAGTTGGGTCCACAGTGTGTTTTTTTATTATTTTCTTTTTATAACTAAACTAATTAAATAAAAACCAATTTATTTAAATAATTAAATAAAAATGCATTAAAATTAAAAAGAAATACAAAAAAATTAAAAAACATAACTAATAATGCATTAAAATTAAAAAAAATACATAACTAAAAATATTAAAAAACATAACTAAATAACATACTAATATCCATAATATTTGCGCATTTTTTCAATTCGTTGTCGTTGCAATAATGCGGCCTCTTCGTGTGACCCGGCCGCTTTGAGGGATTCGTATTTTTCACTCAATTCCAACATTTGGTCAATCTTTTCGTGTTGTTTGTTGGTTTCGTTCATGACATTGTTGAGTTCCTCTCACATTTTTTTGTTTTTTGATGATTTCTCTCATGGTAGCGGCGACTTCCACGAGTGTCGGTTGGTTCGGGTTGTTTGTAGGATTCATTTTGCTAAATTTTTTGAAGAAGGTTTATGTTTATATAGATGTGAAATGAAGTAGAAGGATATGAAATGGTGAAGAAGGTATATGTTTATATAGATATATAATATATTGTTTTAATTAATTTTTTTTTATTTTGTACCGTTTGACAACGGTCAAAATAATAAAATATTATTTTCTCAAAGTTTAGGCGATAAAAAGAATCCGCCCCGCCCCAAATCGCCCAAAAATCGCCAGGGGGGGCGGTGTTCTAGCCCTTTGCCGTCCTCTCTCGCCCCCAACTCCCGCCCACTACACTCAGCATAAGAGGCCGCCAAGGCCCGACACACCTCTTAGTCAGCCACAACATGTTTAAATACATTTTAGACGTGATACAACACTCAAGATTGTCCGTGTTGTTATAAATATAATGGAACTATGTTGGTATAATGTCCGGTATAATAAATATAATCATTTTTCAAACTCATATTACTACAAGAAAACTGAGCTTTCACTGACGTGTTATTCCTTAGCAATTTCGCCAGTGAAAATCAACACCAATGGAACTTCGTCGGTATAATACCCGTGTAGACGGAAATTTCCATCGGACTTTTATCCAACCTTTAACTTATTATTGAAGGAAAGATAATCTTTCGGTTACTTGTAAGATCTTTTAAATAAAATAATTTAGAATTTTAAAAAAATAATTAGAACAAAAAGAACGACATTTATTGTTTTATGGTTTTACAAAAATCGAACTTATGGTTAGGTTTTGGTTTTCTATGCAATAAAACAAACCAAACCGAATTTAAAGATTTACATTTGGTCCTTCTTTATTTCAAGTAATTTAAAAAATTTAATAAATAAGTAACTTAAATATTTTAGCTTAAATGTATAATAATATTTTACTTATTAATTAACAAAATGATTTGGGCCGAAAATCACTATTTTGGACCAAAATATTATTCCAGCCTATAATTTTCAAACTTAAATAGCAAAATCAAAACCAAACCAAAAACCTGATAAACCAAAACCGAAGGGTGTTCAAATATTTAAAATCAGATTTTAGTTCGATTTTAGCCCAAAATCAACTCAAATCGAGCAGTACATGCCCCTAATATAAAATCAAGGAATCTTTAAAAAAAGAAAAGTCAAGTAACATAGTAACATGTGATGCCATGAGAGACGCATCTAGAGTAGACAAAACAATTTGGAGGAGACCCTAAGAAGTTGCATAATAATATAATAATAATACCCCTCCTTGTTGGAAATCAGTTTAAAAAGCTTTTCATTTTGTTGCTTTGGGAAAATTATTTTCAAGATTTAGTTTTCAGCAGCACATAAAATCATAAAATAAAATCAAAGAAACAATAGTAGGCATCTAAAATATGTACTACATAAAAATCAGCTATAACATATAGAAGATTGTTTTAAGACAAATTTCTATGTAAAAGGTCTTTAAAACCAAAATATCAAACATGCACTTCAAAATTAACAGAAGAGAACACTGAACCGTGTTTTGCATGTTACCCTCACAAGTAGTGCTTTGAAGGAAACAACAATCCAATCGATTAAATAACCAGATCTGTTTCAAGGTGTACCATAATTGCCCGTTTAGACTTGTTACCCAGAAAGCCCGACCCGGTTATAGGTATAAATTGACAGTGTAAGATTACTGAAAATACCAAAACACAAACTGATAGGACAATACCATAAAATCAAAGTAGCTATAAATATAATAAAAAGAAAAAACCATCAATTTATTTATTCAAATACAAAGCTATTGCTGACTACCTAAAATGCAATGTCGAAACATAAAAAATAGAAATTTCGTCGTTATTGATCTTTGGAACTCGACTCCCCTCCGTTCTTCCACATGTAATTACACGACCCTGATAACAGAAATGACAAACTGTCCGACTCGTCAAACATATTTCTAGAAAAGTCTTGGAACGGTGAAAAACAAGCACTCGGCTCCCCAACAAGCCCGGTTCCACTTGGCTCTCCAACATCCCCGGATCCACTTGTAACATTTGAGTTGAAATTGAAATCAAAGAATCCAACTTCCTTAGACCCTTGAATATTATTATTAGTATTATTACTATTATCATCTTGATCATGTAATTGACCAACTTTAGGTTCATCCAAGGGTATTGCAGGTGTGTGCCCTTGGAAAAGAGAAATATGACCGAAAAGCTTATCTTTTCTTGAAAAAGTTATACCACACGAACAAAGCCACCTGTCTCGTCCACAATGCTTCTCGTGCGTTTTAAGATCCGCGATAACCGAGAACTTCTTCGTGTTGCAACGACTACACATGAAGCTTTTATCGCAATGACTTCGTTTATAATGATTCTTCACACACAGTATAGTCTTCAAAGGCTGAAACTTCTTATGATCTTTATTCCTCTTACAACCAACAAACGGGCACGAGTATCTTTTAACAAGCTTTGCTTCCGACCCAGTTTCCTTATGCGGTTTTGCTAACGCTGCAGGCGTTTTATACTCGTCACCATGACCTCTCATATGCATTCTTAGATTGGCGTCACGCTTGAAACCCTTTCCGCATATACACAAAAATGCGTGTGCGGGGCCAGAATCTCTTCCTTTTCAAGCTGCAGGATTTCATAAGATCCCGGTGGGAGATGCTCACCTTCTTCCACATCATCGTCATGGTCTTCGTGAACATCCATATGATCCACATGATCGGTTTCTGCAGGATGATCCTCAACTTTGCTTACCATATTCCTAAGAGTATTACTATCACTATGATAATTATGATTACCATTAGCATTACCATTACCGTTATAGTTATTATCGGACATGTTGACTCCATAACCGACAGACGGATTTGCATTCGGGAAACGATTGACCGAAGGAAGAAGACTACCTGCGGTCGATATGAGTTGAATAATAATTGAAGTAAGATCTGCAGTAACGAGCTGCTGCTGTTGAATCAGAAGCTAATCCGGTTGATCAACAGATGACTTGGCTAGAATCAAGTGCACGAGTTCCCGGAGCTGATGAATCTTATCTTCCATGACGGAGAGGTTACCGAGCATGGTTTTGGGATCCCACAACTGAGATTTCGATGTTTGTTGTGGAATGAAGTTGACTTGGGTCAACGAAGGTTGGAGTGTTTGCTGCAAATGTTTTCTGATGATGGAATCGTAATCGAAAACGGAGGGTTGGTGGGAGTCATAAGGGTGATGATTCATTACACTAGAGGTGTTTTGGGGTAAATGGTTATTGTTTCTAGCGTCCATTTGTTAGATCTGATGCAGATATACACAAATTCAAATTCAAATTCAAATTCATAATCAGAATCAGTCGATTAATCAATTGGCAGCCTAACAGACTAACAGTTGAGATTAATGGACAGCAAATAAACATTTAATCCTCAATCGAATTAATATAATAAAATAAGAATGAAAATTAAAAAAAAAAGTCAACTAGAAAATAATAAGCATGAATAAAATTGGGGGCATGGGAATGGAATGAAGAAGCAATGAATGATAATATCAATCAAAAGCAGAAGCAAGAGAGGGTTAATTATTACCTGATTATTATTGATATTGAAGAAGCATGAGTAAGAAAATGAAGATGTTGATGAATAATGATGAAGATGATAGATAGGGTTTGAATAATAATAATAATAATAATAATAATAATAATAGAGGAGAAGAGGAGGAATCTGACTTGGGATTGTAGAAACAAGTGACGATGCTTCCACCTCTTCTTTCTTCACCTTTCTTTTTTTCTTTTTCTGAATATTATTATCTGTGAATACTACAAAGCTGTCACTTTTATCCGAAACCCAAAATAAGAAAACACGTATCTGAACTCAAACTAACCCGACCTAAAAAACCCGAACACAAGAAAAGATTAACCCGAGCCTGAACCGAAGTAATTTGGGTTGGTTCTCGGGTTTGATTTATAAGTTTTAGGTCAACTCGAATAAACTTTTAGTTTTGAAATTTAATATATATATTTATGCATAATAGGCTTAGTATTAGCGACTAACGTTATCAGAATCTGGTCATAATTGATTGTTGTCATCACAACTATTATTGATTGATTGTTTATTGATAGTTTATGTTTTCCGTTTGTTACTAATAGCAATTGTAATCGAACAACCAAATCACGCCCGATTGAAGACGATTGTGGTTCGAGTTAGTTTTACTCTTCTTTTGGATTGTTTTATCAAGTTATGTAAGTTTATTAATTGATTATTTGCTTACGAGTAAATAATAATATGTTGTTTTAATTTTAGCATTGTAGGTTTTAATTTTTTTTTGTTTTTTGTTTTCTAGGATACTCGAAACCTGATTAACCCAACCCGAATTACTCGAACCCGAAAAACACGTGAGAGATTCGGGTTGGGTTTCGGGTCAAGATTTAAAACTTTGAAACTCGAATAACCCGACCTGAAAAACCCGAAACCCGAAAAACGAACCCGAAGAACACTCCTAGTGAATAATATGGACGAAACGACCCGGCACGAAAAATATATAGGTTTTGGGTTGACTGACATAATATGTTTTAATAAACATGTCAATCTGAACCCGACCCGTTAAAATGTGGGTTAACCCGTTAGCCTGTTTAGGAGTTTTAGGGAAATTAATATTTTTTAGAGATAAAAAGTGTTGAATTTAGAAGTTAAAAACTCAAATTTTTAATTTTTTATATATTTACCTTTTATAAATAAAACTAATTTTTTTTAAAAGACTTTCATCCACTTGTCACTTACGACATTCTAATTCTATTAGTTATAAACTTAAAATAGTCTATTTATATTTTATAGATCATTTTCAATGGTTTATTTGTTTGTTCGTATCTAAGCTAAATACGTAACAATCAAATTTATTAATTGTTAACAAGAGATAAACACACAAAAATAATTTAATCTATCATATATTACTAAAATGTTTTATATGAATAAAGAATAATTAATTATTAAAATTGTTAGTAAGTCACTTGGTATTACTCGTAATCATAATTGAAGGTAAAAATGGGTTGAACCGAACATGACACAAATTAAAACGGGTCGACCTGATATGACACGAAGAAATATATGGGTTGGGTTAGGGTTAAACAATCTCAACACATTAACCTGATACCTATCAACCCATTAGCCCGCTAACCTGACACAATAGACATTCCTAATGAATAAGGAAGCAAGCGGTTCAGTTAGGTTTGGGTTTCTCAACCTCATCTCGACTTTCTAAACCCAAGTGATTTAACATATGTGCTTACGCACATGGACGACTTTCGATCTTTGTGTTAAGTAAAGTTGTTTTGACTCTTTAAAAACAATTATTTTAATAAATATAATTTTTAATTTTAACAACAATCACTCATCATCCTAGTACTAGCAAACAAAATTTTAATAAATATATTTTTAAATGATATGAAACTTTTAGAAAAAACTTACACGACCACCCTATCAGAGTGATGATGTTTTCTAAATAAATAAGCTAACAAATTAAAGTTGTATGCTCTTTTTTAAAAAGTTTTGTTACCAATGCCATCTATATTATCAAGGTGTTTAGAAGAATCCAAGACGTTTATTTTCATTGTAAAAATGTGTTTACTATTCCTTGTATTTGTGTCATTAAATGTTTAATTATAGTACATGATGAAGAAGTAGACGAGGATCAGAGATATTTCCCCGTACATGTGTTTAATCACTATAACCAGTTAGTGGTTTTCGAACCATATTAGCATTTATTCTAAGCAAAGTACGAGTTGTACAGGTCTCGAGTGTTTAACTTTACAATTGTTATTGCTTTTATTCGTGTAGAATGCTGGTTAAAATCTCTTAACTTGATCTGAATATTGTAAAAGTATATCTTAGATGGGTTGTTTTGTTGTCTTCGTTTTTTGTTGGCTTTTATGTTTGATGGCACCAACACTTTTGAGGTTTCGGGATTGTAACGCTACACTACTGATATTTTACCGAACTTTTGCCTACGGTACCTTACCAAGTATTTTCGGTACCAGTATCAGTATTTTTTATCCCTAGTATGGTCATCAATTGATACATACATGACTACATTCTCCAACATAGATGTGACTTTTACAAACACATTTCATGAACTTTAAACAAGTTCCCTATAACACAACAAAATTTCTAAACCTTCAATAACAAAGCAAATTAACAATAGGCGAAACTGCCTGCCGATCATCATTTCTGCTTAGACTTGAGAGGAACTCCTTTATACATTTGCACTTTTTCTTTCAAAGCGTCTCGCCTGGGGCGTGCCACTATGTTGTTGGGATCAAACAGCAGGGCTTCTTCAAACGCCTTTAGAGCAGATTTGTAGTCTTTTTTCTTCTCGTACGCATCACCCAAGTTGTTCCAAGCTGTCACATACCCTGGCTGAATCTTCACAGCTGTTTCAAGCTGAGATATTCCCTTGTCGGTTTTTCCATCGCGAACGTAGCTCACACCCAAAGCATTGTAAACCTGACAGATATCAAAACATTCTATAAACTATACCTGTTTTGACGTTGACCATTTAAAGGGAAGTTATAACAATAAGAGAAATTTTCACAAACGGTCATTGCAAGTTTGGTCCCCAGGTTATAAAAATTGCAAACTTAATTTAAACATTTGTGATAGGGTTGCACGTTAAGCTCCCATCATTAATCCCAGTTAGTTTTTAATAGAAAAGTGATGTCATGTGTCATTCATGCGAGGGTGATTGTGTCTTTACAAATTATAGACCCTAATAATATACTCTTTTAAACTTCAGAACTCTTAACGTGACTTCATCACCTACGATTATGCACTAAACCATCGGTTTTGCACAAATTGAAGGTGACGAATTCGACATTTGAAGTTTTGGAGTTTGAAAGAGTATTTTCTTAGGATTTCAAATTTAAAAAGTCACAATCACCCTCACATGGATGGCACATGACATCAACATCTGTTAAAAACTAACTAAGATTCACGGTGGGGACTACACGTGCAGCCCTCTTAAATGTTAGGACTAAGTTTTCAATTTTTAAAGCCTAGGGACCAAACTTGCACTATGGTCAACCCACAAGGACCATTTTCACAATTTTCTCTGATAGTGATAATAAATTAATAATAGTAGTATCAGTAGTAATAACAATATTAATGTTAATAATAATAACAAGAATACCTGTGCAAGATCCTGGTCATCTCCATCCCATTTTTCAATTGCTTGATTCAAGTACTTTGTAGCAGCTGGATAGAACTTCCTTCTTAACATCACCGCCCCGAGTTCAAACAGTTCCATTGAACTTGCATCACCACTTCTCACTTGTTCCTGTCATTTTAATATCAAATTAATATAAAACAAACCAGACTGACTAGTTATTATGAGTTTGGGTCGTAATATGAATGTACCTGCAACTCTTTAGCCGAAAGATCAAGTTCTCTGCGGACAAGAACTTGGCGTATGACAAAAAAGGTTCCAACACCAAGTAATCCTAACAGCAATAGAAGGTAGGATAGCTGGATTCCTAATTCAAACAACTCCCCAACCTCATAAATAGGATTCATTTTGAGATTTTCAGTTGCTGCCATTGCTCCTGCCGCGGATGTCATTGATCCACTTGAAAACACTGCCATACTAATCAATTTCTTTCTCACATCTTTCTCACCAGCTAATTCTGCAAAAATAACTGACAACCAGAACCACTAAGAATCCATATATATTAAATCTACTGCTGGTTCTTATCCTATATATTGATTGATTGATTGATATAGGGTGGGGGCGTATTTAGCAAATCATGCCTTTGTTCTTATTCCTAAAACTGTGGTAGAGACTAGAGTCATAGGCCCAAATGGCAAACGTAAGTTAAGGCTATCCTAGTAAATAAACCTAATAATAATAATAATAACAGTAACAAGAGTATAATAAACATTGATCAAAATAAGTTCCAAAAAGTGAAGAAGAAGAAGAAGAAGAAGGTTTATGGCATTACCATCATGAATTATAGGTAATGCGTGTATCTGAAAAGTCCCCATTCCTCTTCTACTACATGTCTGTTTAAAGAAAGATAAATGAAAACATAAAACTCTAAATTCATATATATATTAAATATAATAGTTAGTTTTAGATTAATAATAGTATCTGTTATCTCCAGAAGTTACAGAAACCATAAGAAACAGAGTGAGAGAGAGACCTGAAGGAATAGATGATGAGGAGTGAAGCTAGGAAGTAGCTTGTGAGGATTCAAAACAGAAGAAGAAATACCAGAGGAGGCAGTTAGCTTCAGCTTCAGCTTCAGAGCAGGTAACTGAAGGATCATCGTCGTCTTCTTTCTTTCCAAACGGAGAGTCTGGTTGCTGCCTCAAGATAACTTTATTATTATTATTATTATTATTATTATTATTATTATTTCTGTTTCTATTCCACTTCACTTCACTTCACTTCATTTCATCATTTTATTTAATTATTATTGGCTAAGCAAGAAGAAGAAGAAATTAAGTGTGTGGTTCATATTGTTTTGATTTTTCAAGCACAAGTAATTGTCTCCGGATAGATGGATATCGTCATTTTGTGCTTCCATTAGATATTATAAAAATAATTAGTCAAAGTTAATATTAAAACTATAAAAACAGAAAGAGAATAAAAAGAAAAAAAAAACCCTCCTAACTCCACCTATGACCACCACAGCTATCACTATCTCATAAGCTACAAAATTAAATTAGACTTTAATTTACCAAAAGTAGAATAAGGTTTGAAAACTGTTTATTAACTTTTTCAAAACCGTTTTGAAAAGACATATTTTGAGACTTCTAGAAAACTGTTTTTTTCTATCAAAAAGTTAAAATAAAAATGATTTTTTGTAATTGTCAAACACCTTTTAACTTATTAGAGTCTCAAAGACACTCAATCATCTTATCAGCTGTCACATTTGTTGGTCAAAAGAGTGCAAGCTCACAATCTCTCCCATAAGATTTGATGGCTTTTATGGTTGGAGAGAGTATCGATTGCAAAGACAAACAAAAGCGCCTTAGATTTTGTTATCTATGTGCAAAAAGTCGAGGAAGATATTTAGGGTCGTCGAAGAAACAATTTAAGTTTTAGGAAGCTTCATCAAACTGGTGCAATCATTCTGGAATATGGACCGGTGCTGAAATTCATTAGAGGTTTTTTGAGTTGTTGCCCGGATTTTAGGTTAGGAAGTTAGCACACCTATTAATTGAGATTTTTCATGAACACTGAAGAAAATACATGTTTTTAAACTTTGATACCACATTCAGGGAAGCTATATACCGACCTAAGACATAAAGAGGTGGTGCAATGCAAGATTCATACATGGTTTGAAGTTATAGACTGATTATGTATGGCAATACGTCCCTTATCACAAAACAAGCGACTAAAATTACGGTTTGGCCGAAACCACTTGCAAAAATGGACTTCCAACTATCACAACGAATCATTTTGTACTTTAAATACACACTCATCAACACTCGTTTTATATACTTTCAAATCATTAAAAGTTTCAAACACCTTGATTTGTTTTCTGAAAACGGAGTGTTACACTAAGGACCGAAATGTGTAACATGTTAATATAAAAATGATCGTTTAATACATGAAGTTTAAGGTCAAAATTTTCAACCCAAAATAGACCTAAAGAAACACTGTTTACTCTTTAATTTACTAAACTTTCAAACATAATCACGTTATAAATGTTGAAGTACTGAAGACGATATAGAAATAAGTTATATGGTGTTTATTCTTTTCTAAAGGATGCTTTTACATATAATACATAATGCCTCTAGGCTCTAGCATTAAATGAATTTGTGCTATTTCTATTTAGCTATTAGAGCATTCACATCAGCATCCCCATTTATTATTTAATATATTTTATAATATTGGTTATATTTGAACTGGCTGGAAACAGTTGATTTACTAAGGTCTTCCATGCCATTCAACAAATAATATATAGAAATCAAGTATGGAATTACTTGAGTAGTTTTGGAAGTAGAAACTTATTAAATTTCTTGATAAAGAAGAAGTGAATTGCGACACCAAGCAACGGCAATGCTGACAGGATCCATGTTGATCTTCTAGTTTGAAGTAACACTTGACTCAACCATTTCAACAGATCTAACGTCTTTGTTTTAGGAGGGGTGACCACATGTTCATGTGCAACAATTTTATCATCATCATCATCATCATCATCCACTTTTGACTGATCATCACTTGTTAACGGCTCATGATTGCTGATTGCAGACACCATTCCGTTCGAAACATTAACATATGGGCCTTTATCAACACAGGATTCTTCTTCTACTGAATGTGGAGGATTCTGTTGACATGTTTGTTGGTTTGTTAGTAACATCATCCATCATACACTATTAGTATTATTCAGCAAAATAAAACAAGTTCAAGTTCAACTCGCCTTCTTTTGTTTATGCATGTAGGGGCTGTTGTGCAGAACACCAAGGAACTCGTTCACAGCTCTCACCCACCTGTCTTATGATGTCATCATTAAACAAACAAGCAAACATTCTAATACAATCAAACTTCAACTTACCATAAAGTAGATCCAGTAAGACCCTCAAAGAAAGCAAGATGTCCACCATGTCGTGTCACAGCCAGCACAATATTCTTATTTGCTCTATGAACGAAGAATAATAACATATTATTAATCTAAATTTGCTTTGGTTAATTTATTGTATGCGTGAGAATACCTGCACTCGTCCCAGGGAATTGCCTCCCAAGTACATACAGGATCATCTAAAGCACTTATACATAATAATGGAATACGAACTTTTGTCACATACTGAGCACTGCTACAATGCCTATAGTATGCATCCACAGTCTTCAACAAGAAAAACAAAAGGTCACTTACAATATCACTAATATGTGATGTTTAAAGTGGTAAACTAGGTAAGGTAAGGTTTACCTCATACTTCCCAACTAGACGGGTCGCATAATTGTCAAAATCCCGGATGGTACGTGACTAGAAAGGGGAGTAACAAAGATACGTTACATAATGTTGTTTATGTTCCATATAACCAACCTTTTAAAATAATATATAGAGCCTACTACCTTGACAATACCATCCCAATCCCCAAGTCTTGAATAAAGTGGTTGATGCCTGCAATGAAAAAACAAAACTCAACATGTAGAAACATCTTATTATAATGAATAAGTAACTTGGGTAGCCACATGTCGACTTTTGGTGAAGTTTAGATTTTGGTTTCCTGCCTCTCTCTCCTGTTATATAGTAATGGTCTGACCGCTTCAAGCGCTCTTTCACCTCCCAAAGAGCAAAGTTGACTTGATGAGCGCAGATGAGGAAGCGGGAGCAAGAAAACCAAGAAGATCTTTCTTGTCCTTCTACTTAAGGGGCAAAGAGAATCGCTTTTGCTACTGAGAAAGCGAACGGTCAGCGCGAAGGTTCAAGACTTAGCCGAACGTTAGCGAAGCTAGATTCTCATAGCGAGGCGCTTCGCTAACATTTTAAATAATAAAATATCAAGATTATAATAATATTTTATTAAAATTTACTAAATCATAAGATTTCAATTAGGTTATACCTTAAAATATAGCTTTATAATTCTTAAATCTTCATTATTTGTTATTTATAATTCTTAAATCCACGTTATTTCATAATTAACCAATGGCTGATGACATCAACATACAAAACTTCATAGAAACTGTTGGTCTCAGGTCGGATTTATTCAACCCATGTAATAGATGGGCTTGTAACCTTGTAACTATAAAGTGGGAAATGATTCAATTAAAAGTATGGAGCACATACAGTTGTGCGTACTCTTGAAGACCAACAGTAAGAGCCCTGTCATAGAACTTTTGAACGGTCCTGCGACATATGAATCTAGACCCAATCTGCCAAATAATAATATCATGTTAAATGTGAAGTGGAATGATTTGATTATTCTGCAAAAGTAGAAAACTAACCAACAGGTCCCAAGGACAGCAGACGGCAACCGCTCCAGCAATAGGAATATCCTCCCCATATTCTCCGAGATATTTTACCTGTCACAAGAAACATTCTGAAACCAGAATGACAAATTGGATACTTCGCTTAAACCAGAAAGTTGTACCAGAATGTTAGCACCAATGCTGGTCCCGACTATAAAAAGAGGTGCATCGGGATATTCGTGATGAAGGTGGTTGACGACGTCTCGTATGTCATGTGTCCACCCCGCATTATAGAAGCAATCTGACTGAATTAAACAATTAACATCAACTTTACTTGAGTGTTGAAAACATTACAAGACAAATGAACCAAACATAGAGTGCAGAAAAGTACAACTCACAGTAACAGAAATTCCTCCAAGTCCACGATGATTACAAACAACAACATTCCATCCTCGCTTTGCTGTCGAGTAGGCAAGATGCTTCAGGTACTGAAAACAAAATTATGAACAATAAGGATTGTATGTTAATTCATTTTATGAAATACAAGTGCAGAGTGTAACACATTCCTAGTGACTGAGAGAAAGAAACAACATATATATGTAACACGTATAAAAACAGATAGTCACATACTATCTTATATTTCTAGGGAAATGACCATGAACATCAAAGCGCAGAATTAGTAAGAAAGATCATAATTGTGACACAAGAACGTACTTACCCTCTGGCAACACTCATATGGTATTTGTTTGTAATTAAAAACCTATAATGAGTAAGGTATGTAATCATTACAACTAACATAGCACTACAACAGAAATGGTATTTATTTATCAAAATACCCGTAAGAATCAAAACACGTTTAGTAAGCATGCAGACTTGACATTGACCATGTTTGCAGACAATAATTTGAACTTACAGCTGAAGAGGAATCACTGGTTAATCCAGGGATTACAATAACGATTGGGGTTTTATCATCTTCATATGTTGAATCTCCCAACACTGCAAGATTATGAAAAAACTTTAAACCCCAAATAAAATCTTACAAGCATGTTTGCCAATTCTCATCATGGAATATGCTATTAGAACCAAGATTGATTATCACATTTTTGTTCAAAAAATTACACAATACCAAGCTTAATACCCTATTACTAAGTTCATGCAAGATGTATCATACAGTTACAGTGCTCTTATAACTAACTAGTCCAATTGCACTATTTTCCTGATACCCAAATTAATGCATATACCGCGTGTACTGATAGAGGTATGGTGTGTTCAATTCATGAATGGGAAAATGCTCAAAGAGTCACAGGATAATAATTTGTATGTTTGCACCAGGATAATATAACGTGTGTGTGTTTGCAGTGTGTACTGTGCAGTGATAAATAGTATAGATAATTTTCTGATCATGTTTGTGCTACCATCACAACTCTTTAGCCAATCCATAGCGAATGTACCGCCATCAGATGCATGAAACAATTTTCTGCAAAATAAAAATATATTATAACTCAACTATAGAATTAGATATCAGAAAAGTAATTATTGTTTACTTTTTCTCACATTTATTCCTTGTATTTAAAAAATACATTTTCATTTTCTGTAATAATCTTACGTGTCAGGCAAGATTGTCTATGTTAGACAAGATTGTCTAGTTAGACAAGTTGTCTAGACTCTAGATATGTTCTGTCACAAATTGATATAATAAGAAATCTCCTTTGTTTTGTAATTAGAGTTTTCACTTTTGTATTGTAATTTGAGTTTTTATGGCATTTAAATTCTTGTTTAACCGAAAATACAAATTTGCAATTGTCCATTCTGCATCTAAACTTGTGCGTTATCATTTAATTATTTAAATTTATACATATGTATAACACAACCTACAACTCAAATAACTCTTGTTGTGTCTTAATACTCATGCTAAAAACTGTTTTACAAAACAATGTTCACATGCTTTCATAATAACCATTATCTTTGCTAAGACATGAATACAAACATTCAGCTATCAGTCGTTACTCGTTAATAGTTAGCATGTTGCTTTTGTAATTAATATCAACAACTTGGTTTTATCAAACCAAAGGTAAAAATTGCATCATACTAAAAAATCACATACATAGATACCTTGTATAATCTACTAGAGGAGGTTTGCCATGAAAGTTGAGAAAGGCCGTTTGAATATGAGGACTCGAGAGCCAAGGCGTAGCCATGTACCTAATTAAATAACCATAGATTCATTCATTGGTTCTGTATCAATATAATGACTCTAATAAATAAACTCATTCATTCATTCACATTGCATGAATAATTATTATTATAGCACTAGTGACATAAGCATCTGATGAATTCATAAAAATTGAACATCCAACTTGTGCTAATAATGAAATTTTGAAACTCTAGGGTAAATTTACAAAAAAAATGGGGGAAAATAAATTAAAATAATCAGTTTAAATAAACAGAAGACGTAAATATAAGTGTTGTTAAATAATAATAATAATAATAATAATAATAATAACCTGGCATGAAGAAGTCGGCAGTTTGAGACGACGCCATGGTAAACAAGGGAGGCGGAATCGTAGGTTAATGAGACCGGAGATCCACGGAAGAGAGTGAAGGCATCGTGAAGGAAGTGAAACTCTAAGAAATTGTAGATGAATATGACGAGGAACAAGAAGACAGCAGCTGCGTAATGGTGGATTGGTATGGATGTGAAGCCCTGGAGGATGAGGCCCAAGGCATCGTCGGCCATTTGATTTTGGGATTGGATCGGATCAGTGAAATGAAACCCTGCTACTGCTACTGCTACTGCTAGTAGTGATTGTGATTGTGATTGTGATTAGCAGAGAAGAGAACGCTGGTTTTGACTTTCAAGACGTTTAAAACGAGGCCGTACATCCAATTATTACGTGTCCTTATGTCTAAACTTCTTTTTTTTTTTCTAAACCAACATTACCGACTATACAACACGTAAACATTTTAATATTCCACCACCTACTAAAGGGGGAGTCAAGGCGGCCGCCGGGAACAGCGCCTCACGGATCGTTATGGGCGCTTTAAATGGGGTGGGCAGTGCTGGGTGTGGGGAAATGATGGATTGTGATTGATGAGTTTGTTTTTTTATTTATTTTAATAAAATAATGTAACATTTCATTTTCTCGTTTCGGTTAATAAAATAAAATATGAGTTATTATGAGTCGGGCTTTGTTGGGTTAAGTAATATGGATAATGGACTTGGGTTAATAAGGAAGGGAGAAAGACCATGGGCTCAAGCCTATGACCCATAATATATAAACCATTTCCTTTCCTTAATTCATTCATTCACTCATTCTATACACCACCAAAAACACACACTTAAGCTCTCTCTCTTATTCTCTTTTTCTCTAGCCGAAACCAAGAAGAAGAATCGATTCCCGGCCCGAGGTAATGATAGTATGATTTTACATGGATCCTAAACCGCTAGATCTAGTCGCGAAACGACGAGCCGACAAACCGTTAAAGTCACGAGATCCGGATAGAATCGGGTATAAACCGATCAAAAGATGAGCTTAGGGATCACCCTAGCTCAGATCTGGATCGAACGGGACGAAAAACGGTGAAAACGGTGGTGAAACAATCGAGATCTCGCTTTTCCGGCAATAGCAGCGCTGGAACAGTGGGGAATGTTAGAGAATGTTCCCTGACATTCTGACCTAAGCCTAATTCGTTAATGGGAGAATAATGAATTAACATCAATTCGTTATGCCCATTTGTGAAGAAGAAATAACGAATTAGCAGCAGTTCGTTAAGTAATTCGTTACGGGGAAATGACGAATGAACCCTCAATTCGTTATAAGGGTTAAATCGATACAAAAGACCAGTTCGTTATAAAAGACCAATTCGTTATAAAGACCAGTTCTTTGTAAAGACCAGTTCGTTGTAAAACCAGTTCGTTATAACGTTAAAAAGTAACGAATGAGTCCATTCGTTAACGAACTGGATAACGAATTAGACTTTAAAAGAATGACATAAAGGTCCCTGAACTTAGAAGAGAATGGATTAATTACAGAGAAGCCCTCGAACTTTGTGGGTTAACAAATAAAATAACAATTAAGAATTCTAATGAAAATTGTGTTAAGATAGTTAATGGAAATAAAAATTTTCCAAACTGACCTGGCAGCTCGAACCCAACCAGGGGCTCTGCCCCTTGGACCCTGCTAGGGGCTGCCGCCCATAGAACCCCGCTGCCCCCGGACCCCCGTTCGTTGAGGGTTATAATTAAACTAGAAACGTGATATGGGTAGTGATAGTTAATTGATACGTATAATTGTTATACAGTTAGTCGCCCACAGCTAAATAAAGGAACAACCATTAACGGTGAATGTAACAGGACTCAGGTGAGTTTCTAGCCTCAATTCCTTGTTATGTTTTCGGGGCTGTGTGCACACTCAATGTGAATGTTAATACACTTACTTAAATGGTAAGTGTATGCTATTATGAACTATGTGATAGTATGTATGAATGAAAGCTCGTCGGTGCGTGAACGATCTTCGGATATTGCACGTAGCGACGGGGAAAGTAATATTTAGTATATCTTGTATGAAATATGTATGTAGGAAAGTACGTAATGAAATGAGTATGTACGAAGGTATGAACGTGTAAAGAAATATATGTGGTTATAGCATGGATGAAAGGTATGGTTTAGGCAGAGAACAGACCCTAATAATATATGCGAATGTAGGGAACAGACCTTAATAATATCTTCAAATGTAGGGGACAAACCCTAATAATGTCCGCAAATGTAGGGAACAGACCTTAATAATATCCGCGAATGTAGGGAACATACCCTAATAATATCTGCGATGGTCATAGGGCGGAATGCTCTTTAAAACGTATATGTATGAATAAAAGTATGTATGTAAGTATGAAAGAAAGAATGAAAGTATGTATGTATGTAAGTATGTAATGAAAGATGAAAGTACATATCTTCGGATACGTATTTACGTAAGTATGTGAATGCAATGTATGTTGCCTGATTAACTAAAACTCGCTCAGCGTAGCTGACTTTTAGTATACACGCAGGTTAATAGACTGAGATAATTGGTTTGAGTGGGACACATGGCAGGATTGAAGAGGCTGGCATCTGAAGATTTGTCATGATGTTTTGAATGCTATGTTTTATGTTATGTTTTTAAAAGACAAGTTATGGATGTTTGTAATGAATGGTTGACTTTTTATATTATTCCGCGAAAGTTTTAATTCACTTTGATATTTAGAACTGTGTTTATGAGTAAATCCAACTTCCAAGTAGAGCACCGGGACCGCGGCCTTACAAATAATAATATGGTAATGATTTAAATGGGCTCCATCCACTGCAACTATTTTAGCCAAAAAAACTCATATGCTTACGTGGCGCTACATGTTGCACAATGTCCCCATATGTCTTAACACGGCGAGCTGCAAAGGAACGAGGGTGCCAAGGGCTAGGGAGGTAGGCCGATAGCCCCATAAGACTATCTCTAATGGGTCCTTAGACTATTTTATTCACAACCTAATTCAACCCAACTTTTAATTAAAAACTAATTTATCTATCTTCCTCTTATACAACCAACTCAACCCAACTTTTTATTCCAATTCACAACCCAACCTAAACCATTTTTTATTACACACACATATATATAATTTAGGTTTAAATAATTATATAAAATTTATTATAAATATTAAAAATGTTGTTTTTTAAAAGTATACCTTTTTTCATTTTGAACCTAATAATTTATTGGTTGTTAGATTTAATAATCCATATTGAATGGTATTGGTCGATAATAATCCTTATTTATTTTATTGTCGCTGGCGGTCCCAAATTAAAAAAAGTTGACACCCAATGGTCTCCGGTTAAAAAGGACTTAACGACCTACTTTTTTCCGAATTACAAACTACTTCTTTAGACTTTTTGATCGGATGGAGGATACAAGTCGATTGATGTAAAACTTAGCTTGAACGGTAATCCAAACGGCTTAATTTGTGTAATTGTAAGTTCAAACACCCGAATTAAAGCATCATTTCATCGTTTTGGAGCACTGTTTTGAACGAAGTTTTACATCAATCGACTGGTATCCTCCGTTCGATCAAACGCCCTAAAACAATTATTTTTAAATTCGGGAAAAAGTATAACGTCGTTAAATCCCTTTTAACGAGGGGCCATTGGGGACCAATTTTTTTAATTTGGGACCGCCGGTGACATTAAAATGAATAAGGATTATTATCGTCCAATACCATTCAATATGAATTATTGAAATCTAACAACCCATATATATTTACAAGTTTTAACAAAAACAAATTGTTTTGGACAAAAATCACTCAAGGATAGTGTATCCATATTCGTAATTGTGAGGTCTAGTGCTATGATGATAATAATGAATATGTAAACGAAATAATGATGAACACAAGGATTTGTTACGAGGAAAAGCCCTTGATCTTGGTCGGATCGCCGGCACAAAAACCCCGGGTGATGACAAATCGTCAATCACCACTTTATTAATATGAAAAATGAGGATACAAGGTTGGAGATTATGATCAGTGTTTATAATAATTATAAGTGTGTGTGAGTGTATTGCTATTGAATTCGTAGTGAGCAGAGTGTGTTGTTGTGTTGGGTGTGTTTTCCTAGCTGATCATAGCCTCAATTTATACATCAAAGAAAATAACTCAACGGAGTTATGAATAATAAATACTATTAACTAATAATCCCTAAAAATCTGCCATTGCCTTCAATATAATCGTAACTGCCACTTTGACCACGTGCTCCATCACTCAGGCTGCGAAATAGGGGGTAGACCAGGTCTTGGAGCCGTTACACTTGATAAATATCAGCCTTCATATAAGAAACAACCGTTAATAGCACCAAATACCAAGGATCCATGATCCTGACATAGCTCTGGAACTCTTCAGAAGGATAATTGATCCAGACACGTCAATATCTTCTTGACTGCATGGTAGTGGATAGACTGAGTCTTCTAACCGTTATACCTACTAAATATAAGACTACACATGAGAACAACTATTAGTAAATAATAAGTACTGTGGATCCTTGATCCTGACAGGATCTGGAACACACGCTAAGGATAACTGATCCAAAACATATGCCAGGATAACATATCCATAGTGTCAAATTTCTGTGCACTAACAATTGCCCCCAAAATGGCGGTTGTGATAAGATCACAACAGTCATTTTGCCTTTGAATTCAAACTTCCTGCAAAAACATATGAGATTTGACAAGCCAGGAGTTTCCATGGGAAATTCCCTTCCGGTTGTATATCCTTCTCCCTGCAAATCATGAACAACTAGTAACACCTGTTTAACCCGGGTGGATGGTCCATTTTTTGAATGGTGAAATCCGGGTTAAGATTTTTGGTAATTGCAAGTAAGTTTAATAAATAGTATCTTTTAACTATCTGTTGATTGTCTGTTATTTTGAAAGTTTGTCTGATATAGCTTTAGACTTGTTGAAAGTTTTGAGAAATATTCTTTAGTAAAAAGTTTTTAGGATAAATATCCTTGCAAAAATAAACCAGGATCTTAATTCCTTATAAAAATATATTGAGAATAATGAATCCTTATATTTATAAAGATATAAACTGAAATCAAATAAGTGTAAACCGATAAACAGAAATCATACCGTAAGGTTTGGTTAGACCTAAGTTACCATAAGTATTGATCCTTTTGCAATCTTTATAAAACTGATGCAAATAACTTATGATATTATCTGAGATTAAACCTAATAAACCGGGGACAAGCCCATAAAATAAACTGGGGATAAGCCCGTGCAACTGGGGACAAGCCCGTGTAATCTGGGGACAAGCCCGTGAACTGGTGTTAAACTGGGGACAAGCCCAAAAACTGGGGACAAGACCAAACTGGGGACTGGCCCAAGGATACGGATGTCAACTAGGGACTCGCCCAAACCGGGATTTAGCCCAAACGTGAGTGACGTGAAAACACCAAAACCTTAGCTAACATGAAATGTTAGAAACCTTTGTCTTAAGATAACGTGATAACGTTATAAATCGGTGGTATGGTACGTCTACCATAAATAGTAGGATCCTCCATACAGCCGAAGACAATGAAATTGTCAGCCACTAAGCGTGTACTGGTCCCGCTGCCCCGGACTATACGTTGGATAGCGTGCACTCCAGGCGAGAGTGTAGAAACTCTAATTTATAAGAAAGGTGAAAACCTTTAAACCTTGGAGGATATGACCATCGGGGATCATATCCAAACGTGGGCTAGGCCAATGGAAATAGTATAGTACCTTGAATGTAAAGGAGAGGTGGCCAACCTCTTGATCATTACACATCTTAATAATATCCTGCATTGATATTTAAAACTTGGAAGGAACAAAATATTAAGAATACGTTATCCTTAAATTAATAATAAGAAATTGAAAAGGATAAGTAATCGGATAGATATTACCAATTTTGGGGATCCTTGATCCTTTAAGGATAATATATCCTCTTAGGATACTGGATCCTGATCAGAAAAAGTACTTCTTGAGGTGGACAACATTCCATGCTCTTAGTAACCTGTTGCCTTCCATAGTGAGCAAATGATATGCCCCCTTTCCTGCCTCCGACTCGATCTAATAAGGACCTTCCCATTTGGGTGCTAACTTCCATCAGCCGGATTGGTTGTATTTTGGAAGACTTTTCTCAAAACTAAATCTCCTTTTAGAAATCTTATGATCCTGATATTCTTGTTATATGCCCCAGCTACCCTTTGTTGATATGCTGCCATTCTGATCTAGGCTAGGTTTCTGAGTTCTTCAACAGTATCCAAGTCTTCAAGGAGGATTTCTTTATTAACCTCAGGATCACGTATGCTTGTTCTGGCTGTAGGAACCACCATTTCAGTAGGGATAACTGCTTCTGATCCAAACACCAATGAGAAGGGTGTCTGGTCCGTTGCATTCTTGGGTGTTGTCCTGTCAGCCCAAAGAACATAAGGTAGCTCTTCAGCCCACTTTCCTTTCTTGGATCCTAGCCTCTTCTTTAAGTTGTTGATGATTATCTTGTTGCTAGACTCTGCTTGACCATTAGCTTGAGGATGTAATGGAGTAGATGTAATCATCTTGATGCCCCAGCTGTCACAAAATTTTAGTGGTTCTTTTCCCGATAAACTGGGAACCATTGTCACAAATAATTTCAGATGGGATACCAAATCTAGTTATAATGTTTCTTTTAATAAAGGATATAACTTCCCTTTCTCGGACTTGAACGAATGCTTCAGCCTCAATCCACTTTGAAAAGTAATCAGTCATTGCAAGCATGAATACTTTTCCTCCTGGTGCCTTAGGTAGCTTACCCACGATATTCATGTCCCACTTCATGAAAGGCCATGATGAGGATATAGGATACATAGGTTCTGCTGGTTGGTGTAGGATGTTTCAATGCCTTTGGCAAGCATCACACTTATTTGAATACTCCATTGCATCCTTCTTCATTGTTGGCCAGAAGAACATAAGGTAGCTCTTCAGCCCAGTTTCCTTTCTTGGATCCTAGCCTCTTCTTTAAGTTGTTGATGATTATCTTGTTGCTAGACTCTGCTTGACCATTAGCTTGAGGATGTACTGGAGTAGATGTAATCATCTTGATGCCCCAGCTGTCACAAAATTTTAGTGGTTCTTTTCCCGATAAACTGGGAACCATTGTCACAAATAATTTCAGATGGGATACCAAATCTAGTTATAATGTTTCTTTTAATAAAGGATATAACTTCCCTTTCTCGAACTTGAACGAATGCTTCAGCCTCAATCCACTTTGAAAAGTAATCAGTCATTCCAAGCATGAATACTTTTCCTCCTGGTGCCTTAGGTAGCTTACCCAAGATATCCATGTCCCACTTCTTGAAATGCCATGATGAGAATATAGGATACATAGGTTCTGCTGGTTGGTGTAGGATGTTTCAATGCCTTTGGCAAGCATCACATTTCTTTGAATACTCCATTGCATCCTTCTTCATTGTTGGCAGAAGTATCCAGTCCTAAGTATCCTGGAGAATAATTTTCTTCCCCCTATGTGGTTGCCGCAATCGCCCTCGTGGAAGTCTTGGAGAACCTCTTGTATTTCAGAATCCTCGATGCATCTCAAATAAGGACATGCAAGAGATTTTCTATATACAATATCTTGTAAAATAATGAATTGTGATACCTTCAACCTAAAAGCTTTAGGATTTTCCCCTGTAGGGATTTCTCCATCTTGAAGGAACTTCCTAATTGGAAGGATCCAAGATCCTGATTTTTGAGAGGATGAAGGATCCTTAAGTTCTTCTGTGCAATCCACTGTTTCCTCCACAGCTTCCTGTTTTCCAATTGCTGGAGAAAATATATGAATGATAGGTATCTTTACATCATCTGGGATCTTCAATGATGATGCTAAGTTTGCTAAGGCATCTTCCCCAGCATTTTCTTCTCTTGGTACCTGCGTGATACTAAACAACTCGAAGGATTTTGCTAATTCCTTCACAATTTCTAAATACTTGATCATATTCTCACATTTCACAGTATAAGATCCGTTAAAGTGGTTAGTTATAAGTAAAGAATCTACATACACTTGAAGATACCTGATCCTCATTTGTTTGGCTAAAAGTAAACCTGCGATGAGTGCTTCGTATTCTGCCTCATTTTTGGTGGCTTGGAATGCACATGCAATGGACTGGGGTATTATGCCCCCCTGTGGCGATTTCAGTAGTATGCCCAATCCCGTTCCTCTTACGTTGGACGCTCCATCTGTAAAGAGGATCCAAGGATCCTTGGTTTCTTCTAGTTGTCGAACCTCTATATCGGCTTGCTTTTGCATATCACTGCTGAAATCAGCCACAAAGTCTGAAAGTGCCTGTGATTTGATAGCTGTTCTAGGCTCATACTGAATGTCATATGCACTCAGCTTCACAGCCCATTTAGCCATCCTACCTGACAATTATGGCTTTCTAAGAACATTCTTAACAGGATAGTTAGTTCTCAAAATAATAGTATGAGTCTCAAAATAATGTCTTAATTTAGTAGAAGCCATAATGAGTGCAAGAATTAACTTTTCTAAATGAGAATACTTGGCTTCTGCGTCTAAAAGACTCTTACTTACATAATAAATGGGGTGTTGTTCACCTTCATGATCCTTGACTAGGACGACACTTACTGCATTTCATGAGACAGCAAGATATAGGTACAAGGATTCTCCATCCACGGGCTTCATTAGAGCTGGAGCTGAGGATAAGTAATCCTTCAAGGCTGTAAGCGCAGCCTCATGCTTCACCGTCCATTCAAACTTCTTATTCTTCCTAAGGATGTCATAGAAGTATTTGCATTTCTCGGAGGATCTGGAAATGAACATATTGAGCGCGGCTATTCTTCCCGTCAGCCTCTGGACATCCTTGGCATTCACAGGAGACTTTAAGTTGATAATGGCTTCTATCTGCTCGGGGCTTGCTTCTATCCCTCTTTTGGTGACCATGTACCCTAGAAACTTTCCAGCCTTAACACCAAAATGGCATTTTGACGAATTCAGTTTCATAATGTACTGGTCGAGGATATTAAATGCTTCTTCAAGATCTCTGAGGTGATCCTCGGCTTTTTTCGACTTTACCACCATATCATCTATGTAGACTTCCATGGTTTTGCCTAACTGATCCTTGAACATCATATTCACCAATCTTTGATATGTTGCCCCTGCATTTCTTAGTCCGAACGACATAGCAATATAATAATATATGCCGGTAGGAGTCATGAATGCTGTATCCTCTTGATCAATGGTTCCATCTGAATTTGTTGAAATCTAGAGGAAGCATCCATAAAGGTAAGCAACTCATGTCCTGCCGTTGCATCCACCATGGAATCTATATGTGGTAATGGGAAAGGATCCTTGGGGCATGCCTTGTTTAAATCGGTAAAATCGACACACACCCTCCACTTTCCATTCTTTTTTGAAACAACGACCACATTAGCTAGCCATCGAGGATATTGAACCTCTCTAATCATACCGGCCTTCAGAAGTTTTTCAACTTCTTCTTGTATGATCTTGTTCCTCTCAGGAGCGATTTTTCTTCGCTTCTGATGGACGGGTTTAACAGATAAATCAAGGCCTAGTTTGTGAGTGATTACCTATTTTGAAATACCTGTCATGTCTGAGTGCTTGAAGGCGAAGGTAGATTTTCTTTGTCTCAAGAAGGATACTAAATCCTCCTAGATTTTGCTGGGAATACTGGATCCTAGGAAGACTTTCATGTCTGGATCCTCGGGATCCAAGGATACTTCTTTTAGGTCCTGCTCTCGAGCTTCCAGTACATTCCTAGGATTTTGCTGTAATTGCTATGCTATCGTTTGTTTAGCTGTCGGATTCATGGATGAAGAATAATAATTCTTAGCTTCCACTTGGTCACCATCTATCCTTACTACTCCCCAAGGAGTTGGTAGTTTGATGCACTGATGGTAAGTAGAGGCTACAACCTTCATTCCATGTATCCAAGGTCTGCCAAGAATAACATTGCAACAAGACAAATTGTCAATAACACAAAATTTTTGATAAGAATTTAACCCTTCAATGTAGATTGGGAGGTTGATGTCCCCCAATGTTTTCTTGGTTTCTCCACTGAAACCAACTAGCACCGATGTCCTTGGAATGATCTCTGAATCGAGATGTTCATCTTCTGAATAACATCATGTTGGATGATATTGACCGAGCTCCCACCATCTACCAGGATCCTGCGTACATAATGATTAGAAATAAACAAAGTGACAATCAAACCATCGTGGTGAGGATCCTGTATACTTGATTTATCTTCTTCATCGAATAAGATCCTTTTGTCAGTCGTCAAAGTGGGGGATATGACTGGTCGTTCCCCATTATCCAACTTGGTTTCCTTGGCAAGTCTCTTAGCTGCGGAGAAGGAAGTTCCACATATGTCTGAGCCACCGGAAATGAATTTGATCACTTGAGCATCTGGTGGGGGCGGAGTTGATTTTTGAGGAACCTCTTCAGGATCCTGGATCCTTGACTTTTTTCTTCCCAACAGTTCCTTTAAATGGCCCTTACTTAGGAGGTATCCAATTTCCCTCCTTAAACCAATGCAATCGTCCGTCATGTGGCCAAAATCCTCATGGAAAGCACACCATTTGGATTTGTCTCTGAAGGTGGTTGACTTATCGTTCTTTCGGGGCCACCTTACCTTCTCCCCTATATCCTTCATGGCACAAATCAAGCCATGGGTATCTACAGAGAAGCAATATTCTGAGATGCTGGGGTAATCTTCATCATCATCATCTCCTTCTTTAACAGCTCGGACGTTTTGACTGTTGAATTTGGAGTACGGCTTCGAGTTGTTGTTTCTGTATGAGGATCGTTTATTCTTGTCATGGGATTCTTGCTTTGTCTGAGCCCCCAATCGTTCTTGGATCCTTTTGTCGTCTTCCAGCCGTATGAACCTTAGTGCTCTGTTCCTTACTTCATTTAAAGACCTGCAAGGAGTCATCACAAGATCATCATAAAAGGGGGAGCCCCTATGAAGTCCCATCTTGAATGCTTCAACAGCAGTAGCCATGTCAAGATTAGGTATTTCTAGGGCTTCCCTGCCAAACCTTGTAACCAAATCCCTTAAGGATTCATCATAAGGTTGGACAACTCTATACAAATCACTAGTTAACTTTTCAAATTTCCTACTACAAGAAAACTGGCTGTTGAACAAGTTAACTAAATGTGAAAAAGATGTAACAGAATAAGGAGGAAGACTTAGCAGCCATTTAAGTGCAGATCCTGTTAGTGTGGATCCGAAACCCTTGCATAGACAAGCTTCCTTGAGTCTTTCAGGAATTGGATTGATCTCCATCCTTTCCCTATACCGAGCCACGTGTTCTTCCGTATCAGTGGTCCCATCACACACCTTCATGTTGGGGGTTTGAAAGCGTTTCGGGATCTCCGCATCGCATATCAGTGGAGCAAATCTGGACAGCTTGTGGCTCCCTTATGGTATTTCAGGAATTGGACAAACCACTCCTGGCATGCTGGATATCATATCCTTAAGCTTCTGAAGTTCCCTAGCCGTAGCCTGATTGATACCTGTATCCTGCATAGAGCCAAGGTTAGTGTATGAGGATATGTGATTATAGGCGTTACCTCTTGGTGGGTTGAATGTTGGCATCCCAGAAGTGTAGTTAAGATAAGAGGCATCTGCTACAGTAGCAGGTCCACCAGAGGCAAAGGTCTACATGGGATGATGTCCCCTTCATGGACCTCAGAAGACCTTTGATGGTGAATTTCTGAGGATCCTTGATTCTGCCAGAAGGATCCTTGAGGTTGGGAGCTGAAGGATCCTTGAGGATACAACCAAGAGGATCCTGGTTAAAGGATGGATGATCCTTGATTAAGGAACGAGGATCCTTGAATTTGTTGACCCACGGACCCTTGTTGAAGGATAGATGATCCTGGCTGAACGAACGAGGATCCTTGAATTTATTGACCCATGAACCCCTATTGAAGGATAGATGATCCTGGCTTAAAGAACGAGGATCCTTGAGTTTGTTGACCCACAGAACCTGGTTAAAGGATGGATGATCCTTGCTGAAGGATCGAGGATCCTTGAGTATGTTGAGCCACGGATCCTGGAGTAGTGAAATCTAGCACCCTAGGCATCAAGGGAGTCTGATCCTCTGCTGACCTCTTTCTTTTCTTGAGATCTTCAATTTCATGTAGGATTCCCTGGTTGGTTTTGTTCTGCTGCTCCATGTATGCCTTAACCTGTGAAAACATTGCAGAAACATCGTTGTTAGATTTGACCACCGAAGTGGCAGCAGTGGTTTTTGAGCTCTGGAAGACTGGAATTTGTGTCTTGTTTACAGTCGCGGTGGTCCTTGATGCTCCCGTAATTGGAGGAGGCATTGGCGGCAAAGTTCTTGATGAGAGAGAAACTGAGGATGGCATGGTTGATGAAGCAGAGGTTGATTGAGAGGCCATTGGTGGTGATATGGGTATGAAAAGTTGAAACTTGATAGGAAATAATCTGGATTATAGCACCAATTGCCCAACGGTGGGCGCCAAATTGTTTTGGACAAAAATCACTCAAGGATAATGTATCCAAATTCGTAATTGTGAGGTCTAGTGCTATGATGATAATACTGAATATGTAAACGAAATAATGATGAACACAAGGATTTGTTACTTGGAAAAGCCCTTGATCTTGGTCGGATCGCCGGCATAAAAACCCCGGGTGATGACAAATCGTCAATCACCACTTTATTAATATGAAAAATGAGGATACAAGGTTGGAGATTATGATCGGTGTTTACAATAATTCTAAGTGTGTGTGTGTTTGTGTATTGCTGTTGAATTCATAGTGAGCGGAGTGTGTTGTTGTGTTGGGTGTGTTTTCCTAGCTGATCATAGCCTCTATTTATACATAAAAGAAAATAACTCAATGGAGTTATGAATAATAAAGACTATTAACTAATAATCCCTAAAAATCCGCCATTGCTTTCAATATAATCGTAACTGCCACTTTGACCACGTGCTCTATCACTCAGGCTGCGAAATAGGGGGCAGACCAGGTCTTGGAGCCGTTACACTTGATAAATATCAGCCTTCATATAAGAAAAAACCGTTAATAGCACCAAATACCGAGGATCCATGATCCTGACATAGCTCTGGAACTCTTCAGAAGGATAATTGATCCAGACACGTCAATATCTTCTTGACTGCAAAGTAGTGGATAGACTGAGTCTTCTAACCGTTATGCCTGCTAAATATAAGACTACACATGAGAACAACTGTTAGTAAATAATAAGTACTGTGGATCCTTGATCCTGACAGGATCTGGAACACATGCTAAGGATAACTGATCCAAAACATATGCCAGGATAACATATCCACAGTGTCAAACTTCTGTGCACTAACACAAATTTATACAAACTCATATTAAAATAATTCATATTCTTGAAAGCAATGTTGTAAAAGTAGGTCTCCAAGGCTGAGTACTCCCTGAGTACTCGCTACAAGGTATGACGCCGATGAGAGTTTCTTTAACTCTGCATAGTTACTAAGAATTGAGAAAATGTTGCCAACCTTAGCCAGAATCACATCTAGTCGGTTAACTTGAACCGATTTTGACTTAAAAAGTAAAACATAATTCATATTTTATAATATAAAAAAATTAATATCCTTTTTTTAGTTAATGATTAGAAAATTTAAGAAAAATTTAGTATTTAAAAATGTTTTTCTCTTATTTATATTGATATTCACTTATTTTGTTATAAATATTAGTATACTTATTATTTGACACACACACACACACACACACACACACACACACACATATATATATATATATATTTAATATCCAAAAATTAATTTTCTTTATATTTACCATGTCCGAGTACCCCGAGTACACCCAACTCCCCACTCAACTGTTTAGGGTCTGTCTAACGACTTTTGCAACCATGCTTGAAATTCAAGCAATCGTTTTTAATAAAATTTATATAATAATGCTCATAAAAAACTAAACAAGTTTGGGTTTTTATATTTATTTATAAAGTTAAATAGTATCTACCTATACTATTAAAACAATTGAGATTGAGTCCACATGGCCCTTTTCTATTGGTCTATTTTCTATGTTTCCAATTTTATCAATCACTTCTTCAATTTTCTTGAAAATAAAAGAAATCAAAAAGATTTTAAATTAATCCATAACCCATTTCTATTAATATCTATTAATTCTATTAATATCTATTAATTGTATTACGGAATATATATGGAATATATGGTATATGGAATATTATTGAAAGTATTGGATATTATTAAATATGGAATATATGTAATATGGAATATGAAATATTGATTACCCACCACTAAACCATACCCGGTTTTCACATCCATCAGTCCATTCTTTTGCCTTCATAATATGGAAACTATTTTAACCTAATCACCCATATCAAGTATTCCCTCTTTCACGCCTCCATTATCGTCCACCGATTTGCCTGTTGATTTCATTCGATTTGGCAAATCAACCGTCCACATCGATGTACCTGTTCACCATCAGAAAGTTTACTCTTCGTCATGTCGTCCTATCCATGCCTGTCTTCACCATCGATCCACCTTACTTCGGCTCAAATAAACCATCAGGTATTACATTGTATCTACTATTGTTATTTTGTTTGACAACTTTTGGTATGTTCATTGACAAGAAACGATTTATTATTTTTAGGATTTCATAAATTTTTTTCCGCACACCAGGCGTTAGACCAAATGTCAGATTGTTTTATTTTAATTAGTATTCTTTAATTGATATTTGATCTATAGTATTTAATATAAAACAACCTAACCAGTAATTACAATTACAATTTAAATTTTAAATATATCATAATTGGGTCTATTTTTAGATGTATTGGAATTAATTTATATCAAAACAACCTAAGAAGTTTTTACGGATTTAAATTTAAGGTAATCTTAATTTTAATTGGGTCTAATTTTAGATGGATGGGACTGGGCATTCATATTTCATAAGTCATACTAATTTACTACTAATAAAAATAAATATCAATTATAATTTAATTGATATGATTTATTAGTCCACGGTTGTTCAAAGATCCCTAATTTTATGCTCAAAATTTACTATATTTATATCTTCCTTTGTTATGGAACAGTTCAAAAATTCAAACACATTATATTTATCTATATATACTCTGATCCGCACACACAAATTCTCACACCTTCTTATTTGTTTCTTTGCAAGGTTTATTTTTTGTTCCTACTTATGTATTTTATTTCTTTTATTTGTTTGTTTCAAAGTATGATTTTTCAATGTTTAATCATTTCTTTAATTTTTATTTTTCTCAAACAGGAAGATGGAACCATCAAACATTACAATGTTGAACCAGTTGGATGTGACTAACAATGATTGTGTCCTCAAGGCTAGTATTGAAACTAAGACGTCTCAAGGACAATAACAAACCCAGAGAAGATTGGTCGATAGAGATGATTTTGCAAGACGAAATGGTATTCTTATATAAAAAATTTATTCTTATATGATGCAAAACTGAAGCGGAAGTTGGATGACACTTATGATGTTGATGACGACACAAGTATGTCGACGACCATTACAAAGGTTGATGAACAAACAAATACCGATACCACTGTTAGTGAGGGAGTTACCGTTGCGATGCCAAAGTTTTGAAAGGGAGGTATTTTGAAGTCTCACAATAAATGCAACGTTTTGCAACTATCTTGAATTTTTTTTTGTTGGTTTAAGTTTGAATGACTTTAGTGTTGGTTATCCTTTATCTCACTTTGACATTTTGGTTTTATTGGTGGTGTTTGCATTTCATATTCATATCAATGAATTTATGTTTTCCTTATGCTATGTCATTGGTGTTGAATTTTTATCATGGTTGTCATATGTGAATGATATGCGAATATTTGTTACTTTATTTATTGGTTTTGTGTTGTTGAAGATATGATTCATATCTAATTAATGATATTTTTCAAAAGTTGGGGGGGGGGTCGGTGTTATTTACCACCAGTGTCGTTTATTATAGTTAATAAACATTGTTTATTAGTTGTATTCCCTCTTCTCCTAGCTTTATAGTTTATACCAAATACTTTGTTTAGCCTTTGTGATGTTGGTTTACAACTGCATAGTTTCTTTAAGGTTTCAATGAGAGAATCTTCATCATTTTAATCCTATTATGATGACAAGTTACATTGGTATTACCAACAATCAATGTGAAGTGACATCCATCAACTATTTTGGACAACTACATGTAGAATATTTATCATTATAAATATTTTCACCTATTTCTTGTATCACTTATGTTGTAGTATATTTTAGATACTAACTAATCAAATTAAAATGGTCAAAATGGAATAAAGTTGCCCACATTTATGTTTCACTTATCTTTATAGTTTGTACTTGAACTATTATAAAACAAACTTTAATTCATGTCATATTTATCTTAATTTTTGGAAATGGTGATTATTAATTTCATATACTGATTTCAAGTTTTCAATTAACGTAACATCAAACAATTTTAGTAACGGTTTCACCCTTTAACATGCAACGTATAGTAATTCAAACTTTTTCTAGGTAATGTATGTATTATTTAAAAATCAATTAAAATATGATTAGCATAAATCATGATCCTGATTCAAGTTCATACAAGTAATTACTATAATTGTATTATGAAAGTCACTAATTATTATCAACATGACCAAAACTAAAAAAAGCAAAAAAATTTAACAAATTATCTATACAATTTCGATAATATATTTTTATGTTACAATAATTATATGCAAGTGTAACGTTTAAGTAGCGGATACCACTATGTATTTGTTTTTTTAGAACGTATTAAAAGTAAAACTATAATATCAGTATAACAACAAATTCACAACTATATATGTACCTCCCCTTAGATGATCAATCCTCTAATATAATAAAAAATAAGCTATTAAGTTATCAATCTTTAAACATTTATGCTTGACAATAACTATTTTAATAGTAAATACTAAACATTTAGACGCGCCAAACCAACCCAAACGTATGGTGCTTGGTGCGTGCTTCCCTTGTGTTCAAACCCAACGTAACCAAACGACAAATTTACAAACGATTTATACATTTTTCTACTCTTTTTTAACCGTTTTTCCTTCCAATGGTAAACTAGCGGATACCAATACCAACAACGTTATTTGTGTGTCAAAAATCGACATCAACAAGTTTTAAAAACATACTATATAAATTTAAATATGGTATTTAAAAATAAAAATGTGAATGTTCTTTGTTTTTTTTACTAACATATACATTAATCACCATTATTGAGTCTCTATCAAACCTCATTACGCATTCTTCTTGAAAGGCTACGACTACAGTAAACGGTAATATACACCTAGATTCTGAGTTTATTGTGTAATCTATGTCGGTATATGAAATTAACTAGGTTATTAACCCGTGTACGACACGGGTGTAAATATTGATATATTCGAACAAACACATGTCATTTGAAAGGACAACATAATGTAACATCCCGAATTTTATAATTAATAAAAGAAGTCTATGATTTAAAAACGAGTGTTAATATATAATTAATATTAAATATAGAAAGAATTATGGACTTGGGTAATTAAAATGGATTAAGATGGTGGGATGGGCCTTAGGTCCATGGGCTTAAGGGAGTATAAATACCCCCTTAAACCCTAATCCTTTCCATTTCCATCCATCTTATCTATCTTATTCTCTACACACTCAAATACATACACACATTTATCCATAACCGGCCGCGAGCAAGATGAGAGAAACAAGATCAAACGAACGTTAGTTTGAGTTAGATCTTTGTTATACGAGCTATATACAAGGCTTAGAGTTCATAAACAAGCTAACCAAGACCAAACGTACACGTAAAGGTATGTTCTTGATCTTAAAGATTACATTTTTATAAACGGTTAGTCTCGAAACTTGAACCTAGAGTAGATCGGGTATAAACGAGTATTAAAGTAGCAAACTTGATGTTAAAATGAACCTAACGAATCCATGGCTATGTGCGGATCGTTTAAAATAAACTTTAGATCTAGTATTGAACGTTTTTAGCTTAAAGGTCCAAACTTTATACTTTTCCGGGCTGAGTTTTACCCGAAAATGATCATGGTAATGTTCACGGGTTTGGTTAATATCATATCAAGGGGTTACACATTAAAATGAAGATGATTATGGGGGTTTAGAAAGAACCCGTAGCTGCTGCTGGGTAACTTCACCAAATGAGTTCATCTGCAGCTAAGTTCGCGTACTACTAAGTTCGCTTCTGTTAACTTCGTCACTTTCAAGTTCGCTCCTGATAAGTTCGCCACATATAATTTCTCATGATATGTAAGTTCGCTTATCAATAAGTTCGCTTATATATCTAAGTTCGCTTATCAATAAGTTCGCTTATATATCTAAGCTCGCTCATCAATAAGTTCGCTTATATATCTAATTTCGCTTACATTCAAGTTCGCTTACACTAAGACCCGGATACACGGCGACTCGTATATGTATACATACAGGTGTACGCACGTGATGGTATGCCTTGTAAGGACTTAAGAGATAAGGTTAAAATAAAGGAAAAACCATAAAAATGCTAAGTAAAAGTAAGCTAATATTAGACCATTAGATTAGATCAGACGAGTATTGATATGTGTAACTTATGTACAGTTAGTCGCGCACAACTCAAGAAGGAATAACCATTAGCAGAAGAAGAAGCAGAGTTCAGGTGAGTTTCTAGCCCCATTCCTTGTTACGTTTTCGGGGCTGTGTGCATACTAGATGTGAAGTGTGAATACACTTACCTTAAGTGGTAAGTGTATGCTATAATTTTTGATTTGATATATTTATATGTGTTATGAGTGGATGTCTATTGGTGCGTGAACAATCTTTGGATATTACACGCGTAGACAGGGAAGGTAACGTTAGTCGGTGTGCTAACGATCTTCGAATATTGCGCGTACCATCATTCGGGAATGACCGCCAAGTGGTTATTAGTGTTTGTAAATGTTGTGATGTAACTTGATTATTATGTAAATGATGTACTGATAGGAAGTGGGTTATAGACAAGTAGAAGTAGAGTATGATAGAAGTGGATAGGGGTCTAGTAAGGGTGTTAGTGGCATGACGATAGTACGTGGTAGGGTAAGCCTATGCGTGACTTTGTTATTAAAGTGGCAAAGTGGCATAACGTTATTCGTTATTAAAGTGGCAAAGTGGCATAACATTATTCGTTATTAAAGTGGCTAAGTTATGGGGGGGGGGTAAATAAGAGGTTAAGTGGTAAGGTGAGTAGGTTAGATAGTGGACTATGTGTCTTCGGATACGTATTTAATGCATGTAGTGGTTGTATGATAAGTTGCTACATAAAATAAAAAATGATAGAAAATTAACAACTAAAATACATTCGTAATGACCAAAACAAGCATAATCAACCTACTCTCCATCAAATACTTTTCCCATGCAATTAGCCAATCTACCAAGTTTGGCGGCCATAACTTGAAATTATTAAAAATAATTTAATGTTAGATGTACTAAACTATTAAAAATTTAGTAAGAATTATCAATGGATGTAATCGGAATAATTATCAAAATAATTTCGATAAGTAAATGAATCTACAATATTTTCGCATATCTCAAAACCTTCAACATGTCCATTGAATCTTGGAAGGATCAGGTGGAACTTTGGTGACCTAGTCCTATCATGGCTAGAGTTAGTCTCCAAATGATCCTTAAACTGTAAATATGAATAGAGGGAGCTCTCAACATATAAAAATAAAAACTATAAATATGAATTTCAAGAAATCTTACATCAATCAGAACACGCATTTGGTGACCAGGTCCTACCATGGCTCGAGCTAGTATCTGAATAGTCCTCAAACTTCATGATCTGACCTACCTAAGTAGCAGCAAGACGTGTGCAACATATAAGATGAACTGAAAATAACACCAACAATTCAAATAATTAAGTTTCATTCATGGTACACCAACAATAAGAACACAATAAATATATTTAAGTAGAACTGGAAATACGGAAACTTTAACATGAGTCATTCACCTAACCAGTTTGCATACTTCCAATTCCCAAGCTAACATGCCTGCATAACAACCAAAAGACCAAATAAGGACAACATAATTAAATTAATATGTGAATTCACTTAAAACAATAACAAACGATAGAAATTTGAATACAAAGTCGTAGTTATAAGTTATAATAGTTTTAGAAGAGTGAAAAGGATGATATAAGCAAATGAATCTTGAATAGCGAATTTATAGAAACGATTGTTGAAATGGTTTTCGAAGTATAAGATGAGGTCAAATAAGTCGTGAAAATTTAAAATTTTAAAAATTGGACATCTAATATCTGACGGTTTTACAATAGTTATTATACGGTTTTTATTTATAGATAATTTAAATTTAGAGTAAATACATTTAATAAGGATATGAATTAATTATGTTGTCAATTTTGGTCTAAATTTGAATATTCATGGTGTTAGTTTCGGTTTAAGTTGAAATTTAAATTTGAATATTAAAATTGTTGGTTTTAGCAAAAAATTAGTTTATAGATGATTTAAATATCCTAGGATGTGAATTAATTGTGGGTTATTGATTAATTTAATTAGTTTTTGAATTATTTAATTGTTAAGAAAATCATAGAAGTGATTGTTATATATGGAAACAATAGAGTTTATTCAATAAAACTCAATTGTTTTAATATATATATATATATATATATATATGTATATATATATATATAGATAATAGATAGCAAATGGTGTATGTAAAGTACAATATTCGTAATGAGGTTTGACAGAGATTAACAATCTATGTTCCCTTAATTGTTTTAAAAATATTTTAACCTGATTTGCCTATTTCAAGTTGGTGTATATATTGTAACAAGTTATTCTCAATGTTTTGATCAACATATACTGATAATGGACGTACCCGCGATTATTGTATTTTATGATCCTTCACAAATGCAAACGGTATAACCTGGTAATCAGATTAACATATATTTTCATTCAATAATTTTATGTGCTACATAGACGTTACGTTTACAACTACTGATTATTTGAAATTCAGGTTCTTCCACATCAAATCTGTGACCATTTATTTCAACATGAACGAGAGGATCGGTTTTTTGCTTTGTACCATTCAAATGATAATGGTCATGTGATACATATTGATTTTATAAGATACATTGTATCTAATAATCATAGCTCATTGTCTCTTGAACCAGAGGCAAAGGTAACCGAGTCTCTTAAAATAAACCACACATCTTTTGATTGATGATTCATCCGATCCTATTTATGATCTGATTGATTTTGTATATCTAGCTGTCATAAACCTGTCAAGGCGGAAGAGCGAGCGCGAGTGACGTCATGTATACCGTAAGCATATGATTATCGCCAACATAGATGTATTAGGATACCAATTGTGTTAAAAGTGTTTACAAACCATCACTTGTTTTTAAACAAAATTTGTTGAAAACAATTAGGAGATTTCTCGTATATGACCCTAAACATCGATAGGGTTATACAAGAAAAATTCTCCAAAATGGTATCCTAATTATACAATGAGGTCCCGTCTTCATGATTCCTTGCGTGCGTTGTTAATTCCCTGAAAAACATACGTTTAAAAAGTCAACACAATGGTTGGTGAGTTCACAGATTTTAAGACTTGTTATGAAATCATTTTTCATAAATAGTTGAATCAGTTCGCAAACAAGCATACGATAACTTATTGAAACAAATACGATGATCCTCCGTAGACTAGCTAAATCTACGAATTAATATGACGAACCCTGAGCCTATAACTAAACCATGACTTATATCCTTTTGCCCTGTTCAAATCTCACAGATGGAATATACACACCCTGTTTCGATGCAATATCGGAGGTTAGCGTGACTAACATAACAGTAGGGGGAAATGTCAACGTCAATAGTACTATTCGTATATTCCCGTGGCTAACTTCGTTAGCTAATGGTTATAGTATGCAAGCAAGGGACTTATAGCACTACATAGTTCAACTCATGTTCGCATAAGGATTGTGTGTTTTGTTTCTAATTATCATATATAAAAGCAGTTGTGTATGTTTTTCACCCCCGAATAAATAAAACAGTAAAACCGTAAAAGGGGGGGGGGTAGTGAAACTCACCTCATGAGTTTAGTGTTTGGTTCGCTAGCAATTTCAGTTTAGACCCGAGGTTCTCTGCCTTCACACGTCCTAAACGCGTAAGGTCAGTTAGACTCCATTATCGACTCGCAAGTCAGTTTATGCTAATCGCTTTCACCCAACTAGTAGTTTGTGCAGGTTGCTTTCCCGAACCGGTCGTTTCATTTTTTGCGTCGGTTGCTTTCACCAACCGATCGTTTCATTTAAAGTTGTCGGTTGATTTCACCAACCGATCGTTTCGTTTAAGGTGTCGGTTTCTTTCACCAACAGATCGTTTCGTTTACTGTGTCGGAAATAATGTTTCACATGTTAGTATTGGGACGACCTGTTGTGATAAGATTTTATATTCCTTTTGAAGATAAGTATTTATTATTTTTATAAATAATAAGAATATAGTTCTTTTAAGTGTCAGTTTCATTTAGACATAACCGGTTCACTTGGTCAAGTAACAAATAAATATGAAAATTATATTTATATCTAGGTAACATTTTGTTAAGTTACGGTTGATACTTATTGTAAAACATAATACTTTTATATTCTCGTTTAATATCTACAAACACACTTTATATGCCGTTGCTACCCTTTAACTCATAAAAATGATTCTTTTTACGTCTAACATATATATATATATATATACAAAATATATATTTTAATTAAAAATTATCGTTTTGTAACAAAATGTCATTATTAAAACTAATACTCTATTATTTGTCATTTTCAAATGTAAAAATTTTTTTAGTTATATTCAAAATCATAGTTAAGCTTTATAAAACTATATTATATTAACGAAATCTCAACATAAAATCTATTTTGTTACCTAAAATTATAAAATTCGTTGTTTTTGAAAATACATCTATTTTTTTTGTAATAAAACCGTATGTACACTTATGTATACTTTTAATCGTATTTTCATATTATAACCTTTTAAACTCCATATTTTTCTTTTGTGTCAAGATGTATACAAAGTTTCCCCAACAAATTCCATACTTCCTACTAATTTTACTAATCTATATATTTTTCTTTCATCATAGTCTTAGACTAAAATCACATTTTTACTTGCTCATCTTTATAAAAACACCACTTATAAAAACCTCTATACCCTTATTTGTTTCCATGAAAATGATAGGTATACATATGTATATCTTATAAATTATCATTTTAAACATGTTATGTATGTCCACACTACTTTTAACAGAGATTCACATGTAAACATTTTTATGGATTTTCAAGAAAGTTCATCTTATTAAACAAATTTATCCACATGTATTCTTCTAACAAATTTTGGGTGTATAGCTTAGCATAAACTTAATTATTTATAATATAAAGATAGGTAAAGTGGTATTAGAAGCTCACTTAGTAGTAGGATTAAGGTTTAGATATAAACTAGAGGATCTTGAGCTTGTTTCCCCAAGTAAAGGTCGTTTAACGTACTTCTTGGAAGAGATCTCTTGTACCATTGCTCTGGAGAGAGATGGACGATGAAGGTGTTTGTTGGTATGTAGTGGCGTCGAGACGGTGGTGTTACGATGCGTCATGGTGGTCGCGAGAAGAGAGGGAGACGGTAATTGTGGCAGTTAAGGGCTGGAAATACCAAAGAAGAGAAGAGGGTGGTAGTTGATGGTGCCTTGTGGTGGTGAAGTTGTAACGGCGAACGAGGGGAGATAGCCAGTGATGACAGAGTTGGCGGTGGTTTATTGTGGGTGTCGTTGAGGTGGTTGACGGAGTAGGGGGATGGGGTTTATGAACCGGTGCACCCTAGGTGCAAGAGGGTTTGATTATAGTTGATTGTTCGATGTAAGGTGTTGTATATGGTACATGTATATTGGTCAATTTATAAAGATGATGTATGGTTTCCTTAGTTTAATAATTATACAACATGATAGTTTAGTTTGAGGTGGAATGTCTGGATCAATTTTGACAAGACAAGTGGTTGAGGTGAGTATTGTCTGCATTGTAAAACAAGATGGAGGGTATGGTGTTTGACTTTTACCACTCATGCAATATTGTGAAGATATTTATTTTGATGATGAGAGTAGGTATTAGATTTCTTTGAAATTTTGAATATTCTACACGTTTATGTTTTTGGAATATCTTTTTATTTTTAATACATTTATCTTTTCTTTTTTTTTCTTTTGCTTGTTTTCTCTGTGTTTGTTTAAGCATAATAGACTTTGGCATGCTTGTAATAGGCTTGGTGTACTACTTTCATTTTAATATACCATAAGTATAGATATCATTTCCATCACTCACGAAAAATGTGTGTGTAGCCACTGTAAAACTGGTTGATCATACTCGCAAGGTTGGGTTGGGCTTAGATAGATAATATTATAAGTTTAAGTGTCATCCAATTATTTTTTTAGGTTAGTAGCATGTTAGCTTCATGTTAGTTATAAATTTTGGGTTATTTTCAAGTCTACGTATTTAAACGTTTAATTGCCAAGGTGTCAAAACTCAAGTAATTTAAATAAAAATGAATTACTTAGATGCAATGCATGCGCTCATATTTGGGCTTATGCTAGACTCATTAAGATTAAGCTTAACAAATTTTAATTAACCAGGAATTAACGTAACGAAATCATGTTCAAGGAATGTACGGGAAAATGACCTTTATTACGGAGTGTCACACTAGCATTACTGGATAATTTTAATGATATTTCATATTTTCAAGAAAGGGTCATACTTGCACATTTAAATGAGGTTGTCCAAGACATTAATGACAGATTTTTAATCATAGATTGGTTCTAAAAGTTGGTGTGCCAACAATGTTACTAAGGAATATTGATCAGAAAAATGGTTTATGCAACGGAACTCGATTACAAGTTATTCAATTGGTGGGGGGGGGGGGGGTTTATCGAAGCAAAGGTTATTTTAGGTACTAACATTGGTCATCTCACTTAAATAACATGTAGTGGTCTAACTCCTTCAGATAAGAAATTGCCATTCAAATTGAAACAAAGACAGTTTCCGGTTGCGGTTTGTTTTGCAATGACCATTAACAAAAGTCAAGGCCAATCACTAACAAGAGTTGGCATGTATATGCGAGAATCGGTGTTTACACATGGTCAACTAGATGTTGCTTTATCCCGAGTGAAGAGTAAAGACGATGTTAAAATGCTTATATTAGATAATGAGGGTAAAGTTACAAATAAAATTACAAATGTGGTTTATAAGGAACTATTTAGTTGTTTATGAAATTTTCATTTTGAATTTTTTATTATCTATCTAATAATTGTAAAACGAATGTTATTTAGTTGTTTATGACATTCTCATTTTGAGGCTTTTATTATCTATATAATAATTGTAGAACAGATGTTATTTTGGTTGAAACTTATGTTTAATAAAGTTTTTATTTCTTAAAAGTGTTATTAACAACTATATATCATGTTATTGTCTCCTGAAGTATATATGCCATTATGTTTTCCAGTTTGATATGATGTGTTGTTGTTACATGATTTATATATTTCCACCCGTGTCGTACACGGGTCAATAACCTAGTATTTTATTAAAAACATATTATATTTAAAACTACTAGGTTGAAAAGAAAAAGAAACTTAACTCTACAACCTTTGGCATCATGCCACGTGTCAAATCACTTTTCTTTAAAAGTTAAATGACCTGGGGCGGTGAGGTGACCTAGGTTGTGAAGGACTGTGGGTTCTTACTAAATTAATAATTATTTTATTATTTATTGGCCCACCAACAAAAGCGTGGAGTTACCAATAAAGTTGGTCTAGGAGATTATTTTTAAAGTCTCATCGGAGAGTGTTGCTCTTAGGAGAAGTGCACCTATACAAAGGCATGTGCTGTAACATACTACTTTTGGTTATAGTAATAAAACAAATTTTCGTCTATTTTATAGTGGGTCGTTATCTGTTTAGATAAATAGAATATGAGTTGGGCTTCTGTTGGTTAAAGGAAGATGAGTTATGGACTTGGGTTAGAGGAAAGACCATGGGCTAAGCCCATGATCCATAAATATATAAAAACCATACACACTACTTAATTCCTCATTTACTTATATTCCATACATCATTTAAAACACACACTTAAGCCTTCTCTCTAATCCTCTCCTTATCTTAGTCGAAATCAAGAAGGAAACCAACCACCGATCCAAGGTAATGATAGTATGATGTTTTATGAGCTTAAACCCGTTAGATATAGTCACGAAACGACGAGCCGACACCGTTAAACCGTTTAAGTCACGAGATCCGGATGGAATCGGGTATAAACCGAACTTGATGAGCTTAGGGGTCACCCTAGCTCAGATCTGGATCGAACGGGACAAAAAACGGTGAAAAACGAGTTAAAACTCGTTTTTTTCCGGCGAACCCGCGGTTTTCCGGCGGCGGCGCCGGAAAGGCGGCGGGTACGAGGAAGGGAATGTCAGAGAATGTTTCTGACATTCTCTGACCTAACCCTAATTCGTTAACGGAGAGTTAACGAATTAAAGGCAATCCGTCAGATGATTCATTACAAGAAGCTTAACGAACTAGCCTTAGTTCGTATCCAGATTCGTTAAGGAAAAGATAACGAATTAGCCTCAATTTGTTATAGTCATTCGTTAAAGGAGATAACGAATTAGAAGGTCCAATTCGCTACTTGGACTGGTTCGCTATATGGACTGATTCGTTTAGAGTCTAGTTTGTTATAAGTCCAATTCGTTTAAATAACCAGTTCGTTAAAGGTTTCAATTCATTACAAGAACCAGTTCGCTAGGATAAGCCAATTCGTTAAGAACCAAGTAACGAATCAGAAGTTTGATAAATGACATAATGGTCCCTGAACTTAGAAAAAGAATGATTTAATTACAAAGAAGCCCTTGAACCTTTAAGTAGCAAATTAATTAATGATTCGAAATGCTAATGGAAAATGTGATAAGACAATTAATGGATATAAAATTTTTGATATATCACTATGCTAATGGAAAATGTGATATAACAGCTCGACCCCAGCTAGGGGCTCTGCCCCTTGGACCCTGCTAGGGGCTGCCGCCCCTAGACCCCGCTGCCAAGGGCGCTGCCCCCGGACCCCCGTTCGTTGAGGGTTATAATTAGACTAGAAACACGATATGGATAGTGATAGTAATTAATATGCATAATTGTTATACAATTAGTCGTGCACAACTAAAGAGGGGAATAACCGTAAATGGTGAACGCAACCGCATTGAGGTGAGTTTCTAGCCCCACTTCCTTTTTATGTTTTCGGGGCTGTGTGCATACTCGATGTGATAATTAATACACTTACCTTAGGTGGTAAGTGTATGCCTTGTATGATTTATGTATGATGATTGATTGACGGTGCGTGAACGATCTTCGGATATTGCATGTGCCGTCAAGTGGTAGTTAAAGGTATTATTGATATGTATGATGTATGAATGATGTATGTATGAATATATATGATGTATGAATAATGTATGTACGATATGCTGATGGTACGTGAACGCTCTTCGGAGATTGCACGTATTGTCAAGGAAAGTATGTAAAGGACAGGTATGTTATAGCAGTACGAATGTAGGGAACCGACCCTGATAGTATCGGCGAATGAAGGGAACCGACCCTAATAGTATCGGCGAATGTAGGGAACCGACCCTAATAATATCGGCGAATGTAGGGAACCGACCCTAATAATATCGGCGAAGTTAATAGAGCGAAATGCTCTTAAAACATATATGTACGAATGGAAGTATTAGGTACGTATGAAATAAAAGACGAAAGTACGAATGTATGTACGCATGTAAGTAAATATGATGGTGTGTACCTTCGGGTGCATATGTCAGTATGTGGATGTACTGTATGTCGTCTGATTAACTAGAACTCAGTCAGCGTAGCTGACTTTTAGTATGCACGTAGGTGAGTAGAATGAGACAACTTGCTTGAGGGGAAGCACATGGCATGGATTTGAAGACATTGGCATCTCAATGAAGTGTTATGTTATGATGTTTTAAAAGACAATGTTTTATGTTTAAATAATTTGAATGCTCATTAAGACAAGAAATGATGGTTATGTAATATAATGGTTTGAATGTTTTAATATTCCGCGAATGTTTTTATTAACTCTGATATTATGAACTGTGTTTATGAGTAAATCCAACATTAAAGTGAGGCACCGGTAACGGTGCCTTACATGTGCTCTTATGAAAATGTGGCCAAAGTGTATATATATATATATATATATATATAGGGGATGGTTCATGCGAGAAGTGATTTTATAGCGCGAAGTCGATCTCAACCATTAATCATGCCTAATCAATGTTAAGTAATAATTATGGCAAAGTTGAAATAAAAAGAAAAATAATCTACAAGACTTTTATGACAAAATGGTAATTAGGTCTTGTGTGTTTAATTGTTTGAAGCCAATAATTGCACTAATTAATCCTACATTACTCTCCACATTGATTCCGGTACCAAGATACAAATTACTAGAAAAAAGAAATTGACTTTTACATTAAACATATTCTAAGAATAATTTTAATATAACACATTCATGATAAAAAATTTTACGTTGATGATTTCAAAAGATTCATTTGAAATATTTTTAACCTACATATGAAAAAAATGTATGTGTAGGTGAATGATAATAAATTCAGCTACACAAGAAACATAGTCATCTACAGATAACTCATATTAACTTATACAACTTGTTGGTTATTTTTATTTTCATTTACACGTAACTCGTGATCACCAATACATAACTTATTTTTACCTGCATAGACTGTTGGTTCCTTTTATTTTCACCAACACGTATCTAATATCCACTTACAAATAACTCATATTAACCTACACATATTGTTAGAAAATACAATTTTCTCATACACGTAAGTAATATTCACCTACACATAACTTGTATTTGCCTACACATAATTCATATTAACCTACATATATTGTTAGATAATATGTTTTTTCTCATACAGGTAAGTAATATTCATCTACACATAACTCATATTAACTTATACAACTTGTTGGTTAATTTTATTTTCATTTACACGTAACTCGTGATCACCAATACATAGCTTATTTTTACTTACACAGAGTGTTGGTTCATTTTATTTTCACCAACACGCAGCTAATATCCACCTACACATAACTCATATTAATCTACACGTATTGTTAGATAATATGATTTTTCTCCTACACGTAAGTAATATTCACTTACACATAACTCAGTAATTTCCTACACATAAAGTTGATCAAATAATAATAAAAAAATGACTTGTAACATGTTCAGAAAATGTTCAAACCGAACTAAATGAAGCAAGTTTACTAGTTTGATATCCATAAAGTATGATGTTGATTGTTAACCGATTGTTTAATCATTATTACTTATAATTCTTTTTCCCATTTTATAAATATATGTTATGTATGTGTTTATCGTTGTACATTTTTTTAAATTATATAGGTGCAATATGAACAATGACTCTAGAGTAGAAATATAAAATTAAAATAATCAGGATTTTGGTATGAATTGAATTAATCATTTTTAATAATGTAAAAGTTTTTTTTAATGAATTATGTTTTGGACAAAAATCTACTAAGGATCAAGTATCCAAATCTGTTATGTGAGGTAAGGTGGTAACTCGATAATGACAAGTGCGTAATTGTAATATTGGTGAACACAAAGGTTTGATCACGAGGGAAAAAGCCCTTAACCAAGATAGTCTTACTTCGGTCAAAACTTATCAAGGTAATCTTTGGTAAAATAACTCAGGTCAAGGATTAATAAGATAATATTTGGTCAGATTACTTTAGTCAATGATCAACAAGGTAACCTTTGGTTGAAGAGTATATGATTATCGTGATCTCCGGCACAAAAAAACCCCGGGACGGTGAAAACTATCACCGTCGATTGTATTGATAACTAAAAAGCGATTACAAGTGTTGTGGAGTAAATGACCGAGATTACAAAGTATGTTAGTGTGTAGAGAGAATGCTAGTTTCTGCTCTAGAGTGTGTGTGATAGTACATGTGTTTTCCTACTCGATCATAGCTCGTTTAAATAAGATAACAACAATAACAATATTTCCTAATTATCCGGAAGTCTTCCACCTATCCGCTATACGATCTTTGACCACGTGCCAATAGCCGTCCAGTAGCGATATAAGCGGTAGACCAAGTCTTATAGCCGTTGTTGATATTAACGCGTTCATCTTCACATTAGTTCATCCATTAATTGCTATATTGAAGTAGGATCCTGGATCCATGCTCCAGCTAGAGGTTGCTCTATAAGGATAGTTGATACAAATACGTCTTAAAGTTTCCACACCTGTCTAACACATCACCATACTAAACGCAATCATTAGTAAACAAGTAATACCGAGGATCGTCGATCCTTTATATCCTGATACATATTTCAAGGATAATCTATCCATAAGACAGTTAAGGATAAATGATCCTCAGTATAAAATTTATGGTCTAACAATTGCCCCCAAAATATTGGGTGACAGTGGAATATAGCTGTCATTTTGAAATTCAAAATCACTGTGAAAACTGATAGATGGGACGGTTTTACCAGAATATTTACCATTTAGCCCCCAAGGTTAATTATAACCGTCTATATATGCCGCCCTATATCTTTGATTATATACACTCCTTCATCCAACGCATCAGGTATCCTTTTTACCTTTCTCTCTTATTTTATTTAATCATGTCTGCTGCTTCATCTTCTTCTTCTCCGGCCCCCTCTAAACCTTCCGAGCAAACCTCCGACGGCTCTGGGTTAGCCGAAATGGAACCACAATGTCTGCTTGCTAACCCATCTTCCGAAATCTGCAAGCTTACGGATCCTGAGGTCGATGACTTTCGTATACTGTTTCCAGCGAAAACCCTATTCTGACCCTACGAATCCAGCGTCAGATGTGATGTTTACTCTAAGGTTTGGGTCTTCTTTCTGGCGACTCCCTTTCTTATCGGCTATAAATACCATTTTCCACCTTTTACCCAAAGTTTTTTCGATTCTACCGGCATATCTTACATACAAGCTATGCCGATGATTTGGAGGGTTCTTAGCACTATCGAAAGAATCATCGAGGAGGAAAAAATCGATTTCGGCCTTCCGGAGTTATCATATTTGTATACCCTTACTACCTTCGGTTCTGCTCGTTTCATCTTCAAATCCAAGCCTTGACAGCCACATCCGATCTCGAAAGCCACACTGAATGATTCCGTGTGGAGGAATCAGTTTTTCTTCGTAAAACATGATTCAATACCAGGGGGAACTGATCTTCCTTCAACGTGGGTCACGAAGGGTAGGATCCCGGATCCTTAAATAGTTGCAGGATCCTTTATTCTTCAATCTTTACCCTTATGCTGTTTTTGTTGTTTGCAGTCGAGAACTTCGCTTCATTAAGCAAATTACCTGGAACAGAAGAGAAAGCAAAACGGTTCCTGGAGCTGGATACCGCAGTTAGAACTTTTGAAGCTCGATTTGTTGAAGGTTTTTATGATATCTCCTCAAGTTCAAGCATGTCAAGTAAGTTAATAGTTTAAAATACTTAGAGTAAAATAGAAGACTTATCTGTCGATTTTTCTTCCATAGGCACCAAGAAATCAGAAAGTCCGCTCTTAAGTTCTCCCTGGATGATATCGATTGTATGGTCACCTCTCCTGCTGTCAAGAAGGAAGCTTCAAAGGCTGGAACTAGCTCTGAACCCAAGACTGCCACGACCAGGGCCAAATCCGCAGCTTCCAAGAGGAAAAGATCCTCTGATCCTGAGACCCATTGTGACATTGCCTGTTCTGTAAGTATACTGTATTCTTCTAATATTTTAGGATCCAATATTGTTCTGATTCTGACATGAAACTTGACGATAGGCTGTGACCGCTATGAGGGATTACTATGAGAAGTTTATCCATCAGATGAGCGAGAAAATGTCAGGTCTAGGGAAAGCTATGGTTGCTAAGGATAAAGCTATGGTCCAGCTTTCCAAGGAGAAGAAATAATTGGAGGATCAGCTATCCTTAGCCGAAGCCCAACGTCAAGAGGCAGTGGAGCAGGCAACTGATGAAGCCAAGGTGTGGGCTGCTAGGTCGATATTCCAGGCACGGATCAAGATGGCGACTGAGGCCGGTGATCCTGCTTTTGACAAGTTGGCCTGGGATGTGGAGAAATGGAAGGCTTCCCTTGATGACCTTGGTGGTGAGGATGACGAGGAAATGATTGAGAACACCGAGGCTAGGACTAGTGGCGTTAAGGATGCGGTTGAAGCTGGAAAGGAAGGAGGTGATGCTGCGGTTGAGGATGTAGTTTAAGTGGATAAGTCCTTGGGGCTTATTTTAATTAATATATAAATCTTTTGACTTCTTGCTTGTTGCTAATTTTCAAAAATCTGTTAGATATAACTTTAGCATTATTAATAGTATGCCAAATAATTTTAAGCAAAAGATTGTTAGAATAAAAGATCCTTATGAAAATCGTTTAGGATAAAATATCCTTAAGAAAAAAAAAATATTAGGAAAGAATATCCTCAAATAAAAAATATTAGGATAAGACATCTTTAATAGTTGATAAAACTTGTACAATAGAATTTTCTCAGAGGGTAAATTTTTGGATAAAGTATCCTTAAAACAGGTTAACAAATTTTAATACTAAAACAATTTTAAATGAATAACCTTCTAAACTGAAATATTTAAAATCATTGAAACGAGTATAACACATAAGTTAATTAATAGAGCTCATACCTGAAGGTCTAGATAGACCTAATTTACCAGAAGTGTTGAATTCTCAATGATCCTTGAAGGAATAGCTTTAGGATCCGGGATCCTTATATTTTTGATCTTCGCAGAAAACTTAGTAATGCTGTTGCAAATAATTCATAATGTTAACTGGGATCAAATCCATTAAACCAGGGACAAGCCCAAATAATATACTGGGGACAAGCCCGTGCAACTGGGGACAAGCCCGTGTAATCTGGGGACAAGCCCGTATAATCTAGGGACAAGCCCGTGCAACTAGTGTTAAACTGGGGCCAAGCCCAAACTGGGGACTGGCCCAAATATACGGATGTTAACTGGCGACATGGCCCTTGAGAAGAGGTGAAAACCCCTTAAACCTTAGGAAATGGTACGTCTACCATTATTCGTAGGATCCTCCATATAGCCGGAGACAACGAAATTGTCAGCCACTAAGCGTGTACTGGTCCCGCTGCACCGAACTATATGTCGGATAGCGTGCGCAACTGGCGATCGTGAGAAAGGTGAAAACCTTTAAACCTTAGGGGATATGACCATTGGGGGTCATACCCATTCGTGGGCAAGGCCAAGGGAAATAGTAAAGTACCTTATATGTAAAGGAGAGGTGGCCAACCTCTTAGACATTGAACCTCTCATTGAAATCTGCATTGTTACTTAAAAACTTGGAAAAGATAAATTTTAAGAATATATTATCCTTAGAATAACAAGAATATAAAATAGATAAGTAATCAGATAGATATTACCGATTTTAGGATCCTTGATCCTTTAAGGATAATATATCCTCTCAGGATACTGGATCCTGATTAGATTAAGTACTTCTTTAGGTGGATAGCATTCCATGCTCTTGGTAGTCTATTGCCTTCCATCGTGAGCAAATGATATGCCCCCTTTCCTGCTTCCGACTCAATCTGATAAGGTCCTCCCCATTTGGGCGCTAGCTTCCCATCAGCTGGATTTGTTGTGTTTTGGAAGGCTTTCCTTAATACTAGATCTCCTTCTTGAAACCTTCTAATTCTGATATTTTTGTTATATGCCCCAGATACCCTTTGTTGATATGCTGCCATCCTGATGTTGGCTAGGTCTTTGAGTTCTTCTATAGTATCCAAATCTTCAAGAAGGATTTCTTTATTGGCTTCAGGATCATGGATGCTCGTTCTTGCCGTAGGAACCACCATTTCTGTGGGAATTACTGCTTCTAATCCAAACACCAATGAGAAGGGTGTTTGGCCTGTTGCATTTTTAGGCGTAGTCCTGTCAGTCCAAAGAACATAAGGAAGTTCTTCGGCCCATTTTCCCTTCTTGGATCCTAGCTTTTTCTTTAGATTGTTAATGATGATCTTGTTGCTAGAATCTACTTGGCCATTGGCTTGAGGATGAACCGGAGTGGAAGTAATTATTTTGATGCCCCAACTGTCACAAAAGTTAGTGGTTCTATTCCCGATAAACTGGGAACCATTGTCACAAACAATTTCAGCAGGAATACCAAATCTAGTTATAATATTTCGTTTAATAAAAGATATTACTTCCCTTTCTCGGACTTGCACGAATGCTTCTGCTTCAATCCATTTGGAGAAGTAGTCTGTCATGGCAAGCATAAAGACCTTTCCACCTGGAGCCTTTGGAAGCTTACCAACAATGTCCATTCCCCACTTCATGAAAGGCCATGAAGAGGATATAGGATACATTGGTTCTGCTGGCTGGTGAAGGATGTTTGCATGCCTTTGACAAGCATCACACTTTTTTGAGTACTCCATTGCATCCTTCTTCATCGTCGGCCAGTAGTACCCAGTCCTAAGTATCCTGGAGAATAGTGCTCTCCCCCCTGTGTGGTTACCGCAATCACCTTCATGAAAGTCCTTGAGTACCTCTTGGACTTCAGTATCCTCTATGCACCTTAAGTATGGACGTGCAAGAGATTTTCTGTATAGCATATGATCTAATAAAATATATTGCGATACCTTGAGTCTGAAGGATTTTGGATTCTCCGTAGCTGGGATCTCTCCAGTCTGAATGTACTTTTTAATCGGGAGGATCCAGGATCCTTGATAGTCCGAGGATAATGGATCCCAAAGTACAATCTGCTTATCACTTGTTATTTCCCCAATTTCTTGCTCTCCTATTGCTGGCGAGAGTATGTGAATAATTGGGATCTACGTATTTTCTGGCATTTTTAGGGATGAGGCTAAATTTGCTAAGACGTCTGCCCAAGCATTTTCCTCTCTTGGTACCTGTACTATACTAAACATTTCAAAGGATTTTGCTAATCCCTTCACAAATTCTAAATATTTGATCATATTTTCACCTTTTACGGTATAAGAACCATTAAAGTGGTTAGTAATGAGTAAATAATCCATATAAACTTGAAGATACCTGATCCTCATACTTATGGCTAAAAGTAAACCTGCTATGAGTGCTTCGTATTCTGCTTCATTGTTGGTAGCTTGGAATGCACATGCAATGGACTGGGGTATTATGTCCCCTTGTGGCGATTTCAGTAGGATCCCATCCCGTTCCTCTTACATTGGAAGCACCATCGGTGAAGAGTATCCAAGGATCCTTGGTCTTTTCTAGTTGTTGGACCTCCAAGTCAGCTTCTTTTTGTAGATCACTAGTGAAATCAGCCACAAAGTCCGCCAGTGCTTGAGACTTGATTGCTGTTCTTGGCTCATATTGGATATCATATGCACTTAATTTTACAGCCCACTTGGCCATTCTTCCTGATAACTCGGGTTTTCTAAGAACATTCTTCACAGGATAATTAGTTCTCGAAATAATAGGATGAGTTTCTAAATAATGTCTTAATTTAGTGGAAGCCATAATAAGTGCAAGAATTAACTTTTCTAAATGAGAATACCTGGCTTCCGCATCTAGAAGACTTTTACTTAATAGTAAACGGGATGCTGTTCACCTTCATGATCCTTCACCAAGACGACACTTACTGCGTTTCCTGAGACGGCTAAATACAGGTATAAGGATTCTCCATCCACATGCTTCATTAGGGCTGGAGCTGAGGATAAGTAATCCTTCAAGGCTGTAAGCGCAGCCTCGTGCCTTTCCGTCCATACAAACTTTTTATTCTTCCTAAGAATGTCGTAGAAGTCCTTGCATTTCTCGGAGGATATTGAGATGAACCTATTGAGGGCAGCCATTCTTCCTATGAGCCTTTGGACATCCTTTGTGTTTGCAGAAGATTTCAAATTGAGGATGGCTTCAATCTGCTCTAGGCTTGCTTCAATTCTTCTCTTCGATACCATATATCCCAGAAATTTTCCAGCCTTAACACCAAAATGGCATTTTGACGGATTCAATTTCATGTTATAATGGTCAAGGATATTGAATGCTTCCTCGAGGTGTCTAAGGTGATCCTCAGCTTTCTTTGACTTCACCACCATATCGTCTATGTATACTTCCATAGTCTTACCCAACTGATCCTTAAACATCATGTTGACTAATCTTTGGTATCTTGCCCCTGCATTTCTTAGTCCAAACGACATAGCAGTATAACAGTATATGCCGGTAGGAGTCATGAATGTGGTATCCTCTTGATCAGATGGTTCCATCTGAATTTGTTGAAATCCAGAGGACGCATCCATAAAAGTAAGCATTTCATGTCCTGCCGTTGCATCCACCATGGAATCTATATGTGGTAATAGGGAAGGATCCTTGGGACATGCTTTGTTTAAATCTCTAAAATCAACGCATACCCTCCACATTCCATTCTTTTTTGAAACTAAAACCACATTAGCTAACCATCGAGGATACTTAACCTCTCTGATCATATCGGCCTTAAGAAGTTTTTCAACTCCTTCTTGTATGATCTTGTTCCTCTGAGGAGCGAATTTCCTTCGCTTCTGATGGACGGGGTTAACGATAAATCAAGGCCGAGTTTATGAGTGATTACCTCTTTTGAATACCTGTCATGTCCGAGTGCTTGAAGGCAAAAGTAGATCTTCTTTGCCTTAAGAAGGATATTATATCCTCCTCAATCTTACTGGGGATACTGGATCCTAAGAACACCTTTATTTCTGGATCTTCGGGGTCCAATGATACTTCTTTAAGGTCTTTCTCCCGAGCTTCCAGCACGTCTCTAGGATGTTGCTGTAATTGCTATGCTATGGTTGGATTGGCTGTTGGCTTCATTGATGATGAATAATAGTTCTTGGCCTCCGCTTGGTCACCTACTATCTTTACAACTCCCTAAGGAGTAGGTAGCTTGATGCACTGGTGATAAGTTGAGGCTACAGCCTTTATTCCGTGGAGCCATGGCCTACCTAAAATAACATTGCAACAGGAAAGTTATCTATAACACAAAATTTTTGGTATGAATTTAACCCTTCGATATAAATTGGGAGGTTGATGTTCCCCAGTGTCTTCTTGGTTTCGCCACTGAAACCAACCAGCACCGAAGTTCTAGGAATGATTTCTGAATCCGGGATGTTCATCTTCTTAAGGACATCATGTTTGATAATGTTGACCGAGCTGCCGCCGTCTACTAGGATCCTGCGTACATAATGGTTAGAGATAAATAAAGTAATAATCAAACAGTCGTGATGAGGATCCTGTATGTTCATTTTGTCTTCCTCATCGAAGAAGAGTCTCTTGTCTGTTTTTAGGGTGGTTGACACTATTGGTTGATCTCCGTTATCCATCTTTATCTCTTTAGCGAGTCTTTTTGCTACAGAGAAAGAAGTTCCACATATGTCTGAACCACCTGAAATGAAATTGACCGTTCGCACATCCAGCTTGTCCCGGTGAGGATCCTGGATCCTTGAATTGAAGAAGATTCTCTGATCAATCACTCGAGTAGTGGGGATGAGAGGTCTTCTCTTATCGTCCAGTTCGAATTCTACTACGAGATCTTCTCTTATGGCACAAGAATCTTGAAATAATTCGTAGTTTCTGGAGACAAAGTTGATCACATGAGCATCTGGCGATGGCGGTGTTGCTTTTTGTGGAAGGTCTTCAGGATCTTGGATCTTGGATTTCTTCCTTCCCAAGAGTTCTTTAAAGTGACCCTTGCTCAGGAGGTAACCAATTTTCCTTCTTAAGCCGATGCATTCGTCCGTTGCGTGGCCAAAATCTTCGTTGAAAGCGTACCACTTAGACTTATCCTTGAAGCCGACAACCTTCTCATTTTTTTGGGGCCACCTTGCTTTTTCTCCCAGATCCTTCATGTCACAGATTAAGCCATGAGTATCCACAGAGAAACAATAATCGGAGATGCAAGGATAGTCTTCGTCGTCATCTCCTTCTTCAACTGCCCGCACGTTCTGATTATTGAACTTGGTGTACGGCTTTGAATTGTTGTTCCTATTCCAGGATCCTTTATTCTTCTTGGGGGTTGGTTGTTTTTCTTGTCCCCCAAGACGATCCTAGATCCTTTTGTCTTCTTCCAACCGGATGTATCTTAATGCCCTGTTTCTGACTTCTTCTAATGTCCTGCATGGAGTCATCACTAAATCATCATAAAAGGGGGAGCTCTTTTGAATTCCCATCTTGAATGCTTCAACAGCAGTAGTCATGTCAAGATTTGTGATTTCTAGAGCTTCCTTGCCGAATCTGGTGACGAAACCCCTAAGGGATTCATCACTAGGTTGGACAACACGGTATAAATCACTGGTTAACCTCTCAAATTTCCGACTACAGGAAAATTGAGTGTTAAATAAGTTAACTAAATGAGAGAAAGAAGTAATTGAAAAAGGAGGAAGACTTAGCAGCCATTTTAGAGCAGCCCCCGTTAGTGTGGATCCAAAGCCCTTGCATAGGCAAGCTTCTTTGAGTCTCTCCGGAATAGGATTGATCTCCATCCTTTCCCTATACTGTGCTTGTAGGTTCCCTGGACGGATCGCACGAGATATCGCGGTCTACTCAGGTGCGGAATCCCTGCGTAGATCGTTACGAGTATAGAACACAAACACACGAATACACGAAACACGTTATATATTATAACCGAACTCACGTGATGTAAATATCACTGTTACAAAACACACGTTACCGAACAAACTCGATAACCAAAACTGCTAACTGATTCAACCACTAAAACCAACAACGTAAACCAAGCCGTAAGCTTGTATTTATATACATGACAACTTCGCCTGATATGTTCAGGCGAAGTTGTCCATAACTTCGCTTGTTCAACAAGTTCGCCTAGGTGAACTTGTTGACAACTTCGCTTGTACAAAAACATAAATAACATTACAGACTCGATTACAGACACTAGACTATGAACTACTGACATTCATGCACCAACAGACTCCCCCTTGGCAGTAGCTTCATATCTTGATCTTTAAGCTCTTGTCTTGTAATCCTGTATCTTCACGCATGCACTCCTTCTCTAACACATACCGTGACTACTCGCTGATATTTCCTTGCTTCATCCTTCCAAGCAGGAATATAGAATATCTTCTTTTCATTCAACACTTGCAGATCAGCTTTCGATAAGTTAACAAGATGCATCCGATCATACACCCTCAGCACTTCTTGTTCGTCTTCGTCTTCCATCACGGCTTCAGCAGTCTGGCAATCAACGTACCACCATTTTAGATTCTTCAACACATCTTGAGGTATAGTCTTCATTGGAACCTCCTTGATGCATCAGATCGGTTTGTACTTCATCACCATCCATGGCTTGCCATCTGCTCTCATTCCCCGTTCTGTATCCTTCACGATCTTTCCCTTCTGTGGCTTTAATAATACAAACTTCTTCTCTTTTATGCTTTCTTTCCACACTATCTTTCCAATCACTCTTGCCATATTGTCGTCACTTCTATTTATCAGGCCCAACCTGGCCAAATCCTTCACCTCACATTCCGGCAACGTATTGAGAGATCTCAGGGTTCTTTTGAAGTATTGAATACCATCATAACGCTTCACCACAAACAACTTTATCTGTTCATCATATATCCAACAGATAATTCCCTTCTTCGACTCAGCATAGCCTTTGATGTCATAACTCTTCTTGAACATGGCTGGAACAGCAGGCTTCTTGGTCTTAATAAACCAATGAGCACAGCCTTCCTTCCACCTAGGCTGCTCCTCCCACTCAGTCTCATCCATCTCAGTACCCATGTCTGCTTTCTCAACATCTGGGATCTCGTGTTCAACGTCTTCTTCTACTATCTCCCCCTCTTCTATCCCATCTTCAATCACAATCTGTGCGCCAATCTTCTCAATCTCCTCACACGGCAGCACATCATCATCAAACACATCATCATCTAGCATATCATCATCTAACTCTCTCAACGCATCAATCACATCATCTTCATCATCAACCATCACCACCTCATCACCACCAACTACACCTGCTGACTCCCCCTGAGCTGTGGAAGTCCCAAGAGCTTGAGTAGTTCTTGGCAACTCACCACCTGCACCTTTCGGTGCATTGGGATCATCGTCTCTGTCGTTTCTCTTCTTAGTCCTTAACTCGTCGCCTCTACAGCCTGTCTCCCCCTGAGATGCCAAGAACGCCTTCATAGCATCTATAATCCTCCCATGCTCAACCAGGAGGGACGACTGTAGTTGATTTTCTGCTACAAGGCGTTGAATAGCCTGGGTCTGGATAAAGTTGATCCTTGATTGCTCTGCCACGACCCGCTCAAGTGCAGCTATTCTCTCCGAGTCTGAGATGGTTGCATCGAAATCAAATCTCATATTAGATGTATCTGGAGTATACTCAGCAGGGATTTCGAATGCAACAGGGACTTCAGAAGCAGTTGTGGACGTAACCGCTGGTGGTATCGTGACCGACAACCCTGCAGTTGCGACGACCGTCGACTCTACAAATTGTGCCACCACCTCTGAAGGAGTAAGCGTTGGAGGTGGTAACGACACAATCTCCGGAGTCGTCGTCTGTAGTGTAGTGGATGGGATGCCAACAGCTGATGTAGCCACCACAGGAACATCTGCAGCGCTTGTAACCTGTACAGAAGTAGGAACGATTGACATACCTGACAGTGCGGATGGAGCAAAACGTATAACACGTGAAGTCTCTCCAGCTCCCATACCAGCACCTGTCCTTTCACGTCTCGAACGTCTGATCAACTTGTGTATATGCTCTTCTTCTTCTTCTTCTTCTTCAGACTCAGTATCATCAACTGTCCTCTTCCTCTTCCCCAATGTCCTCTCACGTGTCACCAACATCCTCCTCGCTTCATCCATCACATCGTCAAGATCTGAGTCAGCCACAGTCGTAGCTGCTCTAGTTACAATCACTTCCCTCACCTGTGCAGCATAGACCTGCACGTCTTCATGTGGATCAAAACGATCCATGTCAAAGAAACCTTGGCCGCCAAATGCAGCATCAAGGTCAACATCCTCTTCAGCCGGCACAACAGGCGCAACAGGTACAGCTTGAGGTGCTCCCGCCTGTCGTGGTTGAGGATCTCTGAACTCGTCCCCAGCAGCAGGAACATACCCCGGGTTTATTAAGAACCCAAAGAGTGGAGTATGCCTTGGACGACGTTCAGGCTTGCTCCTCGCACTGGATGTACGGCATTGAGCAAAGATACGTTTGCTCACATTCTCCACGTATCTTATCGGGCGTCGTTGTGGCAAATTCGGAGCCACATGGTTCAAGATCATCTGGATGAATCGTGGGTACATTATGAACCGCTCACGAGCCATCGCCCTCCTCTGTCTATCAATCTCGTAGAAGACCATTTGACTGAAGCTATAACGTTTGTTATAGGTCAGTGCAGTCATCGCGGACTGCATGGTCGCACCCATACCGTCAGTGCCCGCCTTCCTCCCAGACATGCATACTATCATAACGTGCATGAGGAAGCGCCACTGATCAAGTAGGAACCCCTTCCGTCTCTGGGTATCGCCCAATGGACCAGAATAGCCCATTCTTAGAAATGCTCCATCACGAAACGGAGCCACAAACTCCGTAGGGTCGTTCCGAGTCTCCTCTCCAAAGCGTAACGCCACCCGAATTTGTTCAGATGAGAACTGAACCTCTTGATTATTGACTGTTGCTCTCATAACCGGGGGCTCAACACGACAATCATACTCCACCGTCTGCCAGAAATCCTCGATATTGGGTAAGGATATCGGCAGAGTCGTCGTGATTGCGTGAAATATCCTCGAGCGTAGGAGGAAAGAAATGATCTCACGGTAGTCTTCAACACCGCTCATTTCCGGGTCTAAGGTGATGAACATGTTGTGACCCGGAAAGAATTGCCTCTGGTTATCACCGTCATCTCCTCCAGCACCTCCAGCACCGGCAACAGCAGCCATCTCTGCAACAAACGAACCAAGTTAGATAAACATTAAGACATAACACAAGTTCGCTTGTTACCATGAGCGAAGTTGTGATAAAAACTGTACAGGCGAAGTTAAAGTTGGGGCGAAGTTGGGAACAACTTCGCTTCATCTTTAAGTTCGTCTAATAATTGTTAAGTTAAAAGGATCCAGGCGAAGTTAAAGTTGGGGCGAAGTTGGGAACAACTTCGCTTCATCTTTAAGTTCGCCTCATCACAACATCGCCTCAGGCGAATTTAAGTTTCAGGCGAAGTTGAGCATCAGGTGAAGTTACGGATAACTTCGCCTCAGGCGAATTTAAGCCCCAGGCGAAGTTACGGATAACTTCGCCTAAACCTTAACTTCGCCTGAATCTGAAAAGGCGACAGTAAGATTAATCGACATCCGTAAAACTGGTGTTTCGATTAACTTTGACGATTGAGGAGGCTTAAACACATGATATTAAGGATAACTAAACGACCAGTTTACTCATGAACACGTAAAACAAGTTTTGAACTCGGGTTTAAAGATCGGTTGTTCGAGGTTATTAACCGGTTGTCGAAACAACCTTAGATTAACATCAATGAACATATAACATTTGATAAAAGAACCCAAACAACCTTTAGATCGGTTTGAAATCGAAGAACAAGATAACAAGTTTTGTCTGTGTAAGTTCGCTGTGAAGACGAGAATAAGTTCGCTGAGTTGAGAAAATAATGAACTGTTGACTCTTGAAAATCCTTATATAGGGGCGAAGTTATACAGGCGAAGTTACGGATAACTTCGCCTAGGCGAAGTTATCCACAACTTCGCCTGTTCAACAACATCGCCTATATTTTCAAAATTTAACCTTATAATTTTAACATTTTTTCAATCAAGTTATAAAACTTTCCTTTAAGAACTAAATGACACGATCAAGTCCAAGTAACCTTTTATAAAAGCATACAACTACATAAAAAGAAAACTCTAAACAATTTAAGTATAAGGGATCAAATTTCAGTCTCGATAGGGACTGCTACGTTTTAGAAAAGATCCGAACAGGAATCATACTAAGTATGTGACTGTCACATAGATCCGTGTTTAGCTGTATTATGACATAAAGAGACAGGTTGTAAGCAGGTAAATAACTTAAGATGGTTTTCATCGTTTTTGTGATACGAGTTAAGTTCAATTAAGCTCAAAATTTAAGTGGGCAACAACTCAGAAATATTGATGCCTTCTATCTATTCTCAAAGCGTATTTGGCTTTCCCCAAGTCACCCCGAATTGACTTCGACCCATAGTGTCTGATTAAGTTGTAAGTACTCTTCATCTGGTTCCCGTTCTTCTTCTTACTCCAAGATTGAGAAGTCTTGACACTTTCATCTCTAGAATGTTTCAATACTCCCATTTTTTTTTTTAACTCACAAATTTACATAGACTTCAGAGTAGTAAATAACTGCAAGTCCCGAATCTGGATCACTGCAGTTTCTTGAAACGCTATCTTCACGGGAATCAGAACACTTACGGGCTCGTGTATGACTGGGTAATCGCTTTTCTGCCTATCATTCGGAAAGATATATATGAAGACATGCAAAACTCATAAGGAGTTTCCACGTAAAATCAAGTAGTTTTAGTTTGTATCACATATACTTTTACGCACCATAAAAAGTTACCATGACATACAATGACTGTCCTAAAGCCTTTTAAGCCTAAAAACTTCACTAGATAAGCACACAGAATCAATATATCTATCATTTTCCATGGTTGGATCAATTTTCAGTTAAACATAGCAAACGTACTTCTTACGAAGTAGTAGACTTGAAAAATAATTTCATTTCCTTTTAAAAAAAATTTTTTTGAATTCAATCGCCCCGATCAAATCAAGTCGTCAGGTTAACGGCTATCCCGAAGATCCAATGGATCAGCTGGACCGACCACATACTAGTATGTGTCCTTCTAACTAATTAATATGACCGACTAATTTTAAGCGAAAGAATGAAAACACATCATAAACCGCCCCGGTCACTTTCAGTCATCTGGTTAATGGCTATCCTCAAAATCTACAAGTAGAAAATGAGGACCAAAACATATCCGAAGAAAAGTCCTTCAAACTGAGGTAACCGACATACTTTTAAGCGATAGTGACGTTTTTTTTTTTTTTTTAATATAACTAGAAAAGCATGGTTACTCGGGATTGATCATCCCATTTAGCTCGATAAGGTTTTGAAATCTTGTTTTATCAAACGCTTTAGTATAAAGATCAGCGAAATTATCAAGCGTATCCACCTTTTCAAGCACTATCAGCGAAATTATCAAGCTCTGATACCAATTGTAGGTTCCCTGGACGGATCGCACGAGATATCGCGGTCTACTCAGGTGCGGAATCCCTGCGTAGATCGTTACGAGTATAGAACACAAACACACGAATACACGAAACACGTTATATATTATTACCGAACTCACGTGATGTAAATATCACTGTTACAAAACACACGTTACCGAACAAACTCGATAACCAAAACTGCTAACTGATTCAACGACTAAAACCAACAACGTAAACCAAGCCGTAAGCTTGTATTTATATACACGACAACTTCGCCTGATATGTTCAGGCGAAGTTGTCCATAACTTCGCTTGTTCAACAAGTTCGCCTAGGCGAACTTGTTGACAACTTCGCTTGTACAAAAACATAAATAACATTACAGACTCGATTACAGACACTAGACTATGAACTACTGACATTCATGCACCAACAGTGCTACATGTTCTTCAGGATCAGTGGTCCCGTCGTAAGTCTTCATATTTGGAGTCTGGAACCGCTTCGGGATTTCAGAATCACAGATAGGCGGAGCAAATCTGGATACTTTGTGGCTTCCCTCAGGTATCTCGGGGATTGGTCTTATGACCCTGGGAACACTGGATATCATATCCTTGAGCTTCTGCAGCTCCTTGGCCATAGCTTGGTTGATACCTGCATCCTGCATAGAACCATAGTTAGCATCTAAGGATAAAGGATCGTACAAGTTACCTCTTTGCTGAGCGAAGGTTGGCATCTGGGATGAGTAGATGGGATAGGAGGAGTCTGCGATAAGAGTTGGTCCTCCAGAGGCTATAGTCTGCATGGGGATTATGTCTCCTTCATGGACTTTGTAGGACCGTTGATGTTGGACGCCTGAGGATCCTTGATTTGGAAAGAAGGATCCTTGATTCGGGTTGAAGGATCCTTGATTCGGGTTGAAGGATCCTTGTGGAAGGATGACTGATCCTTGCCGATAATATGAGGATCCTTGAGTCTGCTGACCCATGGACCTGTTGAAGGATAGATGATCCTGGCTGAAATAGCGAGGATCCTTGAGTCTGTTGACCCATGGACCCCTGTTGAAGGATAGATGATCCTGGCTGAAATAACGAGGATCCTTGAGTCTGTTGACCCATGGACCCCTTTTGAAGGATAGATGATCCTTGTTGAAATAGCGAGGATCCTTGAGCCTGTTGACCCATGGACCCCTGTTGAAGGATAGATGATCCTTGTGAGAATTGAGCCATGGATTCTGGACTGGTGTATTCCAGCATCCTTGGCATCAGGGGTGAGATCCTCTGCTGGCCTCTTGTTCTTCTTGAGATCTTCTATCTCACGGAGGATCCTCTGGTTGGTCTTGTTCCATTGCTCCATATATGCTTTAACCTGTGAAAACATAGATGAAACATCACTGTTAGTATTAACCACCGGTGTAGCAGCAACGGTTTTCGAGCTCTGGAAGACTGGAAGCTGTATCTTGTTTCCAGCAGCAGCAGGCCGTTGCGTTCCCGTGATTGGCGGAGGCATCTGTGGCAAAGTCCTTGAAGAGAGAGGAACCGTAGCCGGCATGGTTGATAAAGCAGAGGTTGATTGAGTGGCCATTGATAGTGATATGGGTATGAAAAAGTTGAGAACGATAGGAATAATATGGATTATAGCACCAATCGCCCCACGGTGGGCGCCAAATTGTTTTGGACAAAAATCTACTAAGGATCAAGTATCCAAATCTGTTATGTGAGGTAAGGTGCTAACTCGATAATGACAAGTGCGTAATTGTAATATTGGTGAACACAAAGGTTTGATCACGAGGGAAAAATCCCTTAACCAAGATAGTCTTACTTCGGTCGAAACTTATCAAGGTAATCTTTGGTAAAATAACTCCGGTCAAGGATTAATAAGATAATCTTTGGTCGGATTACTTTAGTCAATGATCAACAAGGTAACCTTTGATCGACGAGTATATGATTATCGTGATCTCCGGCATAAAAAAACCCCCGGACGGTGAAAACTATCACCGTCGATTGTATTGATAACTAAAAAGCGATTACAAGTGTTGTGGAGTAAATGATCGAGATTACAAAGTATGCTAGTGTGTAGAGAGAATGCTTGTTTCTGCTCTAGAGTATGTGTGATAGTACATGTGTTTTCCTACTCGATCATAGCTCGTTTAAATAAGATAACAACAATAACAATATTTCCTAATTATCCGGAAGTCTTCCACCTATCCGCTCCACGATCTTTGACCACGTGCCAATAGCCGTCTAGTAGCGATATAAGCGGTAGACCAAGTCTTATAGCCGTTGTTGATATTAACGCGTTCATCTTCACATTAGTTCATCCATTAATAGCTATATTGAAGTAGGATCATGGATCCATGCTCCAGCTAGAGGTTTCTCTATGAGGATAGTTGATACAAATACGTCTTAAAGTTGCCACACCTGTCTAACACATCACCATACTAAATACAATCATTAGTAAACAAGTAATACCGAGGATCGTCGATCCTTTATATCCTGATACATATTTCATGGATAATCTATCCATAAGACAGTTAAGGATAAAGGATCCTCAATATAAAATTCATGGTCTAACAAATTATAAACAAATAAAAATATAAGATGTTTTGAAACTTCTTACATTTAATAGTTACCATATAAAACATTTGTAGATGTTACTACTTGTTAGGGCCTAAATTTTATGCTGAGGATCCATTATCCTTAACTATCTTGTGGATAGATTATCCTTAAGATATATATTAGGTTATGAAGGATCAATGATCTTCGGTATTATTTGTTTACTAATGATTGCACTTTTAATGGTGATGTGTTAGACAGGTATAACAATTTTATGATCAAGTCTACCGTATATCTCACTATAAGGCATCTTAGCGCATGATCAAGATTGAAGAATAAGCTGGTAGGAGATGTGGCGGATTTATAGGACTTCTTGTTGAGTCACCAATAACTGAGTACTAAGGATAGGATATGTTATTCTTGAAGATGTGCTTGGATCAATTATCCTTCCAAAGAATTCTCTAGTTGAGTCTGGATCCAAGATCCTTAGTCAACAAAGCTATTAACGGATAATTTTTGCATGAAGACTGATGATAATAGCTGCAACGGCTCCTAGACCTCTTCTACCATTTATTTCGCTATGGAACTTCAATAAACACGTGGTCAAACAGCACGATGGAAGAAAGGGGAAAACTAGCGAGTTTTTAGGACCTAGTGGTTAGTTAGTTATTTTTGTTTTCTTTATAAACATTGAGTTGTGATCAACCCTAGTGTTAGTGCACAGAAATTTGACACTATGGATATGTTATTCTGGCATATGTTCTGGATTAGTTATCCTTAGTCAGATCCTGTCAGGATCAAGGATCCTCAGTACTTATTATTTACTAACGACTGTTTCCTGTGTATAATATTATGTTTGACAGATGTAACGGCTAAGAGACCTGGTCTACCCCCTATTTCGCAGCCTGAGTGATGGAGCACGTGGTCAAAGTAGCTGTTACGATTATATTGAAGGCAATGGCGGATTTTTAGGGATTATTAGTTAATAGTCTTTATTATTAATAACTCCATTAAGTTATTATCTTATATATATAATTGAGATGATGATCAGTTAGAAAACACATTGTATACACACACACCTGAGCATTCTCACTATCACAGCTCGTTCACTTAGCTATCTTTGTAATACTGATCATAATCTCCAAACCTTGTATCCTCATTTTTCATATTAATAAAGTGGTGATAGACAATTGTCATCACCCGGGGTTTTTGTGCCGGCGATCCGAACCAGATCAAGGGCTTTTCCCCGTAACAAATCTGTGTGTTTGTGTTTGAAATCGATACATACTTGTTTTCATCACCATAGCACTGATCCTCACTAAACAAATTTGGATACATTATCCATAGCATATTTTTATACAAAACAATTTGGCGCCCACCGTGGGGCAATTGGTGCTATAATCCAGAAAATACCCTATCAATTTTCAACATTTCATACCCATATCACCATCAATGGCCTCTCAATCAACCTCTGCTTCATCAACCGTGCCATCCTCGGTTTCTCTCTCATCAAGAACTTTTCCGCCGATGCCTCCTCCAATTACGGGAGCACCAAGGACCACCGCGGCTGGAAACAAGACACAAATTCCATTCTTCCAGAGCTCAAAAACCACTGCTGCCACTTCGGTGGTCAAATCTAACAATGATGTTTCTGCAATGTTTTCACAGGTTAAGGCATACATGGAGCAGCAGAACAAAACCAACCAGAGGATCCTACATGAAATTGAAGATCTCAAGAAAAAAAAGAGGCCAGCGGAGGATCAGACTCCCTTGATGCCTAGGGTGCTGGATTTCACTACTCTAGGATCCGTGGCTCAACATACTCAAGGATCCTCGATCCTTTAGCAAGGATCATCCATCCTTCAACAAGGGTCCGTGGTTCAACAAACTCAAGGATCCTCGATCCTAAAGCAAGGATCATCCATCCTTCAACCAGGGTCCGTGGGTCAGCATACTCAAGGATCCTCGATCTTCAAGCAAGGATCATCCATCCTTCAACAAGGGTCCATGGGTCAGCAAACTCAAGGATTCTCATACTTCCAGCAAGGATCATCTATCCTTCAACCAGGATCCTCAGGACTGTATCTTCAACCAGGATCCTTCAACTCTCAACCATTAGGATCCTTCAACCCCAGACCATTGCTTCCGCTGGATCGACCCCTGTAGCGGATGCTTCATACCTCAGCTACTCATCCGGGATGCCAACCTTCACCCAGCAAAGAGGTAACTTTTTTGATCCCATATCCTTAGATGCTAACCGTGGTTCCATGCAGGATGCAGGTATCAACCAAGCTATGGCTAAGGAACTACAAAAGCTGAAGGATATGATATCTAGTGTACCGGGGGTGGTCCGTCCAATTCTCGAGATACCAGAAGGAAGCCACAAGTTATCCAGATTTGCTCCACCTATCTGTGATGTTGAAATCCCGAAGCGATTCCAAACCCCCAACATGAAGACTTATGATGGGACCACAGATCCTGAGGAGCACGTTGCACAATATAGGGAAAGGATGGAGATCAATCCTATTTCTGAGAGACTTAAAGACGCTTGTTTGTGCAAGGGCTTCGGATCCACACTGACAGGATCCGCATTAAAGTGGCTGCTAAGTCTTCCTTCCTTTTCAATTACTTCTTTCTCGCACTTAGTTAACTTATTAAATAGTCAATTTTTCTGTAGTAGGAAATTTGAGAAGTTAACTAGTGATTTATACCGAGTTATCCAACCCAGTGATGAATTCCTTAGGGATTTTGTTACAAGGTTTGGCAGGGAAGCTCTGGAAATCCCTAATCTTGACATGGCTACTGCTGTTGAAGCATTCAAGATGGGACTTCAGAGGGGGCTCCCTCTTTTATGATGATCTTGTGATGACTCCTTGCAGGACCTTAGATGAAGTCAGAAACAGGGCACTCAGATTCATACGGTTGGAAGATGACAAGAAGATCCAGGATCGTCTCGGTAGTCAAACAAAGCAAGAATCCTCTGACAAGAAGCAAGGGTTCTCGTTCAAGAACAACAACTCGAAGCCGTACTCCAAATTCAACAATCAAAACGTTTGAGCAGTTGAAGAAGGAGATGATGATGAAGATTACCTTAGCATCTCAAAATATTGCTTCTCTGTAGATACCCATGGCTTTATTTGTTCCATGAAGGATCTAGGGTAGAAGGCAAGGTGGCCCCGAAGGAACGACAAGTCAACCACCTTCAGAGACAAATCCAAATGGTGTGCTTTCCATGAGGATTTTGGCCACATGACGGACGATTGCATTGGTTTAAGGAGGGAAATTGGATACCTCCTGAGTAAAGGCAATTTTAAGGAACTGTTTGGAAGAAAAAAGTCAAGGATCCAGGATCCTGAAGAGGTTCCTCAAAAAGAAACTCCGCCCCCCCCACCAGATGCTCAAGTGATCAACTTCATTTCCGGTGGCTCAGACATATGTGGAACTTCCTTATCCGCAGCTAAGAGACTTGCCAAGGAAACCAAGTTGGATAATGGGGAACGACCAGTCATATCCACCACTTTGACGACTGACAAAAGGATCTTCTTCGATGAAGAAGATAAATCAAGCATACAGGATCCTCACCACGACGGTTTGATTTTCACTTTATTTATTGCTAATCACTATGTACGCAGGATCCTGGTAGATGGTGGGAGCTCGGTCAATATCATCCAACATGATGTTCTTCAGAAGATGAACATCCCGGATTCAGAGATCATTCCAAGGACATCGGTGCTAGTTGGTTTCAGTGGAGAAAGCAAGAAAACATTGGGGACATCAACCTCCCAATCTATATTGATGGGTTAAACTCTTATAAAAAATTTGTGTTATTGACAATCTGTCTTGTTGTAATGTTATTCTTGGCAGGCCTTGGCTACATGGGATGAAGGCTGTAGCCTCTACTTAGCATCAGTGCATCAAACTACCAACTCCTTGGGGAGTAGTAAGGATAGATGATGACCAAGTGGAAGCTAAGAAATATTATTCTTCATCCATGAAGCCGACAGCTAAACACACGATAGCATAGCAATTACAGCAAAATCCTAGGAATGTACTGGAGGCTCGAGAGCAGGACCTAAAAGAAGTATCCTTGGATCCCGAGGATCCAGACATGAAAGTTTTCCTAGGAACCAGTATCCCTAATGAGATCGAGGAGGATATAGTATCCTTCTTAAAGCGAAAAAAATCTACATTTGCTTTTAGACATTCAGACATGACAGGTATTTCGAAGGAGGTAATTACTCATAAATTGGGCCTTGATCATTCTATTAAACCTGTCCGTCAGAAGCGAAGGAAATTCACTCCTGAGAGGAACGCGATCATACTAGAAGAAGTTGAAAACTTCTTAAGGCCGGTATGATCAGAAAGGTTAAGTATCCTCGATGGTTGGCTAATGTGGTTGTTGTTTCAAAAAAGAATGGAAAGTGGAGGGTGTGTGTCGATTTTACTTATTTAAACAGGCATGTCCCAATGATACTTTCCCGTTACCACATATAGAATCCATGGTGGATGTAACGACAGGACATGAGATGCTTACCTTTATGGATGCTTCCTCTGGATTTCAACAAATTCAGATGGAACCATCTGATCAAGAGGATACAACATTCATGACTCCTACCGGCATATACTGTTATATTGCTATGCCGTTCGGACTAAGAAATGCAGGGGCAACATATCAAAAATTTGTGAATATGATGTTTAAGGATCAGTTAGGCAAAACCATGGAAGTCTACAAAGATGATATGGTGGTAAAGTCGAAAAAAACCGAGGATCACCTCAGAGATCTTGAAGAAGCATTCAATATCCTCGACCAGTATAACATGAAACTGAACCCGTCCAAATGCCATTTTGGTGTTAAGGCTGGAAAGTTCCTAGGATACATGGTGACCAAAAGAGGAATAGAGGCGAGGCCCGAGCAAATAGAAGCCATCATCAACTTGAAGTATCATGTGAATGCTAAGGATGTCCACAGGTTAACGGGAAGAATAGCCGCTCTCAACAGGTTCATCTCAAGATCCTCTGAGAAGTGCAAAGATTTCTACGAAATTCTTAGAAAGAATAAGAAGTTTGAGTGGATGGAAAATCATGAGGCTGCGCTCAAAGCCTTGAAGGATTACTTATCCTCAGCTCCAGCTCGGATGAAGCCTGTGGATGGAGAATCCTTATATTTATATCTAGCAGTTTCAGGTAATGCAGTAAGTGCCGTCCTATTCAAGGATCATGAAGATGAACAACACCCCGTTTATTATGTAAGTAAGAGTCTTTTAGACGCAGAATCCAGGTATTCTCATTTAGAAAAGTTAATTCTTGCACTCATTATGGCTTCTACTAAATTAAGACATTATTTTGAGACTCATACTATTATTTTGAGAACTAACTATCCTGTTAAGAATGTTCTTAGAAAGCCAGAATTGTCAGGTAGGATGGCTAAATGGGCTGTGAAGCTGAGTGCATATGACATTCAGTATGAGCCTAGAACAGCTATCAAATCACAGGCACTTGCAGACTTTGTGGCTGATTTCAGCAGTGATATGCAAAAGCAAGCCGACATAGAGGTTCGACAACTAGAAGAAACCAAGGATCCTTGGATCCTCTTTACAGATGGAGTGTCCAACGTAAGAGGAACGGGATTGGGCATACTATTGAAATCGCCACAGGGGGACGTAATACCACAGTCCATTGCATGTGCATTCCAAGCCACCAAAAATGAGGCAGAATATGAAGCACTCATCGCAGGTTTACTTTTAGCCAAACAAATGAGGATCAGGTATCTTCAAGTGTATGTAGATTCTTTACTTATAACTAACCACTTTAACGGCTCTTATACTGTGAAATGTGAGAATATGATCAAGTATTTAGAAATTGTGAAGGAATTAGCAAAATCCTTTGAGTTGTTTAGTATCACGCAGGTACCAAGAGAAGAAAATGCTAGGGAAGATGCCTTAACAAACTTAGCATCATCATTGAAGATCCCAGATGATGTAAAGATACCTATCATTCATATTTTTTCTCCAGCAATTGGAAAACAGGAAGCTGTTGAGGAAACAGTGGATTGCACAGAAGAACTTAAGGATCCTTCATCCTCTCAAAAATTAGGATCTTGGATCCTTCCAATTAGGAAGTTCCTTCAAGATGGAGAAATCCCTACAGGGGAAAATCCTAAAGCTTTCAGGTTGAAGGTATCACAATTCATTATTTTACAAGATATTGTATATAGAAAATCTCTTGCAGGTCCTTATTTGAGATGCATCGAGGATTCTGAAATAAAAGAGGTACTCAAATACTTCCATGAGGGCGATTGCGGCAACCACACAGGGGGGAGAACATTATTCTCCAGGATACTTAGGACTGGATACTTCTGGCCAACAATGAAGAAGGATGCAATGGATTATTCAAAGAAGTGTGATGCTTGCCAAAGGCATGGAAACATCCTACACCAACCAGCAGAACCTATGTATCCTATATCCTCATCATGGCCTTTCATGAAGTGGGGCATGGATATCGTGGGTAAGCTACCTAAGGCACCAGGAGGAAAACTATTCATGCATGCAATGACTGATTACTTTTCAAAGTGGATTGAGGCTGAATCATTCATTCAAATCCGAGAAAGGGAAGTTATATCCTTTATTAAAAGAAACATTATAACTAGATTTGGTATCCCATCTGAAATTATTTGTGACAATGGTTCCCAGTTTATTGGGAAAAGAACTACTAACTTTTGTAACAGTTGGGGCATCAAGATGATCACATCTACTCCAGTGCATCCTCAAGCTAATGGCCAAGCAGAGTCAAGCAACAAGATCATCATCAACAACCTGAAAAAGAAGCTAGGATCCAAGAAAGGCAAGTGGGCTGAAGAGCTACCTTATGTTCTTTGGGCTGATAGAACAACACCCAAGAATGCAACAGGCCAAACACCCTTCTAACTGGTGTTTGGATCAGAAACAGTTATCCCTATAGAAATGGTGGTTCCTACGGCCAGAACAAGCATCCGTGATCCTGAGGCCAATAGAGAAATCCTTCTCGAAGACTTGGATACTGTGGAAGAACTCAGAGACTTAGCCAAGATCAGAATGGAAGCTTATCAACAAAGGGTAGCTAGGGCATACAACAAGAGTGTAAGGTTAAGAAGATTTCAAGAAGGAGATCTGGTATTGAGTAAAGCCTTCCAAAATACAACCAATCCGTCAGATGGAAAGCTAGCACCAGAGTGGGAAGGTCCTTATCTTATTGAGTCGGATGCAGGAAAGGGGGCATATCATTTGCTCACTATGAAAGGTAATAGGTTACCAAGAGCATGGAATGCTATCCATCTCAAGAAGTACTTTTTCTAATCAGGATCAAGTATCCTCAGATGATCGAGTATCCTTAAAGGATCAAGGATTCTAAAATTAGTAATATCTTTCTGATCATATATTCATTTCATATTCTTTTTATTATCTTAAGGACAATGTATTCCTAACGTTTATTCTTTCTAAGTTTTAAGTAACAATGCAGATTTCAATAAAAGATTCAGTGACTAAGAGGTTGGCCACCTCTCCTTCACATTTGAGGTACTTTACTATTTCCCTTGGCCTAGCCAACGATTGGGTATGACCCCCGATGGTCATATCCCCTAGGGTTTAAAGGTTTTCACCTTTCTTATAAATTAGAGTTTCTACACTCTCGCCTAGAGCGCACGCTATCCAACATATAGTCCGGGGCAGCGGGACCAGTACACGCTTAGTGGCTGACACTTTCGTTGCTTTCGGCTATATGGAGGATCCTAAGATTTATGGTAGACGTACCATACAACCGGTTTATAACGTTTTCACATTATCTCAAGACAAAGGTTTCTAAAATTTTCATGTTAGCTAAGGTTTGGCGTTTTCACGTCACTCACGTTTGGGCTAAATCCCGGGTTGGGCGAGTCCCCAGTTAACATCCGTATCTTGGGCCAGTCCCCAGTTTGGCTTGTCCCCAGTTTTTGGGCTTGTCCCTAGTTTAACATCAAGATATTTGGGCTAGTCCCTAGTTTATTTGGGCTTGTCCCCAGTTCACGGGCTTGTCCCCAGTTGCACGGGCTTGTCCCCAGTTTATTTAATGGGCTTGTCCCCAGTTTGACGGGTCTAACCCTGATTAATTTTATAAGTTCTTTGCAACATATATTCTAAGTTCAATTGCGAGAATCAAGACTTGTGGATTCAAAATCCTTAACGTACTTCTACAAGGATTACAGAAGGATCATTACTTATGGTAACCTAGGTCTAATTAGACCTTCTAGTATGATTTTTACTTGTCAATTTATAATTGTTTAGCTGAGATCCTTATAAACCTTTTTTCTTAAAGATTTAAAATCTTTGAATTATTTCTACAAGGATATTCTATTCTAAAATTTTTATAGTTATTCTTCATAAGGATATTTTATCCTAAAATTTTTACTCAAGATTATTTCTTAAAACTTTCAATGAGACTAAAGCTATATCAAACAAACTTTCAAAATAACAAGTAACAAGCGAATAGTCAAAAGTTTTTAAACATAAGTCACCTGAACTTATCCAAAATCCTTAACCCGGATTTCACCATACGAAAGATGGACCATCCACTCGGTTTAAGTAGGTGTTACTAACAGTTATCATGATAGCTCTTAGCAGAATCCAAGGCCTGTGAAATGCAGCAGAATAAGTACAAAAGAAATTTGGATTTACAATAGCAAATAAGGAGGATAAAGGATCCTTACGGGCGTGGTTCATGGATAGCTGTGGACTTTGGAGTCTCTTTCTTAACAATCAGACAGTCAATGTCTTCAAGAGAAAATAGAGAAGTAGACTTTACAGACTTCTGAGCACCTACAAAGCACAATTTAAAGAAAGCTTGGCCGACAAAGCAAAGTTATCAAACTGAGAAGCACGTTAGAAGAAGGATAAGATGGAACTCGAATTCAAAGGCAAAATGACAGCTGTGATCTTATCACAATCGCCATTTTGGGGGCAATTGTTAGTGCACGGAAATTTTACACTATGGATATGTTATCCTGGCATATGTTCTGGATCAGTTGTCTTTAGTCAGATCCTGTCAGGATCAAGGATCCTCAGTACTTATTATTTACTAACGACTGTTTCCTGTGTATAATATTATGTTTGACAGATGTAACGGCTAAGAGACCTGGTCTACCCCCTATTTCGCAGCCTGAGTGATGGAGCACGTGGTCAAAGTAGCTGTTACGATTATATTGAAGGCAATGGCGGATTTTTAGGGATTATTAGTTAATAGTCTTTATTATTAATAACTCCATTAAGTTATTATCTTATATATATAATTGAGATGATGATCAGTTAGAAAACACATTGTATACACACACACCTGAGCATTCTCTCTATCACAGCTCGTTCACTTAGCTATCTTTGTAACACTGATCATAATCTCCAAACCTTGTATCCTCATTTTTCATATTAATAAAGTGGTGATAAACAATTGTCATCACCCGGGGTTTTTGTGCCGGCGATCCGAACCAAATCAAGGGCTTTTCCCGTAACAAATTTGTGTGTTTGTGTTTGCAATCGTTACATACTTGTTTTCATCACCATAGCACTAATCCTCACTAAACGAATTTGGATACATTATCCTTAGTAGATTTTTATCCAAAACACCTAGGACACATACGGTTCACTAGCTTTACTACTACAGATTCTAGCTCGCATATTATTTGTAATCTCACACACACTTAGCTCGATTGTAATCGTTGATCAACAACTCCACCCATTGTAACCATTTTTTGATATTAATAAACCGGTGATCAACGAGTTGTCATCACCCGGGGTTTTTTTCTTTTGATCTGAACAAGGTCAAAAGGTTTTTCCTCGCAACAAATCACTGTGTTCACTCCATTTTCGTTCATATAATTGTTATTGTTTTCGTAGCACTAGACCTCACATTAACAGATTTGGATACATTATCCTTAGCTAATTTTTATCCAAAACAATTTGGTGCCCACCGTGGGGCAATTGGTGCTATAATCCATATTACTCCTATCAATTTTTGATTTTTTCATACTTATATCAGTATCAATGGCCTCTCAATCAATCTGTGCTTCATCAACCATGCCGTCATCGGTTCCCCTCTCATCAAGGAATTTGCCACCGATGCCTCCGCCAATCACGGGAGCACCAAGGGCTGCTGCTGCTGGAAGCAAGACGCAATTACCAGTCTTCCAGAGCTCGAAAACCGCTGCTGCTGCGCCGGTGGTTAATACTAACAATGATGTTTCATCTATGTTTTCGCAGGTTAAAGAATATATGGAGCAGCAGAACAAGACCAACCAGAGGATCCTTCGTGAGATAGAAGATCTCAAGAAGACTAAGAGGCCAGCGGAGGATCACACTCCCCTGATACCCAGGATGCTGGATTTCACTAGTCCAGGATCCATGGCTCAGATCACTTAAGGATCATCTATCCTTCAACAAGGGTCCGTGGGTCAACAAACTCAAGGATCCTCATACTTCCAGCAAGGATCATCTATCCTTCAACAAGGGTCCATGGGTCAATAGACTTAAGGATCCTTACTGCTTCAGCCAGGATCATCTATCCTTCAACAAGGGTTCATGGGTCAGCAAACTCAAGGATCCTCACACTTCCGACAAGGATCACCCATCCTTCAACCATGATCCTCACACTTCCGACAAGGATCACCCATCCTTCAACCAGGATCCTCTGGATTATATCTTCAAGGATCCTATAATTCTCAACCACAAGGATCCTTCTATCAGAAACAAGGATCCTCGGGAGTCCAACATCAACGATCCTCTGAAGTTCATGAAGGAGATTTCATTCCCATGAAAACTATCGCGTCGGGTGGTCCAACTCCTATCGCTGACTCTTCTTATCCCAGATACTCATCCGAGATGCCAACCTTCGCCCAACAAAGAGGTAATTTGTATGATCCTTTATCCTTAGATGCTAACCGTGGTTCCATGCAGGATGCAGGTATCAACCAAGCCATGGCCAAGAAGCTACAGAAGCTCAAGGATATGATATCCAGTGTTCCCGAGGTGATACGACCAATCCCCGAATACCTGAGGGAAGCCACAAATTATCCATATTTGCTCCGCCTATCTGTGATGCTGAAATTCCGAAGCGATTTCAAACCCCCAACATGAAGACTTATGATGGAACCACTGATCCTGAAGAACATGTGGCACAATACAGAGAAAGGATGGAGATCAAACTCATTCCTAAGAGACTCAAGGAAGCCTGCTTGTGTAAAGGCTTTGGGTCCACACTAACAGGATCAGCATTAAAATGGCTGCTAAGTCTTCTTCCCTTTTCAATTACTTCTTTTTCACATTTAGTTAACTTGTTCAACAGTCAATTTTTCTGTATCAGGAAATTTGAGAAGTTAACCAGTGATTTATACCGAGTTGTCCAACCAAGTGATGAATCCCTTAGGGATTTTGTCACGAGGTTCGGCAGGGAAGCTCTGGAATTCCCTAATCTTGACATGGCTACTGCTGTTGAAGCCTTCAAGATGGGACTTCAGAGGGGCTCCCCCTTTTATGATGATCTTGTGATGACACCTTGCAGGTCTCTAGATGAAGTAAGGAACAGAGCACTAAGGTTTATACGGCTGGAAGATGACAAAAGGATCCAAGAAAGAATGGGGGCTCAAACGAAGCAAGAATCTCCTGACAAGAATAAAGGATCCTCATACAGGAACAACAACTCAAAGCTGTACACCAGATTCAACAATCAAAACGTACAAGCAGTCGAAGAAGGAGATGATGATGAAGACTATCCCTGCATCTCCGAGTATTGTTTCTCCGTAGATAACCATAGCTTGATCTGAGCAATGAACGATCTAGGGGAGAAAGCAAGGTGGCCCCGTAAGAATGAGAAGACGACCACCTTCAAAGACAAGTCCAAGTGGTGTGCCTTCCACGAAGATTTTGGTCACATGACAGACGAATGCATTGGCTTAAGGAGGGAAATTAGATACCTCCTGAGCAAGGGCCACTTCAAAAAGCTCTTGGGAAGGAAGAAATCCAAGATCCAGAATTCTGAAGATCTTCCACAAAAAGCAACACCACCACCACTGGATGCTCACGTGATCAACTTCGGGTCCAGAGAATACGACATATTTCAAACTTCTTGTCCTACAGAAGAATTCGAGTTGGACGATGAAAGAAGACCACTCATCCCTAGTACTCGAATAACTGATAAGAAAATCTTCTTCGATTCGAGTATCCAGGATCCTCACCTGGATGACCTAGATATGCGAATGGTCAATTTCATCTCTGGAGGTTCAGACATATGTGGAACTTATTTCTCTGCAGCAAAAAGGCTCTCCAAAGAGATTAAATTGGATAACAGAGTCCGACCAATAGTATCCACCATTTTGACGACAGACAAAAGGATCTTCTTCAATGAGGAAGACAAACTAAACATCCAGGATCCTCACCATGACGGTTTGATTATTACCTTATTTATCGCTAACCATTATGTACACATGATCCTAGTTGACGGTGGGAGCTCGGTCAACATCATCCAACATGATGTCCTCAAGAAGATGAACATACCAGATTCAGAGATCATCCATAGAACATCAGTGCTAGTCGGTTTCAGTGGAAAAACCAAAAAGACATTGGGGGACATCAACCTCCCAATTTATATTGAAGGGTTAAATTCATATAAAAAATTTTGTATTATTGATAACCTTTCTTGTTGCAATGTTATTCTAGGAAGGCCCTGGCTACATGGAATGAAGGAGGTGGCTTCGACCTACCACCAATGCATCAAACTAACTACTCCATGGGGAGTTGTGAAGATAGTTGGTGATCAGGCGGAGGCCAAGAACTATTATTCCTCATCAATGAAGCCAACAGCCAAACAAACTATAGCATAGCAACCACAGCAACATCTTAGGGACGTGCTGGAAGCTCGGGAGAAAGACCTTAAAGAAGTATCATTGGACCTCGAAGATCCAGAGGTAAAGGTGTTCCTAGGATCCAGTATCCCCAGCAAGATTGAGGAGGATTTGTTATCCTTCTTAGGGCGAAGAAAATCTACCTTTGCCTTCAAGCACTCAGACATGACATGTATTTCAAAGGAGGTAATCACTCATAAATTAGGCCTTGATTTATCTATTAAACCCGTCCATCAGAAGCGAAGAAAATTCGCTCCTGAGAGGAACAAGATCATACAAGAAGAAGTTGAAAAACTTCTTAAGGCCGGTATGATCAGAGAGGTTCAGTATCCTCGATGGCTAGCGAATGTGGTCGTTGTTTCAAAAAAGAATAGAAAGTGGAGGGTATGCGTTGATTTTACAGATTTAAACAAGGCATGTCCCAAGGATCCTTCCCATTACCACATATAGACTGCATGGTGGATGCAAAAGCAGGACATGAAATGCTTACCTTCATGGATGCTTCCTCTAGATTTCAACAAATTCAGATGGAACCATCTGATCAGGAGGATACCGCATTCATGACTCCTACCGGCATATATTGTTATATTGCTATGCCATTTGGACTAAGAAATGCATGGGCAACATACCAAAGACTAGTCAACATGATGTTCAAGGATCAGTTGGGCAAGACTATGGAGGTATACATAGACGATATGGTGGTAAAGTCGAAGAAAGCTGAGATCACCTTAGAGCCCTAGAGGAAGCATTCAATATCCTTGACCAATATAACATGAAATTGAATCCGTCAAAATGCCACTTTGGTGTTAAGGCTGGAAAATTTCTGGGATATATGGTAACTAAAAGAGTAATTGAAGCAAGTCCCGAGCAGATTGAAGCCATCAGCAACCTAAAGTCGCCTGCAAACGCCAAGGATGTTCAAAGGCTAACGGGAAGAATAGTCGCTCTCAACCGATTCATCTCAAGATCCTCCGAGAAATGAAAAGACTTCTACGACATTTTATATAATAGCTACCTCGTATATCATCTATAGCATACACTTACCACTTAAGGTAAGTGTATTCACACTTGACATCGAGTATGCACACAGCCCCGAAAACATAACAAGGAAAATGGGGCTAGAAACTCACCTAAACTCGGTTACGTTCGTCGTTAATAGTTATCCCTTTCATGAGCTGTGCGCGATTGACTGTTTAATAAACATAATATTAAATACTGCTCTAACCATTACTAACCGCATGGTTATTTAGTCTTAATCGTCTAAGCCGGTTTTTAATTCATTAAATCTTTACCCGGTTAGTTAATCGTTACTCATTAACCTTTAAAGGTATCTTTCATAAATTAATAAAGTCCAGGGGCTAAAATGTAATTATACCATTTATTCTAAGTCCAGGGACCTTTCTGTCATTCTCTCAAACTTCTAATTCGTTATTAAGAACCCAACCGGATTCGTTATCATAACATAGCAAACTGGTGAATCACCTGATTCATTATATTAACATACTAAACTGGGCGAGTAACGAATCACTTGATTCATTATCTTAATTTATCATAACGAATTGGCTTTCCATAGCGAACTGGCTTTAAAGAATGATCATAACGAACTGCATAACGAATTGAAGCTAGTTCGTTGTTTTTCCTTAACGAATCATCATAACGAATTACCCTTAATTCGTTAATTCTCCGCTAACGAATTAGGGTTAGGGTTCTGACATTTCGTCAGATGTCACATCAAGACATCCCATATGTGACTCAACCTCCGACGCCGCCTTTCCGGCGCCGTCGTCGCCAGAAAAACGGGATCTCGCCAGAAAAGCGAGATCTCGCTTGTTTCACCGCCGTTTTCACCGTTTTTCATCCCGCTCGATCCAGATATGAGCTAGGGTGATCTCTAAGCTCATCTTTCGATCGGTTTATACCCGATTCCATCTGGATCTTGTGACTTAAACGGTTTAAGGTATCGGCTTGTTGTTTCGCGACTAGATCTAATGGGTTTGGACCTCTACAATATCATACTATCATTAGCTTGGGTCGGGATCGATTCTTCTTCTTGGTTTTGGCTAGAGAGAGAAAGTAGGATGAGAGAGAGGTAAGTGTGTGTTTTGGGTGGTGTAAGGAATGGATGGAAATGAGGGATTATGTCATAATCATGGCTTATATACTATGGGTCATGGGCTTGAGCCCATGGTCTATCTTCCTTCCTTTCTAACCCAAGTCCATTACCCATACTACTTAACCCAACACAAGCCCAACTCATAATAACTCATACTTTATTTTATTCCTCAACTAACCCGAGTAAACTTTCTCACCAATATTAAATAATATAATTAATATAATTTTAGAAATTTCGGGATGTTACGTTTTTTTTCTTTGTTATTATAAATAATTGTTTATGTAGATTGGTATTGTAGCTGGTATTGTTTCTCACGTTCTCATTTTTTTATAAATTATTATTATTTCCTACGTTCTCATGTTAAGATTAAAGTGTACATGAACCTTCCCCTTTATATATACATACGTATATATATATATCATAAATATTATATGTAATGGATAGCATGCGCGGATCTACGTACAATAGTTCGGGTTCACGGGAAACCCACTGAGTTTCGTATATTATATAAGGCGCCTATATAAAATATGAAAGTAAACTCATATATATTTTGTGAGTGAATTCATTAACAAACTGGATCCATGGTCTAGTGGCAAGCCTCCCACATTTTCATAATGAAAGGTCAGGTTCGAATCCCTCTACAATTTTAATTACGGTTGATAACCTATGCTCATAATATTGTAAGTCACGATAGAACAGAACATACATGTTCACACTCCATCAACCCCTAAGGCCCTAACACAGTCACCAGATTCACTATGTTATTTTGTTTGTTAATATTAGAATGAACGATTGTGTTGGAATTTGTTAATTGAATTAATGATGTTTATTGTTTTTCTAACTAACTTCAAGTTGTAGTTGTGACTTTTGCAACCAAACATAATGAAAATTTTAATTTTTTAAAGTATCAAATTTAATAAATATTGTTGGTGCATGTTGCAAACGAATAGATTTGATACGAGAAGGTAAAAGAGAAAGAGTGGAGTATAACTGCAAACTAGTAGATTTGACCATCATATTTGTATTTATATTTTACGTTTTTTTTTAAATTAAGGATGTTTATGTTGTGTTATTGTATAATATTTGTATTATGTGATAAACCTTAGCCGAACTGAATCATCGAACCGACCGAATCGTCAACCCGATCGAACCGCTAAACCAACCCGAATGGTGAACTCACTGGAAAAATTTTCTGGATCCGCCAATGATGGATAGATAATGAGGTGGAAATTAAAAAGACTAGGATTTTTTAGAGCACTCACATCAACAAATATTTATAAACTGCCATATCAACATAAAATCAGATTTCAAACTTTTCTAAAAACTTTTATTTCTTATATAACAACACACCTTCACAAACTGCACATCATCACATATTTATAACAAATTTAATTTTTATATTTCATATATATTTATATATTAGAATATTTAATTTAAACAATTAAAAATAAAGCATGAAAATAATAAAACATATTAGAGATATTGAATTTTAATAATCCAAACTTTGCATAATTGGCCGACGCTAAGCCAAACTTTAAAAATATACCTTAACATTCTCAACTTTCAACATATTGACCATCAACGAGTTTTTCACTAACGAGGTTATATTCTGCCAGTTTTGATGATGTGGATGATGACATGCACGATGATGCGACAAAAGTAGTGACGTAGACTACTTATGTGGTAAAAAAAATATTTTAAAATGAAAATCAAAATTTTCTAACCAAAATAAACGACTCGAACCATTTTTTTTAACAAAAATAAACGAACCGAACTAATTTTTAATAAAAATAAACGAAGCGAACCACTTTTTTTAACAAAATGAATTGAACCACTTTTTTAACAAAAACAAACGAACTGAATCACATTTTATAACAAAACTAAACGAACGGAACCACTTTTTCTTATTATTGAAAAGTCAATTTGCTAGATCAAAATGATAACTCTGACAATAGGGGTATGCAAGTGAACCACCTAGAATTAATCCATGACCACTTATGTACTTGCCATGAAGAAGGGGCGATAGTTTAAAACGATGCCATGGTAAGCAATGGAGGCGGGATCGTAGGTCAAGGATATCGAAGATCCACGGAAGAGAGTGATAGCATCGTGGAGGAAGTGAAACTCTAAGAAATTGTAGATGAAAATGATAAAGAATAAGAAGAGAACTAAAATGCTGGATTTGTATGGATGTGAAGCGTTGGAGGATAATACAAATATATATGATAATTTAATTTCCAATAAACCCATGATATTGAACTTATTATCTGAATTGTGTTTCTTTTATTATTACTAGCACAAGTGCCCGCGCGTTGCCCCGGGTCCGCACAAATTATCCCCTTGTATTAGTATGTAGTGTTTTGTGTGATGTATAACGGGTCATCAATGCGAGTAGGCATGCCGCATGTGCATATGGTTTGTTGGATTTTTTGTGCGTGGGTTACATCATGTTTGGTGAAAACATGGGTTCCTGCATGATGCGGCGGGCGCGTGCGTAACGACATTGAACGCATAATAAGTGTCGATATATCCGTCACTTGATGACAATGCACACATAACCCGAAATTGTATGTGTAACCCATGCAAAGCCTGTAGCGTGTAACCGAATGTAACATCCCAAATATTGTAACATTAATTAAAGAAAGTTGTGTTTAGTTATCGTGTGTTAATATTTAATTAATATTAAATAAGGAAAAGAATACGGACTTGGATTATTTAAGATGGATTAAAGGATGTGATGGGCCTTAGGTCCATGGGCTTTAAGGAGTATAAACACTCCCTTAAACCACCCTAAAACCCTAAATCCTCATTCCATCTTTCCATAATCTCTACACACTCAAAAACACACACACATATCACCATATACGCGGCCGAGAGAGAAGAGGGGGATCCAAGGTCAAATGAACGTTGGTTTTTGATAGATCTCTAAAATACAAGATATACACAAGATCTAGAGTCCATAAGCAAGCTAACCGAGACCAAACGAACACGTAAAGGTATGATCTTGATCTTATAGATTACATTTTTATAAACGATTAGTCTCGAAACTTGAACCTAGATTAGATCGGGTGCAAACGAGTGTTAAAGTAGCAAACTTGATGTTAAAAAAACAAACCTAACGAACTTATAACCATGAACGACTCGTTTAAAATAAACATTAGATCTAGTATTGAACGTTTTAAGCCTAAAGGTCCAAACTTTATGTTTTTCCGGGCCGAGTTTTACCCAAAAATGATCATGGGAATGCTCACGGGTTTGGTTAATATCGTATCGAAGGGTTACACGTTAAAATGGAGATGATTCTGGGGATTAAGAATGAACTTGTAGCTGCTGCTGCAAGTTCGCTTGCAAGCAAGTCGCTGCTACAAGTTCGCTGTTATAAATTCGCTTGTTGTTAAGTTCGCCACACCTAAGTTCGCTTATCAGAAGGTTCGCTTATATATCTAAGTTCGCTCATCAGTAAGTTCGCTTATATACTTAAGTTCGCTTATCAATAAGTTCGCTTATATATATAAGTTCGCTTATCATTAAGTTCGTTTATATATATAAGTTCTCTCATCAGTAAGTTCTCTTATATATTTAAGTTCGCTTATCAATAAGTTCGCTTATATATCTAAGTTCGCTTATCAATAAGTTCGTTTATATATATATAAGTTCGCTCGTCAATAAGTTCGCTTACACTTAAGTTCGCTTACATTGAGACCCGGATACATGGCCACTTGTAAATGTAGACATATATGTGTGCACACGTGATGGTGTGCAATGTAAGGACTTAAGAGATCAAAATACATGAGAGTTAAAATAAAGGAAAACCATAAAAATGCTAAGTAAGCTAATACTAGACCACTAGATTAGATCAGACGAGTATTGATACGTGTAACTTATATACAGTTAGCAGAGCTCAACTAAAGAAAGGATTAACTATTAACGGAGAAAGGAACAGAGTTCAGGTGAGTTTCTAGCCCCATTCCTTGTTATGTTTTTCGGGGCTGTGTGCATACTCGATGTGACAGTCAATACACTTAATTTAGATGGTAAGCGTATGCCATGTATGATATATGTGAGAGTTATTACGTTATGAATGTGAATGAAAGCTTGTCAGTACGTGAACGATCTTCGAATATTGCACGTATTGACAAGTGAAGTATGTATATGAAAGATGAATGCATATGATATCTATATGTGTACAACGTACGAGTATGTATAAATGATTAAAGAAAGTATATGTATGTTACGGGTATGTAAAGACATAATGTACAAAGATGAAGAAATAAGGGATCAGACTCTAATAATATCTAAGATAGAGAAGAAAGGGATCAGACCCTAATAATATCTGAGATAGAGAAGTAAAAAGGGATCAGACCCTAATAATATCTTAGATAGACAAGAAAGGGATCAGACCCTAATAATATATGAGATAAACAAAGGAAAAAGGGATCAGAACCTAATAATATCTGAGATAGACAAGAAAGGGATCAGCCCTAATAATATCTGAGATAGACAAAGGAAAGAGGGATCAGACCCTAATAATATATGAGATAGACGAGAAAGGGATCAGACCCTAATAATATCTGAGATAGACAAGGAAAGAGGGATCTGAACCTAATAATATATGAGATAGAAAATGATAATAACTATATAGTATGGAAGTAATACAGTATGAATGTATGTATGAAATTATGTAATGATAGTAAATTAGTAAGTAATTATTATGAATCTTCGGATGCATAATGGAAGGTAAGTATACGTATTGTATAATGTATGATTAACTAGAACTAACTCAGCGTAGCTGACTTTTAGTATGCACGCAGGTGAGTAGGTTGAGATAGCTGGCGTGAGCGGGACACATGGTAGAAGAATAAAAACCTGGAATCTGAAGACTTATGATGTTTTATAATTAGTGTTTTAATTATTGAAAGACAACAATGTTTTAAGACAAGTTATGGATTAATATGTAATGTTTATTGAAAGTATATATTCCGCGCAAAGCTTTAATTAACTCTGATTGGTAGAACTGTGTTTATGAGTAAATCCAACGTCCAAATGTGAGGCACCGGTAACAGGGCCTTACACCGATGATTAAACACATATAACATGCTTAACCAACACCGCACGTGTGTAAGGCCCCGTTACCGATGTCTCACTTTATCGTTGGATTTACTCATAAACACCGTTCTGAATATCAGAGTTAATTAAAACTTTTGCGGAATAATATTAATAGTCAACCATTCATTACAAATATTCATAACTTGTCTTTTTTAAACATAAATAAACATAGTATCGAAACATCATGACAGATCTTCAGATGCCAGCCTCTTCTATCTTGCCATGTGTCCTGCTCAAACTAGCTGTCTCAATCTGTTAACCTGCGTGCATACTAAAAGTCAGCTACGCTGAGTGAGTTCTAGTTAATCATACAACATACAATCGGTTCTCCAACTTGCACACGTGCCCGAAGGTGTGTACTTTATTCATACTCTACTTTACATACATATCTATCCATACTATTTAAAGAGCCTTCCGCCCTATAACCTCACAGATATTACAAGGGTCTGGTCCCAACATCACAGATATTATAAAGGGTCTGGTACCCAACATCACAGATATTATAAAGGGTCTGGTTCCCAACATCACAGATATTATTAGGGTCTGGTCCCTACCATCACAGATATTATGAGGGTCTATTCCCTATCCTCACAGATATTAATAGGGTCTGGTCCCTTTATTCCATGCTACTGTACCACACCTGTTATTACTTATTTTCCTTGACAAAGTGTGCGATCTCCGAAGAGCGTTCATGTACCATCAACATATCATACATAAATTATTCATACGTCATATACATCATATATATTCATACATACATCATTCGTACGTCATATATATCAATCATATCATTAACTACCGCCTGACGGTACATGCAATATCCAAAGATCGTTCACGCACCGTAAAGCAATCATCAAACATAAATCATACAAAGCATACACTTACCACTTAAGGTAAGTGTATTAACTACCACATCGAGTATGCACACAGCCCCGAAAACATAATAAGAAAGTGGGGCAAGAAAATCACCTCAATGCGGTTGCGTTCACCGTTTACGGTTATTCCCCTCTTTAGCTGTGCATGACTAACTGTATAACAATTACGCATATTAATTACTATCACTATCCATACCGTATTTCTAGTCCAATTATAACCCTCAACGAACAGGGGTCCGGGGGCAGCGCCTCTGGCAGCGGGGTCTAGGGGCGGCAGCCCCTAGCAGGATTCAAGGGGAAGAGCCCCTGGTTGGGGTCGAGCAGCCATGTCATCTTGGAAAAATTTTATTTCCACTAACTGTCTTATCACATTTTCCATTAGAATTTTGAATCATTAATTAATTGGCTAACTTAAAAGTCCAAGGGCTTCTTTGTAATTGAATCATCCTTTTTCTAAGTTCAGGGACCATTCTGTCATTTTGCCAAACTTTTAATTCGTTACTCGGTTCTTAACGAACTGGCTTATCTTAGCGAACTGGTTCTTATAACGAATTGAACCCTTTAACGAACTGGTTTATAAACGAATCAGTTCATGTAGCGAATCAGTCCAAGTAACGAATCAGTCCACGTAACGAATAGGATCTTCTAATCGTTATCTCCTTTAACGAATGGTCATAGCGAATCAGAAGCTAGTTCGTTATTTTATTCTCAATGAATCGCTTGACGAAATGCTTCTAATTCGTTAACTCCTCGTTAACGAATTACCTCTAATTCGTTAACTTCCCATTAGCTAATTAGGGTTAGGTCAGGGAATGTCAGAACATTCCCTTACATCATTTACCTCGTATTAACTTTTCCGGTGCCGCCGCCGGAAAGCTGCCGGAAAATCGCGGATTCGTCGGAAAAACGAGTTTTAACTCGTTTTTCACCGTTTTCATCTCGTTCGATCCAGATCTGAGCTAGGGTGACCCTAAGCTCATCATAGGTTCGGTTTATACCCGATTTCACCCAGATCTCATGACTTAAACGGTTTAATGGTGTCGGCTCGTCGTTTCGTGATTATATCTAACGGGTTTAAGCTCATACAATATCATACTATCATTACCTTGGATCGGGATCGGTTTTCCTTGGTGATTTCGGCTAGAAGGAGAGAAACTAGAGAGAGATAGAGCTTAAGTGTGTGTTTTGGGAGGTGTATGAAATATGTGTGAAATGACATTAAATGGGTATTAAAGGTTTATATATTTATGGATCATGGGCTTAAGCCCATGGTCTTTTTCCTTCTTTCATAACCCAAGTCCATAACCCATATCCATTTAACCCAACACTAGCCCGACTCATAATAACTCATATTTCATTTATTAACCAGAACCCGAAAAACGGGATGTTACAGCGTGGCGCCGGGTTGAGCACATACCAAGATTAGGTTGCGTGCGTTACGTGGTGTTGGGCACACGTTTATCAGCCTCGATGCATGTAAATAATGGCATCTGCGTGATCAATGGCAATAACCAAGAAACAAAGCTGAAATATACAGTAATTTCACATAAATCATATTTTAAACCAAACTGTTTTGACCCGAATCCGTATTAATCGACGTCGTAATCTGAAACGTGTTCTAACTTGACTCATTTCGAATCAAACCCATACTAACCTGCCTCGAACCAAATTAACCCTTTTTTGTGACTCGTTCTGACCCTAATCTAGCTTTACACATGACCACGATTTCGCCCGACTTGACATGTTGCAAGTTTTTCTAACAGGTAATTAGGTAACATGTTAATTTTTTTTAAACTAAAAGTATATCAATACGATACTCAAATTAAAGTGAAGTTGAAGGACAAATTTTCTATCTATTTATTGTAAATGAAAGTTTACGGTGAACATTGGTGAATTAAATTACATTTTACCCCTGAATTTTCAAAATCATATGCATTATGGCTTGTACCTAAAACAATAAATCTTGTACCTCTTTAAATTTAAGATATCCTTGCTATTTGGTTTATATATAGCATAAACATAGATATTAAGTTGTGTGTAGTTAAGATATTTAGGAGTGTTATTAACCTGCTACCTCAGCTTCCACCAATAGCATGCATGCATATTGAACTTTTATTTAATTTTACTTATTATTTAAAACCAATACACCATTGTGAAATGGTGGTTTTGGTAAAGGCCCAACGCCTACGTGGCACTTTAACATTGCTGATATGTTAAAACCACTACACAATAATGTAAATCTTGACATTATATGAATTGCACTTCTCCAAAAATAAAAATATGCTTTGCAAATTGCAATAACCTTCCACAAATTGTCAACAATACGGAGTCCACAACATACAATAACACACTTAAAATTCCAATAACTACTGAATATATTTGTAACTATGGTGGGTAAATTTTCAATTTTATACAACAAATTTACATGGTATTTAATATAATGATGCTCTGCCAACCAGTTAATTCGTTGTCATTAAAATTTACAAACCAAACTTCTCTTCTACAACCATTGTCTGACAGTGTCCCGTTCTAAAAAAATATGAACAATGACAAAAGTCATTTCAAATATAACTTTTAAATGTGCTCAGTTCTTAACTTGGTCATTCTTCATTTCTTTTAAAAATCGGTCAAAATTGGGCTCGTTTAGGTTTGCGACCCTACTCGTGATCGATAAGTGAATCTCAGGGTCGTTTGCTAAACAAGATTATTTCTAGGCTTGAGTTGAGCACAAGGTCTTTAACTTACAAAAGTTCGAATTATGACAAAAACTAAAAGGTATAGCAATACGATACTCAAATTAAAGTGAAGTTAAAGGACAAATGTTTTATCTATTAATTGTAAATGAAAGTTTACGGTGAACATTAGTGAATTAAAAAACTTTTACCCCTAAATTTTCAAAATCATATGCATTATGTCTTATACCTAAAACAATGAATCTTGTACCTCATTAATTTTAAGAGATCCTTGCTATTGTTTATATATAACATAAATATAGATATTAAGTTTTGTGTAGTTAAGATATTTAGGTGAGTCATTAAGCTGTCACCTCAGCTTCCACCAATAACATGCATGCATATTAAATTTTTTTATTTAATTTAACTTATTAGTTAAAACCAATACACCATTGTGAAATGGTGGTTTTGGTAAAGGCCCAACGCCTACGTGGCACTTTAACATTGCTGATATGTTAAAACCACTACACAGTAACGCAAATCTTGACATTATATGAATTTCACTTCTCCAGCAATAAAAATATGCTTTGAAAATTGCAATAACCTTCCACAAATTTCCAACAATACGGAGTCCACAACATACAAAAACACACTTAAAATTCCAATAACTACTGAATATATTTGTAACTGGGTTGACACTTTAACAATTTTTATTTTGCTATGAAATCAACAACTAATAATCAACAGTATTGCACATAAACCATGAGAAAATACAACACTACAGATACACAGAAAAGAGAACTTGTACATTACATCAAACATCTTGTCTACTAACTTCCTTAAGTTCTCATCAAATATAACAAGATGGTTCTTTGCTTTCAATGTCGGATCTGGTTACATCACAATTTTGAGGAGAGCTTCAAATTGCACATCATCCACTGTAATGACAATGATAGTTGTAATGAATTTATACATGATCTGATAATAATATAAATAGACATGTAAACAAACCGAACGCTCATGAACTATTCAGCAGGAAGTTCGTTAATTTAATTAAGTGAATGGGCATGCACAAAATTTTTGTTTCACTTAACTAAACAAACAAACATGAACACGCTTTTTGTTCTTTCATTTATGTTCGTAAACATCCGTTTATGTTCGTTCGTTTATGTTTATTTGTTTATGTTCATTTAATTTTAATAAATAATAAAATAGTTATATTTATATAAATATAAACTCAAAAGGGGATCGTTTTGCTGTAATTTTGTAGACTCGTGATGATATTATGAACAAATCATGTAAATTTAAAACACTAATATAGATGTGTTTTTAGATGAGTTGTTATGTATTAGAACTTTTCACTTGTGTTCATTAATGCTAACTTATGCTTGTTTGTGTTGTTTTATATTTGTCTCAATTATGTCAATTTAGGTTCTGAATGAACAAACATTAATGAACAGGAACATGTTTATTTTCTTAATGAACGGACATTAACCAAAATGAATATGCCCTTATTTGTTTTCGTTCAGTTCATTTACAAGCCGAATATATAATGTATTGCATTAATTCAAGTGTTTCCCACAAAATTTCTAATCACTTAGCTAAAATGAATTATTATCGAAATTATAAGTATACTTTAACAGCAAATTAAACACTATCAAAGTAATCAACATTCATGCACAAGAGGACTCTTAAAGGTTGAAATTATACAACTAACAAAAGTTAAAAGTCCTATCAATCTCTTGGATCGTAAACGTTTCTATATCATGGGTATTACCAGATAAATTGTAGCATGTAAGTTTGCAGCTCGGTAAATAAGTAATACCCGTGAAACCCGCCTACCCTTCACATCGTACTCGCGTAAAATCCGGATCAACGTATGTGTTGTACTCTTTTGCTACGGTTTTGATATATAATATTAAAAAGAGGATTCAATTCTTCTTATAAACTCACTATTCAATTTACTATTTAAATTTTTTAGTATTTTAGTAATTATTAATTATAACCACTAAATCATTGCAATTATTCCATAAACAAATATGATGATATATATTTTTTTGTTTAACTTTTTATTTCAACTAATTAAAATATTTAACAAAGTATATTTTTAAAAATTAAATTTGGACAAGTGTAGGCTTTACATGTTTTGTTTTGTCGGTTAAATGAATTTTTATACCTTGCTTTCATATTTTTTTTATTGTTCACCACTACAATGGGCGAAACTTTTTCATGATTTCAAAATATCTCATCGCATGGTTTTATTTATATATCCATGTTTCAACGTTTGTACATCCCCTTTAAAATATATTTTTCGCTTACTATTTATGTTTACAAATTTGTGTTGGTATCGTTGATACTAACTGAAATTGTGTTCGTTCGCAGCTATAACGTGCCGGGTTTTTTGGTTCTCATATAATTTGTTGTATTTTGAAATTGAAAGGTGTACTTATTTTGTTTAGTTTCAATTTCGTAACTTGATACAGACTGACTTCGCGTCGACTTGCAGCGAGTTTATGGTTTAAAGTTTTTACTTATCTTTTTTTTTTTCCCGATTTAAAGGTCTCATCGCGAAGCGCGGGGGGTCTTAAATCCTAGTTTCTATTTAAATATTTTGCTTTATATGTTAAATGAATAAATGATATGATTGAAATAACAAAAACTTGATTTTTCCGTCTTTAATTTATTTGTTTTGCATTAAATTGGAAATAGAAGGTTCCCTGTCAATTTTGTGGTCATGAAATGTCAATTTTGTTCCTGTCATGAAATTATAAAATGACCTAAGCAAAAGGATAAAAGAGTAATTTCATAAACCATGAATTATGAAATGTCTTTTTTATCCTTGTCATATAATTATGAAATGACCTTGATGACCATCACTCTTCCTCTTTATATAAATATTGATATAGATATAGATTATTATTATTATTATTATTAGCCTAACTTTTTAAATAAGAAACATGTTCGAGTACCAAAATAATTAAAACAAGGCTAAATATACTCATATGTGTATGAAATATTGATATAAATTATGTATAATTTAGACCACATCAAATCCATTTTATGCTTATTGTATGCACGAAGACGTGGGTAACACCGAGAGCCAAAAACCCGAGGGAATGGAAAATCTGGTTTGTGATGAAAGATTTGTTCAAAAGGTGACACTTGAATTGGTTGAAGAGGGCATCTGATATATATATATATATATATATATATATATATATATATATATATATATATATATATATATATATATATTATTTTATTAGTTTTTGTTCGTTTTTAATTAGAATTTGTATACTACTAACATATTTGTGTTATATATGTTCCGTGAGTTGAATGTGGTTGAAAAGGGCGAAAAACGTTTTAAAATGAGCTAAAACGAGGAACCAGGACAAATCATGATTGAACCGGAAAGAACTTGGAGTGATAGCCGGTCGGACCGGCCAATGTCTAGCCCTTGAGCAAGCCATGTTGTGCGGCCAAGAAGGCCATACCTAGTTGTGTAGCGCCTAGAACAAAAATTCCAGAAAGTTCCGTATTTTGTCAGGTTTAAAGCCCAGTTGCACTATATAAACACCCTTAACCTTAACCTGAAGGAAGACCTTCGACCACCAGCCGATTTTGGAGTTTCTTAGAGCTTAGAATTGCGTATTTTGGCGGTTTTGAAGGTAGGGAATCATTCGGTAAAGTGGTATTTGATCGAGATTGAAGACTACGGGTTTTATCGCCTTTAATCTTTTGTTTAACTGTTTTTCATCATGCACTTCTTTATAATTATTTTGTTTGATTTTTTGATGCTAGGCTAAACGTTTTAGACTGCCAACGCTATCGATGAACCTTTGTTAATGTTTGATTTTATTTGGATTATGCTTTTCGTTTTGGTTTTATGGATTAGCATACAGTTTGATTTTTTTTTAATTGATGCATATGTATGCTTGTTTTTGATTGATGAGTTTATTGTTCCACATTATCCTTGGTGATTGTTTCTAAGAATATGATTTTGTTAGGTCATCTACTGTGTGTTTTTGACTAGTTTATGATTGAATTCGAATAAGATCATATGGACAATAATATTAGTCAAACGAATAAAAGTGTGCTGCTAATCTAGAAAGTTGTAAGGTGATAGATTATCTGATAGGTTTTTGTTGATTAAGATTGCTAGATTTAGATCTTCGTAAGGAGTCCGTCTAGGTTTGATTGGTTAACATTATCTATCGAGTCAATTGAATTTATTAAACTACCTTTGATTTTCGCGCTGTAAGGTAGAATAGTACTCGTTCATAATTAAATAGATAACCGTAAGGGAGTCTAATATATAATATGGTGAGTCTTAAAACTCATTAGAAACCCATATGGGTGTTTTTGATAAGGGTTAGGGGTCCTGTTCGTGTTTTCTTTTAAGTGCCTATTTTAAGATCTCAGTTTCATAACAAACATTTTCCGATTAATTGATAACTGTAACTTTGAGGATTCTAGCCTAGTTGGTTTTTCATCATCATCATCATCATCATCATCATCATCATCATCATCATCTAAGTAAATCGAATTAAATTGTCTTTTGTTTTATTTACTCGTCTTTTCAAAATTAGGTTAATTTATTAGTTTAATAATAGTAATTTAAAACCTCTTAAACAAATATAAAAATAAATAGTCATGTTGGTTTGTCGAGTGTAATTAGCTAGTTTACGCAATTTAGAGAGTCTCATGTGTAACACCCCGTCTTTAAGCGGAATACGCCCGGGTGTAACGTACAGATCACTCATAGCTCGTAACACTATTAAAGTGGCAATAATTATATTTATTTTATTTCGTAACATAATAAGTACACAATTATTATTATTAATAAAAATAACATGAAAACACTTCATCAAAACAATAAATAAGTTCTTTATTCAAATAACCAAAGGTATACTAATGATCTTCATCCTTAGCACCCATCGATTCAACCTGTAGCACGTTGAAAATAATAGATTTTTCAACAATTAAGTTGGTGAGTTTTCATAAGTTTTTGCGTATACATATATATAAAAGGCGCGATTCAACTTTCGTAATGTATTAAATATCCAAGAGTAAAGTAAATGAAATCAATTAATGTCGTCCTCCCGTTCCTTTAGCCGAGGCCGTAGTAATAGGGGAAATGAGAACCACCTTACGAACAACCGAAGTCATAACGTTAGACGGCGCTGGTACGTCTCGTCGGACCCTCCCACTATGTGTATGCGTTTGCGTAACTTCCACCATAAGAATAGTAAACACGTAGCAAGAAAGTTCACGTATAATCATAAACAATATGCAAGAATAATATTAACATGTACGATAATTGTGAATCAGTTTATAACGAAGTACATAATAACGAGATAAAACTTGTGACATGCTACACCCCAAAAATTTATTAAAAGCGTTAAAAAGGGTTATCAAGAACTCACTTGGAATAAGGAATACAGTAACGAGGAGATGGTAACGATTAAAGCAACTAGATGGTTCCGTGAGAAGTCCCGACAATTTGTCCTAATTAGTATGATGTAAACGAAATAAATACTTAACCGATATACGCAAGCAAGACACACAGAAATGAGTTTATAACGGATTTGCGACAACGTTAAATTGGATTTTTTTTTTGTTATTTTAAGTGTTCTGAATAATCATTATTATTATTTATGTTATTATTATAGTAAAAAAATATGCATATTTTTAATTTATTATATATATATATATACACACACACCCGAAAACGTTTAACGATAATTTCTATCAAGAGTTTGATGGTGTTCGGGTTGTTAAACAAGCGTAAACAATATTAGGTTTGAATATTATTATTATTATTATTATTATTATTATTATTATTATTATTATAATTAAAAAGGTACACATGGTTAACAAAATTCAAAAGAAATAACAAAAAAATCACAAAACCGGACGATGGGGTTCGAACCCGCGCCCCTGGCCGGTTCTTGGTTTTAGCACAAAGTGCACTGGCCAACTGGGCCAGTGACTAACTCATTAAGATCATGAAACGGAACAAAATATATAACAACAATCTCATATTAATCTCCAATTCAAAAGAACCCCAATTCAATTAATTTCAATTAATCGTTGTTTACCCTCTGTCAATCAAAATTGACAGAGGGATTTTGTTCCCAATTGTAAACCGGTCAAAATGCATGACACCATTACCTTAATTGGTTACGGATTGCTCGAGGACGACGAGTTAGGGTTGCGGCCAGAAAATGAATTCAAACGAGTTCATTAACTGTTTATTAGTCGCAATTCCCATATGGATTATGTTCGGGATTGTGAGGAGGTGGTGTATGCTCGTTTAATTCCATTTTGGTTGAATATTTATTAAGTTATAGGGTCAATCAGTCGCGTTCAAAGTTAACGAAAATGGTTCGTAATTGATTTGTTTTAGATGTCAATTACGCGTTATACCATAACAAGATGGAGCGTGTATGTTAAGGATCAAACTCATTAATCAAATTCCGGATTTTATGGGTTAAGTAGAAGCTAGATATGGAGGGGGGGGGGGGGCTGTCAGTGGTGATGGGAAAGAAGGGGGAAGAAGAAGATTTGAATAATATTTGCAAACTAGTCCTCATAGTTTGGTTTGGCGATCAATGTAAACAATATAGTGTGGGGACTAAAAGTTCACATATTAGATACTTTAAACGATTATAAATTATATTATTATGAGTCGTGCGTAAATTAAACAATAAAGATAAACTAAATAACATAATTAATAATTGGACGTTTTTTATTAAATACGTAGATCCGACTACAAACGGTAATAAAATGTACGTAAACACGACACTGAACTTGACGAATGTCACAACATTACCAACTTTTAAGAAATTTCGTCCCGAAATTAGGAATTAACATCCGTAGCAAAAAGATGCGGATACTTAGACTTCATTTGGTCTTCACGTTCCCAAGTGACTTCCGCACCGCGCTTAGATTCCCAACGAACCTTGACCAAAGGGATTCGACTACGCTTGTTTTCTTTATCCATTCGATCCACTATTTCCATCGCTCTCTCAACAAATTGCGTTGTCTTATCGATACGTACCTCATTGAGAGGGATATGAAGGTTCTCGTCATCTAGACACTTTCGAAGGTTCGAAACATGAGACATAGGATGGATGCCTTGAAAGCTCTTGCGGGAGCTCGAGGCGATAAGCAATATCTCCGATTCATTCAAGGATTTTGAATGGAGCCATTTTGATGCTCGAATGATAACTATTATTGTATGAAAACTCAACCAACGGAAGATAAGTAATTACCACCAAAATCAAGCACACAAGTTCTTAGCATGTCCTCAAGGGTTTGAATGGTTCTTTCAGACTGACCATCCGTTTGAGGATGATAAGCGGTGTTAAGATCTTTACGGGTTCCCAAAGCGGTTTGAAGCGAATTCCAAAAATGAGACACGAAATGACCATCACGGTCAGATATGATACTCAAAGGTATACCATGGCGACAAACAATCTCGTTGACATAGATTTGAGCGAGCTAATCAATCGAAAGCTTTTCTGGAATGGGAATGAAATGGGCTGATTTGGTTAATCGATCGACGATTACCCAAATACTATCATGTTGCAAATTGGTGGTGGGAAGTTTTGTGAGGAAGTCCATCGTAATGTTCTCCAACTTCCATAAAGGAATAAAAGGTTGCACGAACAAACCAGCAGGTTTTTGATGCTCGGCTTTTACCTTAGCACATGTTAAACATTTTCCGACATAGATAGCGATATCTTTCTTCATTCCAGGCTAACCGAAAGTAGTTTGAAGGTCGAAATACATTTTATCCACACCGGGGTGGATAGAATATCGTGACTTGTGAGCTTCGTCCATTATAAACGTGCGAAGATTGTCAAGATCTTGGACCCAAAGGCAGTTAAAAAAATAGAGCAAACCATCACGCTTGGTTTCAAGTTGGTGTTCAGCACCACACGACATCTCTTTGTACAAATTCCCTTCAGTGACAGAGATGTGTTGGGACTCAAAGACACGTAGCTGAAGATCGGTCAGGATAACAACACTTAGAAGAAAAATGATTTTGACATGGATTTTGCGACTAAGGGCTAATACATTTGCTTTACCGGTATTGTAACGTATTTCGCAATCATAGTCACAAAGGAGGTCGGCCCATCGTCGTTGCCTCATGTTTAAATATCTTTGGTAAAAAATATGTTGGAGGCTCTTGTGATCGGTGAATACCACACATTTCTTTCCATACAAATAGTGTCTCCAAATTTCAACGCGAATACAACAACACCAAGCTCAAGGTCGTGTGTCGTGTAATTCTTTTCATGAACCTCCTGTTGTTGTGATGCATAGGCGATGACATTTCCTCGTTACATGAGAACGCAACCGGGACCTTGATTCGAGGCATCGCAATTGATAACAAAATCCTCGTTTCCTTCGGGAAGGGCTAGGATAGGAGCGTTGCAAAGCATACGCTTCAACGTTTGAAAAGCTTCATCTTGGTTAGCCCCCCACTCATATGGTTTACGATTATAAGTTAAGGCGGTGAGGGGTAAAGCAATCTTGGAAAAGTTCAAAATGAAACGACGGTAATAACCAGCGAGACCAAGAAAGGATCGAACTTTCGTAAGTGTAGTCGGGGTCTTCCAATTTTTAACGGATTTAATTTTAACGGGATCAACATGAATGCCTGTGAGAACTTAACACGAGCCAAGATCTAGCCGCTAACCCAAAGCATCATTTGCGATATACACTAGATCGATCAATACGTTAAATTATAGTTTATTGATAATTAGGATAAATACATTATGGAGAGAATGATAACTTATGGAGAATAACTTAGATCTCTCTCTCTCACTCACTCTCTCTCTCTCTCTCTCTCTTTCTCTCTATTATGAACATGAGCTGCCTATTTATAGGCCGTAGCTCCATTCGTTAAGTTAGCCTCATTCATTATATTTCAGTAATGAATTAGACGCCATTCGTTATGCCTTCATAACGAATGATAATAACTTAACGAATAACCTAGATAACTAACAAATGGACCCATTCGCTATACAAACCATAGCGAATGACCATTTTACAATAAATATACAATCTATACTATCTATAACTTATTCGATTGCTACAGACACCAAAACCATGCACTAACAATGCCTTTTTCGTTAACGATATGACCAAGGAATTGAACTTCGTTTAACTAAAACTCGCTTTGGAAAACTTGGCAAAAAGTTGTTCTTTCTTCAACAACAAGAGGATATCATGCAAATGTTTTTCATGCTCAACTTTAGATTTTGAGTAAATAAGAATGTCTTCAATAAACACGATCACGAACTTATCGAGATAAAGCTTGCATATGCGGTTCATGAGGTTCATAAACACTGCAGGTGCATTGGTCAAGCCGAAAGGCATAACCATAAATTCTTAATGTCCGCAACGAGTTTGAAAAGCGGTTTTGGGTATATCATCCTCATGAACGCGCAATGGGTGATAACCCGAACGACGATCAATTTTTGAAAAGTAAGATGCGCCTTGAAGTTGATCGAAAAGGTCGTCATTTCTAGGCAATGGGTATCAGTTCTTAATCATGAGCTTCTTGAGTTCACGATAATCAATACACATTCGAAAGGAACCAGTGTTCTTTTAACGAAAAGAACAGGTGCGCCCCAAGGCGACGAACTTGGGTGGATGAAACCTTTGCTAGAGATTTCTTGGAGTTGACTCGCTAGCTCTTGCATTTCCGAAGGTGCGAGACGATATGGAGCTTTGTCGACGGGGTTCGCACCAGGCACAAGATCGATGCGAAACTCCACTTCACGAGTATGAGGTAAACCAGAAACATCTTCAGGGAAAATTTTGGGAAAATAATGAACTACCGGAATGCATTTTATTGTCTTCTTTTCTTGTTTCATTTCCATGACATTAGCAAGGAAAACCACATACTTTTTAAGTAAGTATTTTTGGGCTTGAGTATACGACATAAGCTTGAGCCCCTTGGATGGCTTCTCGAAAATACGCAAAATCCGATCGTCGTCTAGCGGGATACAAATATACTTCTCAAAGCACACGATTTCAGAACGGTGTTGAGCTAACCAATCCATTCCTACTATGATATCAAAACTTCCGAGTTGCATAGGAATGAGATCAACAGGAAAATCATAGTCGTTGAGATTTGGAGCGCAACCACGAATAACCAAGTCAATCAAGATAGTTTTACCATTCGCGACTTCAACCGTAAAGGAACTTTCGAGTTTAGAACGAGACGACAAAAGCATAGGCTCAAAATTAAATGACACAAAACTCATATCGGCACCGGTATCGAATAAAATGGATGCATACACGTTATTAACCAAGAACGTACCGTTCACCACATCATTGTTATGCTGGGCTTGATTTGAATTGATCACGAATGCCCTCCCACGTGAATTGGGTACGACTGGTGTAGTTTGAGAAGTCGAGGCTTAATTGGCATGAACCGGTTGAACAACTTGGTTGGCCATAAGTTGCGAAACTGGTTGAAAGGCCTAAACTTAATAGGTTTGAGCAGGGTACATAGGCGGAGCGGCCATTTGGACTTGATATGGTAGTCGGGGACACGCGTTGAGAAAATGACTAGGATCTCCACAATTGAAACACGCTCTAGGGGTGGGGTAAGCTTGAGAAATAGGTTGAGTTTGAGTTAAAACACGGTTTTGGTTGAAAGCGTGGGGAGTGCGGGGTGGTTTGGTGAGGGTTGGTTGGATACGCATGAGTTCGAAACATGCGCTTAGCAGGTGTCCAAAACGGCCACAATGGGTGCATTTTCGGCAAGGGATTCCGAGTTGATGGTGTCATTGGCATATTTGGCAAAACGGGTGAGGTCCATGGTAAGGTTTCTTTTGGGGTGGAGCTTGAAGGTTTTGTGTTTGGGTTTGTTGGTATTGAGGTTGAGGTGGGTTTTGTTGGGTTAAGGCATAGTTTTGCTTTCATTTCTAGGAATGGTTGTTGTTGTTGTTGTTGCGGTTTGGATGTGGCTTTAGCCTTAACCTCTTTGGAAGGTTCGGCCACGGTTTTTTCAACAGTCTTTCTACTGCCTTTGATGGTTCCCGCCTTAACGTGGTTGTCAGAAAAGGATGCAGCAAGGACAACTGCCTCGCGAAGAGTTTTGGGAGCACTGCTTTGAACCGAGTCTTGGATTTGTCTTGGTAAACCCCGTACATACTTGCTAATCCCACGAGAGAGAGGAGTGACAAGATGTGGCACCAAGATGCTAAGCTTGTTGAAGCGAGCGGTGTAGGTAACGTTATCACCACCCTCTTGCTTAAGATTCTAAAATTCCACCTCAAGATTCATGTGTTCATTGGGTGGACAGAACTCTTCGGTTATGATTTCCTTAAGTTACTCCCATGGCAAGGCCATGGCTACTTCAGCACCACGGGTGGATTTTTCTTGCATCCACCAAGTTAGGGCTCTTTTTTCTAAGACACTTAAAGCAAAGCGTGGCTTCTTGTCCTTGGGACATTCAATATGGAGGAAAGTACTCTCCATACTTTGGTACAATTCCAGTAGGGCAGTGGCACCTTCAGAGCCATCAAACTTAAGAGGATTCGTGTCGGTGAAGGTCTTGTATCGACAAGAGTTGGAGTTCGAACCCGAAGTGGCTGAGTTCGAATTGGAAGCAATGGTTTGGTGTATTTGAGCCACCATTTCTGGAAGCACAACAGCCAGTTGCTTAGTGATATGGGCTGTTATCTTGCGACTGGAGTTTCTTGCGGGACGACGAGGTAAACGAGAAGACATGCTTAAAAGAGAGTACTACGCGTGAGTTATCGAGTGACGATTTCGAGAAGTGGAATACATAAACCTTTTGAATAAATAAAAAAAATTATAATACTAAAATCACATGAAAATTATATTGAAATTAGGATATTCCTTTACAATCATGACTTGTATGCAATTTAAGAGCAGGAGTGCAACCATTCTCTATTCACAAAGCAAAATGGCCACGTTTGACTAATTAAATGTAACGATTCCGACGAAACCAGGTATACCCTAACAGGTAGACAATAGTTACGTTATATTTAACGTCGGGTACATGAATTACCATAGTAATTGTACGAGAATACATGGTTCACTGTATTGATTGTACGTGAATATATAATTCATCGTATTGAATATGCGATCAATCGATCGATAGTTATTGAAACCCGAACGAATCGAGGGTTCAATTATAGACGATATCTATAATATTTAGTGATTTTACGAAGCATTAATGCTTCGGGATAAGTAAAGTACGGCACAGAAAAAGAATTTCGATTTAATGGTACGTCGGTACATTAAACGAAACCTTCAATACCAAACCGAGCAAGAGATGATCGATCAAGCCGAAAAAGATGCGCGATAATTAATAATATGATGTTTTAAGTTAATAAAAGTCATGGTTTAAGTTTTTAAAGTTTTTAAATCGGTTTTATATAAATTTCATTTTTAAGCCGAAAAACGACCGTTTTAGCCTCGTTTTAAGCAGAATTAAACGTTTAACCGAAAAACGAACTGAACCAGATTATCCAAAACATTATCCAGATCATGGAAATCCAAATGAGTGGACTAGATTGAACAAGTGGGTCCCACCCCACCCATCCACTAGTTCCGATCGGAACTCACACACACCCACAAACCATTCATTTTCTTTTTTTGACACACCCAACTCAACAAACCTTCAACTCTCTCAAACCTTTGATCAAAAACCCGAGTTTTCAAGCAAGAACACAAGGTAAAAACCGAGTAGTAATCGTGTTTATCTTCTTTTCTTAAGTTTTCTTTCAAGAAAATGAGGTTTCAAATGAAAAATGGGTGAAAACCCGAGATGAAACCGATTCTTGCATGATCAAGTGATGTATACGGGTTATACAAAGGATCTTGGTCCAAGAAATGAGTTAAACGAGTCAAAAACGAATTTTTACGGTTAAAATCTTTGTTTTAGTATCATAACCGTAACCATGAAAGAAATGGCTTGATCGTGAGTGTAACTTGCTTGGTATTGTGGTATGTTGTTTGTAGGCTTTGTATTTAGTGGTAGATAAGGCGGAAAGATGAGTTTGTAGCTTGTAGTGGCGGAAAACGAAAGGTATATTAGGTTTTTGTCGGTGTATGTGTTTTTGGACTGATTATTGGTCGTTTAGAGTTAGGTCACGAAATTTTACAGAGGTGTTAAACACATGGAAATATGAGTTATGTGAACTTTTGGTAATTTTTGGATGAAGGATGAATATATGGTGAATTTAATGCTCGGTTTTGGCCAAAAATGGTGAAAAATAGTTGAATATCATGAAAAATTCTGGAAAATTGTGGATAAGCTTTTCATATCATGTATAAGTCACACACAAAATTTGAGGTCCGTTGGAGAAGTCTAAGTAGGCTTTTTGGTTAAACGAGTTCTAGGGATTTCTAGCTCGGTTTTAGTGAAAATGGCATTTAAAAGAAGATCTTGGTTTTGGAAAAATTACAGGGGACTATGTGGATGGCAGGGGACATCCAAGAGAAATTTGAGATTTTTCTAAGATCGTTTGGTATTTACGACATATTTAGTGTTTAAATGGTGTTTAAAAATAGATAAGTAAATGTTAAATATAAGAATTAATTCTGGAAATATTTTTATAAAATTCCCAACTGTTAAAAAGTGATTTGTGTAAAATTTCAAGATCCGAGAGTAAACGGATAATTATTTGTGCTAATTATCAAACTTTTAAAGTAAAACGCGTAAACCGGTAAAGTTCGCTTAAGCGAGCTGACTGGTGTACAAAAACCCTAAAAATGAACTATTTTCATGTAAATGAGCTAAACAAGTAAAAATAAATCATCCGAAAGTAATTCGGATGATTTGAGTAATTTTAATCTATTTTAACAGTTTCCGGTACGCCAAAGACGGAAACGGGTCCCGCGGCCTATCGGGACGTCTAAACCGAGCTATAATTTCACATTTTAAATTAAATTATCAGACAACCACTATTTTCGGGTCGTGTGTGACCAAGCTCATTTTTGAAACATAAAACGGATATTCGTGCTAGGCACGCAAAACGAGAAAACGATTAATAGAAATTGTGACCATGGAACTCTAAACGACATCACAATCTGAGTCCGGAGAAGTATTTCTGGGTTAACATTGCCCCCGGAACAGGTACAGTACTGGGTTAACAGTGTCCCCAGATGTATCGATTGATAAAGTTAAAGTTTATATAAACAATAATTGTATAATAACGATCGTAGGGATCATATTATAGATTGGACGTGTTAACTGATATTGATTGTTGTTACCTGCTTGCATGTGCTAAGGTGAGTTTTCACGAGCCCCTTTTTACTGAAATGTTTTAAATATTTTCTCGGGGCGGAAAGCATGTTTCTATCAAAATGATTAAGTACGTGCTGAACGCATGGAAATGAATGTATTTATATAATGTTTAATGTACGGGAATCGTACGGTAATGTATTGAAATGGTAATTGTTTGAGTTGTTAATATTGTAAGGTTCCGCAACAGTTTCTGGGGTAACAGAGTTCCCAGAGGTTATTGGAAGTATGTTTCTGGGGTAACAGAGTTCCCAGAGGTTATTAAAGGTGTTTCTAGGGTAACAGAGTTCCCAGAGGTTATTGGAAGTATGTTTCTGGGGTAACAGAGTTCCCAGAGGTTATTAAATGTGTTTCTGGGGTAACAGAGTTCCCAGAGGTTATTGGAAGTATGTTTCTGGGGTAACAGAGTTCCCAGAGGTTATTAAATGTATTTATGGGTTGACAGTGTCCCCAGATAATATTATATTATGATATGGATTTATCATGGTTTACTAAAATTGTGAAACTCACCAACTATTCGTAGTTGACCCGTTTTCTCACATGCTTTTCAGGTACAACTAAGATAAAGTGATTGATTACGTGCTAAGTGCTTGATGTGTGTAAGGTTTGCGTGCTGGATGTTAGGATACATTATAGCAGTTAGAATTATGAACCGTATTGTATGATGTGTGTATCACCTAGACGGTAATGAAAGATGAGATAATGTAATTTTGAAGTATATTAATGCATTCGGTTTTCTTTATAAACAATGTGGTTGATATCAGAGGTGTCTGTCGCATCCCGTTTACGTTTCCGCTGCGGTTACGGGGTGTTACAGAACTTGGTATCAGAGCCATTGGTTATAAAGAATTAGGATGTCTTTAAAAGGTACCTAAAATATAACCAGTAGCTCAAGTATTATAGGATCTGAATATCAACTAATAATATATTGTGACGAGATCGGGATGAACTTGGATGGACAAGTGGGTTATTATGGTCCGGAACATAATAACAGACTTGTCCGCACGAGGGAATTCAGGGGAAGTCACGGGGTACATTAATAGGTAAAAATGGCAACATATGTGTACAGTATATAATATTATTTATATGTGCTAATGTGTATATATATATACGTGTGCATATCTTGTGGGTTCAAGTATTGGGAAATAAGACCCGGATAAGGAACCGGGGGATGTGATAATAAAAAGTATCGAGGATGTCGAAATTTCTAAAGCATCGGTTGATGATAAGTCTGACTTATCGGGTTATAGTTATGATGGTACCAAATCAAATCTCCCGTTTGACATTAACCAGAAATGTCTAGTAACCGTCAGTCCCAACCAAAAATTGATAAATCCCATACCCTACCAACACCGGTACCGCCTATTCTAATAACTTCCTATGTTATCCTTGCATCCGTTAGATGTTTACACCCATGTATGCTCGAATAGAATGATTACCTATACACAAAGAAGTGTTGAATTCATTATGGCATAGTTGGTTGTTCGTTCGTAGGAGGTATACTGTGTATGCCGGATATACGAATAGACACGGATATTATAACTCCGTGGTACGTAATCGTTCGGTGCTCACGGTGAGCATGTATCGGTTATGCTGACATGCAAAAGGATATTGAAATCAAGCATACTAAACATTGATCTTCGTTGAGAAAGGTCTATATGTCAGTTGGTGACAAGGGTTATGAAACATATTTAAACGTTAACAGATGTCAGGTTAAGTCCATATGTTAGTATATTTGTGGGACATATATACTAGATGCCGGTATGTGTAATATATGTGATAATATTTGGTGTGTATGTGTACCTGCTGATATGATTGAACTGGTAACAAGTTATACGGTGAGATTAGTATTGATTACTGCGTACGGACGAGTACGGCTGAATGACATAAATAGAGTAACTCCAATGATGGAGATTGATATGATTCAGTTGATTGCTCAAGGATAGCAGATGATGATACCGAATGTAGTATCACAGATCACTGCTAGTGTTGATGCAAATGTGAATGCAGAATTATAGATCGAGCAATCACATGATTATGAATATTTCTATTCTTAGTGGTATTACTAAGAGTGATAACGTCCCACCGAATGCCATTATGACTACAAGTATTAGTTATAAACTAAACATGAATAGTAGTCGTAATGAATTAGATCCGGTATGAAGGATATGTTTGTTGTTTGTGGTAAGGAAATTATTAATAGTTTACTGATGGTAAAGGGAGGAATAGATTAGCGAATGGATGGAAAAGATCGAAATGGTTAAGGATGTTGGTAAGAGTCTAGAATATTATGTAGTGAAATATGCTACAGATATGTTGGTAGATTATGTTGTATCGTGATGGAACACGATGGTACAAAAATTATAGTTGGAAAATTATTACTCAGATGATATGGTCAGGATTTGAAATTCTTGTGCTAGAGCATTTTTATTCGAGTAATTAAACTCAGAGATTTGAAACTGAGCTATGAAAGATAGAAATGTTGTGTGCTGATCACTTAGAACGCGCTAATCGTTTAAAGGAATTGTCATGTCTGGTAACATGACTAATTGCTCCTGAAACTAAGCGAAGTAAGTGCAATATTGGGGACTAACTCCATCGATAAAGGAGTATAGTCAAACCTGTAAAATATACAACCTTTGGAAGGGTTGTGTCGCAAGCCAGCATTGATATATTTGATTCTATGGGAAGGGGAATGTAAGGACGTTAGGTGAAACGTCGAGTGTTAAAGAAGGGAAATGGTAAAGGTATAGTGCAAGATAGACTTGCGAATAAGTAGGTACGTCCTACAACCCAGAATTATACTAAGACTAGTTCTGTTGCGAAAACATGAACCGCATAAAGGGTCCTTCCTTAAATGTGGAAAATATGGTTATCGGCAGGATGAAGAATGTCGGGTGATAGTAGGCCACAGGTGTGGTAGAGATAGACGTAATACCCCAATTGTAGAACCAATTGAAGCCATGTGAACCGGCAACCCCCAACCCATTCCTGTACGACCACTCCGAACCCAACAACTTCAATAACAATCCACCCAAAGAAATCAAATTATGCCAAACAGTTGTATTTGCTATGAATGTGGCAGTACAGAACGATTCAAGAGAAATTGCCCAAAGTTGAACCAAGGTGTAGTTGGAAGACGAACCTCAGGACAAGCATCAACCTCTGATCAAGCAAGGAGCCGTGCTTTTGTGAGTAATTTGAATAAAACACGTCATGATCAAAAAGTGGTGTTAAGTACGTTGTAGTTTTAAATCAATAGGCTTCAGTGATATTTTTACGGTCGTCGATAGAAGTTAGTTCCTGCTAACCACCTACCCTTTGGAAAGATACCGATTAGTGAAACTATAGAACCCTATACTGTAGAATCGCTAACGGTAAATCCCTAATGGTTAACTAAATTGTTCGGAATTGTCCTATTATTCTGAACGATTAACCTTTCCTTATTGACCTACGACCAGAAAAGTAAAGAAGTGTTGACGTAATAGTTAGCATGGATTGGCTAACTCAACATGAAGCAGAAATCAAATACGAAAAGAAGATGATTAAAAGCTCTCTTTCGGACGATGAAGCAATTAAATACAGAGAAAAGTGTACGGTATTATGTTGCCACTCAAATCTCATCTTGAGATGTTATAATATTTACGACAAGAAGACGTGGTGTATTTAACAAACGTGATTGCCAAAGTATTTAAAAGAAAACATATAGAAGATATCCCGGTGGTGCGCAAATTTCCACAAGTTTTCCCAGAAGAACTCCCTGGATTACCGCCAACTCGACAGGTCGAATTCAGAATCGATTAATGTCTCAAGCTGGCCCTGTTGCTAAAGTATCCTGCCGACTTGCACCGTCCGAGATGCAAGAATTATCCAATCAGTTACAAGAATTGTTGGATAAGATTTATACGACCTAGTTAGTCACCATGTGGTGCACCAGTTTTAATTGGGAAATGAAGGACGGAAGTGTTAAGATATGTGTTGATTAGGGAGAATTGAATAGAGTGACGATCAAGAGTAGATATTCACTTATTCGAAGTGAATGATCTGTTTAACCAACTGCAATGGCGTTTTGTTTTTAGAAAATTGGTCTTAAATATAGTTATCACCAAATGAAAAATCTGAGAGGAAAACGTTGCGATAACAGTGTTTCGGACTCGCTACGGCCATTATGAATTCTTAGTTATGCCCTTCGGGCTAACAAATGCGCCGGCAGCATTTATGGAACTCATGAATCGAGTCTGTAAACTTTATTTGGACAAATTTGTCATAGAATTCATTGATAATATTTTGATATATTTGCAACGTAAGGAAGAGCACAATCGACGGTTAAGGAAAATTGTGGAAGTGTTAAAGCAAGATGAGCTATACACGAAGTTTTCGAAATATGATTTTGAATAAAGAGGGCATAATCCCTTGGTCATGTTGTGAAGCAACAAGGATTTAACGAAGACCCAATTAAGATAGAAACCCTTAAAATTGTGCCAAGCGCCGATTTTAAGTCTCCCCGATAGAGACGATGGTTTTGTCACGTATTGTGATGCATCGCGTAAAGGGTTAGAATGTGTGTTGACGCAGTATATTAAGGTCATAGCCTATACTTCCCGACAGTTAAAAGTACACGAGTAAGATTACACTACTCACGACTTAGAACTGGGAGCGGTTATCTATGCACTTGAAATGTGGAGACATTGTCTCTACGATACGAAGTGCACCATCGTCACCGATCATAAAAGTTGCATCACATATTCGATCAGAAAGAACTAAATATGAGGCGTTGAAAGAGGGACATTTGGAAAAGGAGGAACTTTACGGCAACGAAAGGAATTTCGGACAGCGCGTGGACGAAACTCTCTATTTCAAAGATCGGGCTTGGATCCCGACCCCCCATGACCTTCATGAATTAATCATGGACGAAGCGCATAGATCGAAATAATCCATACATCCGGGATTGGATTTGATTATTGATGATACGGATATCTGAAAGGATTTTTTTTTATTAATGGTCGAGTTTGGAGAAAGATATGGTTACGTGTGTTGGTGAATATTGAGTTATGCGAAAGATAAGGCTGCACACCGAAAACCCTAGGGAACGCCACAACGACAGAAAATTCGCCAATAATAGTGGGAAGAAATTACAATGGATTTCGGGACACAAATTCCTAAGGTATAGCAAAGGCATGATGTAAATTGGGTAATCGCGGATCGATTAACCAATCCTCACATTTCATCCCAATCTATGACAATTACCACAATGAATTCTCGTCCAAATTCATGATGATGAAATGGTAACTCGTCGTGGAGTACCATTTTCAATGATCTCAGATCGAGATAGTCATCCTACTTCCATTATTGGAAGGAGGGGAAGGAAGCATTGTAGGTTCCCCGGACGGATCACACGAGATATCCCGATATACACAGGTGCGGAATCCCTGTGTAGATCGTTACGGACGTAGAATATTAGCTCACGAACACACGTACACACGATACGAACAACCACACGTTATATTGATAACTCAAACAGTGTTACTTACAGACTCTCGATCACACGTCAATAGACTTACACGTAACTAAACTCGATCTGCTAAAACGCTAACTACTAACACGTAAACTGTAAACAGTAAACAATATAAATACACGACAACTTCGCCTCAGGCGAAGTTGTCCTTAACTTCGCTCGTTCAACAAGTTCGCCTAGGCGAACTTGTCAACAAGTTCGCTTGGTTAACAAGTTCGCCTAAGCGAACTTGTCAACAACTTCGCTTCTAAACAAACAAATACATAAACAATTTTACAGACTCGATTACAGACTTTAGACATATGAACTACTGACATCTATGCACCAACAGACTCCCCCTTGGCAGTAGCTTCATATCTTGATCTTTCAGCTCTTGTCTCGTAATCCTGTATCTTCAAGCGTGCACTCCTTCTCTAACACACACCGTGACTACTCGCTGATATTTCCTTGCTTCATCCTTCCAAGCAGGAATATAGAATATCTTCTTTTTATTCAACGCTTGCAAATCAGCTTTCGATAAGTTAACAAGATGCATCGGGTCATACACCCTCAGCACTTCTTGTTCTGATACCAATTGTAGGTTCCCCGGACGGATCACACGAGATATCCCGATATACACAGGTGCGGAATCCCTGTGTAGATCGTTACGGACGTAGAATATTAGCTCACGAACACATGTACACACGATACGAACAACCACACGTTATATTGATAACTCAAACAGTGTTACTTACAGACTCTCGATCACACGTCAATAGACTTACACGTAACTAAACTCGATCTGCTAAAACGCTAACTACTAACACGTAAACTGTAAACAGTAAACAATATAAATACATGACAACTTCGCCTAAGGCGAAGTTGTCCTTAACTTCGCTCGTTCAACAAGTTCGCCTAGGCGAACTTGTCAACAAGTTCGCTTGGTTAACAAGTTCGCCTAAGCGAACTTGTCAACAACTTCGCTTCTAAACAAACAAATACATAAACAATATTACAGACTCGATTACAGACTTTAGAAATATGAACTACTGACATCTATGCACCAACAGACTCCCCCTTGGCAGTAGCTTCATATCTTGATCTTTCAGCTCTTGTCTCGTAATCCTGTATCTTCAAGCGTGCACTCCTTCTCTAACACACACCGTGACTACTCACTGATATTTCCTTGCTTCATCCTTCCAAGCAGGAATATAGAATATCTTCTTTTCATTCAACGCTTGCAAATCAGCTTTCGATAAGTTAACAAGATGCATCGGGTCATACACCCTCAGCACTTCTTGTTCATCTTCGTCTTCCATCACGGCTTCAGCAGTCTGGCAATCAACGTACCACCATTTTAGATTCTTCAACACATCTTGAGGCATATTCTTCATTGGAACCTCCTTGATGCATCGGATCGGTTTGTACTTCATCACCATCCATGGCTTGCCATCTGCTCTCAATCCCCTCTCTGTATCCTCCACGAGCTTTCCCTTCTGTGGCTTTAATAGTTCAAACTTCTTTTCTTTTATGCCTTCTTTCCACACAATCTTCTCAATCATTCTTGTCATATTGTTGTCACTTCTATTTATCAAGCCCAACCTGGCCAAATCCTTCACCTCGCATTCCGGCAACGTATTGAGAGATCTCAACATTCTTTTGAGGTATTGAATACCATCATAACGCTTCACCACAAACAATTTTATCTGTTCATCTTAAATCCAACAGATAATTCCCTTCTTCGACTCAGCATAGCCTTTGATGTTATAACTTTTCTTGAACATGGCTGGAACAGCAGGCTTCTTGGTCTTAATAAACCAATGAGCACAGCCTTCCTTCCACCTAGGCTGCTCCTCCCACTCAGTCTCATCCATCTCAGCACCCATGTCGGCTTTCTCTACATCAGGGATCTCGTGTTCAACTCCTTCTTCTACTATCTCCCCCTCTTCTATTCCATCTTCAATCACAATCTGCTCACCGATCTTTTCAATCACATCACTCGGCAACACATCTTCATCAAATAACACATCGTCGCTGAACATATCATCATCAAGCTCCTTCAGCGCATCAATCACATCATCCTCAACTAACACCACATCATCACCAGAACCACCAGCCACGTCGGTAGACTCCCCCTCAGCTGTGGAAGTACCAAGAGCTTGAGAAGTTCTTGGCAGCTCACCACCTGCATCTTTCGATGCATTGGGATCATCGTCACGGTCATTTCTCTTCTTCGTTCTGAGCTCGTCGCCCTTACAGCTCATCTCCCCCTGAGATGCCAAGAACTCCTTCAAGGCATCTATAACTTTCCCATGCTCAACCAGGAGGGATGCCTGTAGTTGATTTGCTTCCACTAGGCTTTGAATAGTCTTCGACTGCTCTGCTACGATCCGCTCTAGTGAAGCTATTCTTTCTGAATCTGAAGTAGGCGAAGGCGAGACACCAGAAGCAGGCGTAACCGCAGGTGGTATCATACCTGATAACCCTGCAGCAGTGACGACCGTTGACTCCACAAAACGTGCAGCTACCACCGACTGAGTAAGCGTTGGAGGTGGTAGTGACACGATCTCCGGAGTCGACGTCTGGATGGTAGTGGTGGATGGAATGCCAGCCGTTGATGTAGCCACCACGGGAACATCCGCAGCGCTTGTACTTGTCACCTGTACAGAAGAAGGAACAATGGACATACCAGACAGTGCGGCCGGAGCAAAACGTACAGTCCTTGAAGTCTCTCCAGCTCCCATGCCAGCACCTGTCCTCTCCCGTCTTGATCTTCTAATCAGCTTATGTATGTCTTCTTCTTCTTCTTCCGACTCATCATCATCCTCCGTTCTCTTCCTCTTCCCAATCGTTCTCTCTCTAGACACCATCAACCGTCTCCCCTCATTCATAATCTCATCCAAATCGGATTCAGCCATCGACGTAGCTGCTCTAGTCATACTCACACCCAAACTTTGTGCAGCCGAGACCTGCACCTCTTCAACGTGATCCATGTCAAAATAGCCTTGACCTCCAAAAACAGCGTCAAGATCTATATCCTCAGCAGTTGATACAACAGGCACAGCAGGAGCAGGAACAGCTTGAGTTGCTCTTGCCTGTTGCGGTTGAGGATCTCTGAACTCGTCCCCACCAGCAGGAACATACTCTGGGTTGATTAAAAACCCAAATAGAGGAGTATGCCTGGGACGAAGTTCAGGGTTGCTCCTCGCACTTGACGTGCGGCATTGAGCAAAGATACGTTTGCTCACCGATTCCACGTATCTGATCGGGCGTCTCTGAGGTAGACTCGGAGCCACATGGTTCAATATCATTTGAATGAAACTTGGGTACATAATGAACCGCTCCCGAGACATCGCCCTTCTTTGCCTGTCAATCTCGTAGAAGACCATTTGACTGAAGCTATAACGCTTGTTATAGGTCAGTGCAGTCATGGCAGACTGCATGGTCGCACCCATACCATCTGTGCCCGCCTTCCTCCCCGATATGCACACTATCATAACGTGCATGAGGAAGTGCCATTGGTCTAGAAGGAAACCCTTCATCCTCTGGGTATCTCCTAATGGACCAGAGTAGCCCATTCGAAGAAACGCTCCATCACGAAAAGGAGCGACAAACTCAGTTGGATCGTCTCGAGTCTCCTCTCCAAACCGTAGTGCCACCCGGATCTGTTCAGAATTGAACTGAACTTCTTGATTGTTCACCGTTGCTCTCATGACCGGGGGCTCCACACGGCAGTCGTATTCGACCGTCTGCCAGAAGTCTTCGATATTCGGCAGAGATATCGGCAGAGTGTTGGTGATCACATGAAAAATCCTCGAGCGCAGGAGGAAAGTGATGATCTCGCGATAGTCGTCCACACCGCTCGCCTCCGGGTCAAGTGTAATGTACATATTGTGACCCGGGAAAATTTGTCTCTGATTGTCACCATCATCTCCTCCTGCACCACCAGCACCAGCTATCGCAGCCATATCTGCAACAAACTAACCAAGTTAGAACGACACAAAGACATAGCACAAGTTCGCTTTGTTACCATGAGCGAAGTTGTGATAAACTCTGTTTAGGCTAAGTTAAAGGTGAGGCGAAGTTGGGAACAACTTCGCTTCAGCTTTAAGTTCGTCTAATTAATAGTAAGTAAAATTGATCTTAGGCGAAGTTAAGGTTAACTTCGCCTCATCACAACATCGCCTCAGGCGAATTTAAGTTTCGGGCGAAGTTACGGATAACTTCGCCTCAGGCGAACTTAAGCTTCGGGGGCGAAGTTACGGATAACTTCGCCTCAGGCGAACTTAAGTTTCAGGCGAAGTTGATGATAACTTCGCCTAAACCCTAACTTCGCCTGAATCTGAAACGGCGACAGTAAGATTCTGCAAACATCGAAATCCGATGTTTCGGCTAGTTTAGACGATTAAGGATCCTTAAAACAAGCTTTTTAAGGACATGTTGACGATCAGAATGGTGATTAACACGTGACAACAAGTTTTGGAAATCGGTTTGAAGGTCCGACGGTTCGAGGGTAATACCCGGGTCGAAACGACCCTTGATTAGCATGAAGGAACTTGTAATATATGATAAAACAACATTTCGAACCTTTGATCGGTGTGAAAATCGGAATAAATAACACGTAATCGAGGTTAATAACAAGTTCGCCGGAAGAACAATAAGTTCGCTGTGAATAAGTTCGCTGGATTTTGAAAATCTGATGAACAGTTTGACGTTAAGTATCCCTTATATAGGGGATCTGTTGTACAGGCGAAGTTACAGATAACTTCGCCTAGGCGAAGTTATTCACAACTTCGACTGTTCAACAACATCGCCTATATATTTACAAAATTTAACCTTATAGTTTGAACATTTTTCCAATTAAGTCATAAAACTTTCCTTTAAGAGATAAATGACGTGATCAATTCTAAGTAACCAGTTAAAAAATCATAAAACTATCTAAGTACAAAAACTTAAAAATTTAAAGTATAAGGGATCAAATTTCAGTCTCGATAGGGGCTGCTACGTTTTAGAAACGATCCGAACAGGAATCATACTAACTACGTGTCTGTCACATAGATCCGTGTTTAGCTGTATTATGACATATAGAGACAGGTTGTAAGCAGGTATATACTTAAGATGGTTTTCATCGTTTCTGTGATACGAGTTATGTTCAATTATGCCTCAAAATTTAAGTGGGCAACAACTCAGAAATATTGATGCCTCCTATCTATCCTCAAAGCGTATTTGGCTTTCCCCAAGTCACCCCGAATTGACTTCGACCCATAGTGTCTGATTAAGTTGTAAATATTCTTGATCTGCTTCCCGTTCTTCTCTCTTACTCAATGATTGTGAAGTCTTGATATTTTGTCATCTCTAAAATGTTTCAATAACTCCAAATATATATATATTATTATTAATATTTTTTATTTATTTATTTTTTTTTAACAAACATAGACTTCAAAGTAGAAATTAACTGCAAGTCCCGAATCTGGATCACTGCAGTATCTTGAAACGCTATCTTCACGGGAATCAGAACACACATGGGCTCGTGTATGACTGGGTAATTGCTTTTCTGCCTATCATTCGGAAAGATATATATGAAGACACACAAAACTCTTAAGGAGTTTCCACGTAAAATCAAGTAAATTTAGTTTGTATCACATTTACTTTTACGCACCATAAAAAGTTACCATGACATACAATGACTGTCCTAAAGCCTTTTAAGCCTAATAACTTTACTAGTTAAGCACACAGAATTAGTATATCTATCATTTTCCAAGGTTGGATCAATTTTCCGTTTAACATAGCTAACGAACTTCTTACGAAGTAACAGACTTGAAAAATAATTTCATTTCCCTAAAAAAAATTTTAACATTTATCGCCCCGACCAAAACAAAGTCTTCAGGTAAACGGCTATCCCGAAGATCCAATGGATCAGCTGGACCGACCACATACTAGTATGTGTCCTTCTAACTAAGTATGATCGACTAATTTTAAGCGAACGAATGACAAACTCATCATAAACCGCCCCGGTCACTATCAGTAATCTGGTTAATGGCTATCCTTAAAATCTACAAGTAGAAAATGAGGACCAAAACATATCCGAAGACAAGTCCTTCAAACTAATGTGACCGACATATTTTTAAGCGATTAGTGACGTTTTTTTTTTTTTTTTAATAACATAAGACACGCATGGTTACTCGGGATTGATCATCCCATTCAGTTCAATAAGGTTTTGAAATCTGGATTTGTCAAACGCTTTAGTGTATAAGTCAGCGAAATTATCAAGCGTATCCACCTTTTCAAGAATAATCAGTTTCTTCTCAGCACAATCCCGTATGAAATGATGACGTATGTCAATGTGTTTAGTTTTACTATGTTTCACGGGATTGTTAGTTACTGAGATAGCAGCTGTGTTATCAATGCAAATAGGAGTAAGTAAGAAATTCAGACCATAGTCGCGCAGCTGTTGTTGTATCCAAAGAACCTGAGAGCAGCAGTTGGATGCAGCCATGTATTCTGCCTCACAGGTTGAGATTGCGACTGAAGTCTGCTTCTTGCATTGCCACGACACCAATCTGCCACCAAGAAACTGACAACCTCCAGTTGTTGACTTCCGACTCTGATTGCACCCTCCATAATCAGAGTCTGTGTACGCGACCAGCTCCAAGTCTCCTCCTCTCGGGTACCACAACCCCAGCTTCGGCTTGCCCTTGAGATACCGCAGTATCCTCTTTGCACCTTTCAAATGAGATTCTTTTGGATTTGCCTGAAAACGTGCACAAAGACAAACAGCAAACATTATATCAGGCTTAGATGCAGTTAAGTACATTAAAGAACCTATTATTGCCCGATATTGAGTTGGGTCCACATCTGCATCACCGTCTACTTCAGCACCCAATTTGTGATTGACGCATATTGGAGTATCATATGGAGAACTGTCCTCCATCTTGAAGCGCTTGAGCACATCATGAACATACTTCGTCTGATGAATGAACATCCCGTCCTTCCTCTGATCAACCTGCAATCCTAGAAAGAAAGTTAGTTCACCCATAGCACTCATTTCAAACCTTTTCTTCATGACGGCTTCAAACTCCTGACACATGGAGACCTTTGATGCAGCAAATATAATGTCGTCCACGTAGACTTGTACCAGCAGGATGTCGCTTCCATCTCTTTTGAAGAACAACGTGCTATCAATTTTCCCTCTTTCAAAACCATTCTCGAGCAAGTAATCCGATAAAGTTGCATACCAGGAACGAGGTGCCTGATGTAATCCATACAACGCCTTGCTCAACCTGTACACGTGATCTGGATAGTCTGGGTCAGGAAAACCCGGAGATTGCTCTACATACACAACCTCATCAACTTTCCCATTTAAAAACGCACTCTTCACATATAGCTGAAACACCTTCATCTTTTCATAAGCAACAAACGCTAAAAACAATCTTATGGCTTCCAATCTGGCGACAGGAGCGAACACTTCGTTATAATCAATCCCCTCTTGTTGATTAAAACCCTTCACGACAAGCCTCGCCTTGTTTCTTATAATGATCCCCTTATCATCTCTCTTGCACTTGAACACCCATTTTGTGCCTATCGCGTGCACATTCTTTGGTTTTTCAACCAAAGTCCAAACTTCCATCTTCTCGAATTGAGCCAACTCTTCTTGCATGGCTTCGACCCACGAGCTGTCCTTTAAAGCCATTTGATAATTTTTTGGTTCAATCTGGCTTATAAAGCAGGTATACAGGCATTCATCGATTATTCCTGTCTCCTTAATGCTTGTATAAACACAGGTATGTTCATTCAAGCTACTTCTCGTTTGTACACCTGAGGACACATCACCAATCACATTGTCCAAAGGGTGATCTTTATGAATTCTCGTGGTCGGAACAGAACCGACATGCAAATTATCTTCCAAATTTGAAGAGATCTCATCAATGGTTGTTTCATGCTGAGAGTGAAAAGAATTGATAAATTCTTCTTCAGTTGAGGCAGCAGGGGTACCGACAGTGTTTGATGAGGAAGGTTGACACTTATCAATCAGCTGTCTTTGCAATAGATTTTCTTCCTCATCGAGTATCATCTTCGTCGTAGCTCTTTCTTCTTCTTCAGAAATCTCCAAATCCGGTACGTTAAACGACTTAAAAAGCTTAACATAGTCGAAAAGCTCAGCAGGTCCATTGCTTGGTTTTGGCGGTTGGTAACTTGTGATGTCGGTGTTACACACCACCTCCACCTTGCAAGTCGAAGTATTGAAGACACGTCGGTTGGGAGTACCAACAACATAACCGACTAATATTCCTTCATCAGCTACTTCTCCAAATTTCGAATTTGTCTTCAAGATCGAACAAGGAGACCCGAATGGTTCAAGACCACTCAAGTTGGGCTTCCTTCCATGCATAAGCTCGTAACATGTTTTACCAAGTCTCTTAACGGTTAACACTCTATTCAGAACATAGCAGGCTGTAGCAACTGCATCAGCCCAGAACATCACAGGAAGTTTCGAATCTGCCCAGCATGGTCCTGGCTCCTTCAATTAAAGTTCGGTTCTTCCTTTCAGCCACTCCATTCTGTTGCGAGTATACGGAGCGCTGTATTGATGTTCAATTCCTTTCTGAAGACAGAAGATCTCCATTTCAAAATTCTTGAACTCCGTCCCATTGTCACTTCTGATGAACTTAACCTGTTTTATTCATGACGTTCTCAACTTTAGTAATCAAATTCTTCACCATTTGAGCCGTCTCATCTTTCGATTTCAGAAAATATACCCACGAATATCGCGAGTAGTCATCAGTGATCACCAAGCAGTAAGAAGTACCTCCTAGACTTTTTATATTCACTGGACCGAAGAGATCCATGTGAAGCAGTTCTAGAGTACTGGCCAATTGAGTTGACCTTCTTGGTGAGATGGGATTTCTTGTGTTGCTTTCCCTTCTTGCATGCAATACATTTGTCTTCAAAGTTAAAACTTTTCAAGGGAACGCCCATCACAAGCCCATTTTTGACAATGTGGTTCATCTTTCGAAGATGAATGTGCCCCATCCTCCTGTGCCATAGTTCAAATTCTGATTCGCTTGCTTTCGTCATTAAACATGATTCTCCCAAGGCCATTTCAGTAGACCTCATATCCATCACATACGTATTTGTATCACGTGGAGCTGTCATCACTATCCACCTCGTCTGGTATCTGAAAACCAGGCTTCAACACGATCGCCTCATTCTTCGTGAAATGAACAGTATACTCCTTATCACAAATCTGCGACACACTCAGCAGATTGTGCTTCAGCTCTTCTACAAAATTCACATTCTCAAGTGTCATCTTCCCATTGGACACCGTTCCTTTTCCCGTAATTCTTCCTCCACTTTCACCAGCAAAACTAACTCTCGCTCCTTGAACAGGTTTTAAGTCGTGTAACAAATATTTGTTACCCGTCATGTGCCCGGGAACAGCCGCTATCTACAATCCAAAGACTGTGGGCAGCCCTGTTCAACTGTTCCTGCACAATAAAACAAAGGATTAGAATCGAGGGACCCAAGACCAATTGGTCTTGGATCTATACATCCCGTAC